>NC_141610.1:24285980-24633480 GCF_047967505.1 Dipteris shenzhenensis
TTATCCCCTCTCAAGGCTTTTTGGGAGGTTGTGGAGCTCAATGCATGGCTATGGGTTGGGACTTGGGGACCTCATACCTAGCACATTTTCGGGACATGTGGTGGCATTCGTTGCATGGTGTGCAATGGTATTAGAGCCTGGTTTTGGTGCTATCTCATGCAATGTTGATAGATGGTGATGGCGTTGCCTTTCTAGATAGGACTTGTATGTTTTCCACAAGGACTCATGATTTGTGGTGGGTTAAAAAGTGCGACTTGAACTGTGTGTGCTTGGTGGCGGTGATAGATTCTCCCAATTGGTTGATCCATGTATCTCCCATAGACTTTGGAAAATTGTAACCCATGGTGTTTGGTGGTAGTGGTTTTTGTGATTGGCTTGGCCCTGTGTTTTGTCATGGTCAGGTTTGGTCAGCATCACATTGCTTTTTACCTGGGGGTCTATCCATAAGGGAGTGTTGGAGGTGGTGGTGGCCTTCACCCCTCATATAAAAGTGGGTATGGTCATACACCTATATGTTAATTAGAGCAAGCAGTGTCCTATGTGACACGTGTCATTTGGAGGAATTAATCTCGTATGCAATTGTGTGTGTATGGGTACCTTATATATATTGATCTATTGAGCCCTCCATAGTTATCCCTTCTTGGGCCTTTTTGGAGGCTATGGAGCTCTAGATGTGACTATGGGATGGGACTTTGGGACACTGCACTTAGTGTAATTTTTGAGAGATATGGTGTTCATTGCATGGCCCTATAATCCTCACCATATAAAGCTCATCTTTCATGCCCTGGTTTAGTTTTTGGTTGGCTCACATATTGAGATTCTATGTGCTGAGTTGATTGAACATCATTTTGTGCTCGATCAACTCTCTATTCCCCACCTTGACATCCTCAAAATAGTGCTCAAGGTAAAGATTCTTTTTGTTAAGGGCTCAACTAATCAACTTGAAGTTAGTATTAGAATGGTTAAGTGTTCTGACAACTAGAAGTTGTAACCGTATATACAACTACCAAGTCGGGTAATAGGGAGAGCGTGTGTGAGCAAGGGCATGAGACTGTGATAAGAGAATATGCAATATGCATTCTTGTAATGATCTATTATGTTGAGTAATGAAGACTTAGATTTGATTATCATCTATTCTCTACACTATTTTTCTATTTTCGCTTAGATGCAGTGTCCTATGCGTTCTCTTTTAAATCTAGAATGAGAGATAGTAAGATGCATTTTCCTTCGCAATGATGTTGACTTTGAAATGTCCATCAATGAAGACTCCCTTAACAATGTGGTTCCTAAACTTGACCTTGATCATTAATACTTCTTAATCTACATCTCAATTGCTTTTGCTTTGGTGCATTTCTTTGTCTGGTGCACTCTAGCTCTTAAGTGCTTTGATTTGTCATCTACATCTAGATGTCATTTGACTCTTCTCTTAGCTCTACCAAGGGATTTTTCTGCTTCAATGCCTTTGTTATTTTCGTGGCATCATGTTTTCTTCTTTCCAATGAATTCCTAGCTCTTTTGGCCCTCTTTATTTGATGGCACCTTTTGGCTACCTTGTGATCTTGTGACCACATTCATCTCAATGTTTGCTAAGATGAAGCCTAATGCTGCTGGGTGGGATGGCAGCTAGGGTCAGAGGTCAGAGCTTGGTAGTGGGTTAGAGTTCCATGTTCACCATTGTTGCTTGCACTCTATAGCATATCTAGATGCTTCTTTCACAATCTACAATCCTTCTTCTAATGACCTTCCTTTCTATAGAAGAAACATGTAATGTTGGTATTATTTGGTTTGTTGCTTTGCCTTATCTTCCTACTTGGTTGACCTTTGTGGACCTTTTACATTTGTTGAACTAGCGCTCTTCATTCATGTGGCCTGAGTGTTGCATATGTTTCAAAATTGTCCCGACCAATAGTCAGCATTGCTATGTCCATCATCCTTGCACTTGGTGCACCAAACTTATCCTTTTTAAGGAGGTCCTCTTATTCCCATTTTGTTGAGAAGGTTTTTAGCTCCTCTCTTTCTGTCTTTGATGATTTCTTTTTTCCATCTAGCTCATCGTCTTCTTGTTCAATCATCTTCAATACCCACAAAGCCCACCTTTTTCTTTCTCTTGGGCTCATTAATCACCCTCTTCTCGATCGCATTTGCCTTGTATAGAAATTCATCATAAGTTCTATTAGATTTGTGATCATTATGTTTGTCAACTCTATGCCATTGGTGAATCCACTCAAGAACCGCAAAGGAAGCATCATTTTATCTAAGGTACCAATTGTTTGTTGAGTACCCTCATTGAGGCCACAAAGTCATACATCTCTCCTAATTTTTACTTAAGTCAATTGAGCTTCATGTCACATCTTCCTTGCTAAAGTCATGGTGAAATCTCTTGAAAAATCCTTTTCTCAATTCATTCCATGTGTTTAAATGATGTTTCGGATATTGGTCAACCATTCAATAGTGTTCTTAATGAGCTCCATAAATAAAGTATTCCTATTTCTATATTGTATTGCAATATCTCTCCCATTCGCAAGAAGCTATACAATGGGAATGGGGATTTTCACCCTATTTTCATGTACTTTTGAGATTTGATCTTCACCTTTGGTCCTAGCATTGTTTGGTAAATTCAATTATTGAGTGATGTGGATTTTCTATTGTATCTTCTATCCTCATAGGGCACACTATTGAATTTGGATTACTCCCTTTTCTTTATGGATTCAATGGACTGGTTCCTTGTTCTTTGTGCTATGCTATACTCAATTTCCCTTCAAAGGTGGAGCCTTGTCTCTCTTAGACTCTTTTGCTCCTACCTATTTGCTAGCCTTAGTGTTGTATGCCTACTTAAGTATCCTACTCTCTTTCGAACTTGGATTTACTCATCATTCAGTGAGACAAGCTTTCTCAAGTTTTGCTTACTCACTCTTGCAATCAAATCTTCTCTTCCCTATTGATTTGCTTGCATTCTCTGCTTCACCTAACATGCATCTCACATTGATTTGCACTACTTTCTTTTTGAATTGCTCTATTCTTCAACACATCTAGTATCAAGCATCGACTTTGTGTATTTGACCCATTGATCATCCCTTCATAATTGATGAGCTCATTAGGATGCAGGTAACTTCTCTCCTGTAGTTTGATGTATTCCATGAACTCAATCTTTTGTGGGTACAATACAAATTGGACAATGGCAATGGCATCTTCTCTCATTGAAGATCCACGGGCAACATTGACTTTGTAAATAGACGTTTTCTTATGACACTTCCATAATAGCTTTTTACATCTTGCATCTTGTCTTTGATTTAGTCTTGTACTGCTTTCAAGAGTTACTAGTATCTGCACCTTACTTCCTCCCATTTTCTCCTTCATTGGTGTCAAGGTTTCTTTGTGATTCTTGAAAACTTGATCCCACCATATTCCTTCATTGGAACTTCTAGTGCATACACTCCCCAATAGGACCACAAAAATGTTAGCTATACATTACTACTAACATAATGATTTCTTTTCTTGGACATGCATTTGGATTGCATAAACTTTGGGCTCCATGAAGGTAGTATACCTATTTCTGGATGGCCTAATAAAAGAAATGGCTCATCAACTCGTTATGCTCATAACCCCTTATGAAGATTGATCATTCATATGAATGATAGATTAATGGACGAATGTGAATTCATACACACACACACAATTCCTAAAGTGCCAGAAAGTTTAGACATATTTGTAGAAGAAATGTACTTCTTTCATTATCATCTACAAGATGTAGAAATGGCATTGCCACACCAAATAGACCCATGTTATTGCCTTGTCACTCATCCATTTGTCCTATCTCCACATTTTGCATATGTGTACAATGCATACATTGCCAACTTGGCTTAAATAGACTTGGAGAAGAAGAATACTTCTTTTGTTGCTCATCATCTACAAGATGCAACACAAAAAGCAGTGATGCACTCAACACACCTATTGCAACCTGATCTGCACATTCAACTATTTATAGTATACTCTTTAACAATTCTCTATACTCTACTCTATAACACTACTCCTACAACCACTATGTACTTTTCATAACTATGTAGGGAACACCAACCCAACACCATAACAACAAAAGCCCCTACACAAAGTACTCTCCTTTGCAGGCTTGGCATATTTCCCATGCTGGGTATTTTGCCATTGATGTAATCGAAACCATTGGTGAAGGCATTTTCAAGACTTCACCACCATGAATTTCAACAAGATTGTTGGCATATACTAGCATAGTTAAATTAGCATTCAAGCAATTCATCTTCTACCCCAATTGAATCTTCTCCTATCTTCAGATGGAACATGTGATCAACAATGTAGTGTTGAGCTCCCTTTTATAACACTATTTTACAATTAAACTCTTGCAACACTAGAAGCCATCTTATTATCCTTCTTGTGGCATAGATTCAAATAGCTAAATGAGGTTGAAATTTTTAGTTTTTTCTTTAAAAAAAGGACAATTTCAGTTATGAGATGTGGTGCAACAATAAAATCCTAGACTTACAATCTATGATAATAGTTAATTTTTGTGAGCCAAGGGATGGTGGGTACAATACTTAAGCATAATGGAGAGATCATGTGTTAGCTCTCCAACGCATAATTGTATAATGGAGAGATCTTATATCAGCTCTCCAACACATAATTGTATGATTCAAGTAAGTTTCTAGGGGAGTCACTGAAGTCTAAATGTACCCTATCATAAGAGTGTTCAAACATTTCAAAAAAACACTTGTATAAGGATCTCCCTCACTAGAAACAATACCCTTTTAGTATATTATATGGGTCTCATACGAAACCAAAAATGCACCTTTTTCTTGAATCACACAAATACAAAATACCCCTTTCCTTATATCATAAGGGTGTTTTACTTACTATTCCTTTTCATTTAGACACATTTCCAAAAATGTTCATTAATAATTATTACTTCTTACTTTAATACTATGTACTTCATTTGGTTTTATTGTTCTCCCAGTATGCCCAATCATATTATGTAAACTCAGTTACTAAAAAAGATATTTGATAAGTAGATTACTCAATATTCTCAATCCAACTTGACCTTGCTTTGAGGCCAAGCAATGGCCAATATTCCCTTCCTTCAAAGATTAATTTACAAAACAAATCCGTAGAAGCAAAGTTGCATTGATAATTGAAAATGATCATTCCCAAGCACAAAAGAACCCTACTCCCTTTTATTTCATTTTTTGAAAAAAACCCAAAAACCACACAGTATTAAAGAACCATATTCCTCAACTATTCCATGTATTGTTTTAAAACTCCCCTAAAACCCATCTACTTCCAAATAGTATATGAGTGAGACCTTAAATACCCTTTCATTACATGTAGGTGATCCATACAAAAATAGGAAGTGAATCCCTTGGGCATAAGTTTTACAAATTTCTAATGTTTTTTGGAAAAGGACTAGATTTGAATTTAAGTTAAAAATAATAATACAAAAAACAATTTTGTTAATTTATACTTCATTTTACTCTTTTGATTCATTTATACATGTACTTGTATCACATGTTACTTGTGTGAAACTACTTGCAAACTAGGTGGACGTAACCCTTTGGGTTGATATTTAAGGGCCCTTAGTTTTTCCTCAATTGGGGCCAAAATGATGGCTTAAGTATTCAAAATGACCACCTCCTCTCATTCTCAGAAAGCCTATCCAATACCTAAGGAACATTGTGTCTATCCCACATGGGGCTACAATGGTCAAATTTTCTTTAAAAGATGCTACATTCTCCAATGGTTCCCCACTTATTGTCCCTCTAATAAGAGATTTCACCCTCTATTAATCCAAGCCCCCATCAAGCCCCACCCCTCCCGCCCCCCCACCCAATCCCCCGTCTTCCCTTTCCCTCACTCCATTTTCTTGATGTTCACTTACTTTTGTTAATGTCCTCTTTTTCTCCCATGCATGATATCTCCCAACTTGGCATCTTCCCCCTTCATTAATGCCTCTCCCATTCAAATGTCCCCCCCCTCCTTCCCCCTCGGGGCCCTTGCCCCCAAATTTTAATCGACATTTTCCTTTAATCTTCCCCCTTCATTAGTTCGTCCCTCTCAATCAATTTCCCCTCAAGTCCATTGCCCCAAAATTTAGTTGGTCCCCCCCCCTCCTTCCCTTAATGAACCACCTTCCCTCACATTAGATTAATTGTTCTCTCTTGACCTCATAAAAAACTTGCACTCTTGCATGACATAGGATACAACTCGACAATTTAAAATGTATAAGTCATCAATTTTAAAAGCTAAAATGCAGATAATCTAGTTCCTATAATTGAGGCCAAGCAGTCTAAGCTAGTTTTTTCCATTATAGCTAGTTAAAATACACTATATGTTGATTTTCATTACCACTAGCATTGGCTCGAGAGTGGCATGATAGCACTAGGTGGGGAGTGGCACAATAGATCCTAGGTTCCACTTCTCAAGAAGAATAAGAGATGGAATAAGAAAAGCTAGATGTTTAAGCATGAGGGCTTTTAAAAATGAGCTTTCCATCCCATCATTCTCCCACATACAAGGATCAAAGAAGCAACCTTTTTAAAATATTAGGTGAGTTATGACTTGCTCCTTGTCCCACATTTGGATCATGGCAAGAAACCTTTTGAAAAAATTAGGTGAGTTATGATTTGCTATTTTAAATCACTTTCCTAGATCCTTTGTCCATCACAACTAATAAGATAATGACTTAGCACCTTTGAAGATGTTTAAAAATAATAAGATCTAGCATCATTGAGATTGACACATTATGAGTGATAATAGGTTCATGGAGGATGGTGTAAATTGCACCATATAATAAGGTTTAGAGAGGACCTCAAAAGGGCACATGGGGAATCTCTAACCCTAACTTTGAGGGGTAAAATGTATATGTTCTCATTTCTCTTCATTTGTAATCTAGTGTATGGTGTGGTTGCACACTCCTATGGTTGGATCAAAGAGCTGCAAAGAGCAAAAGGGCATTGCTGAGGTCTCAAAATTTAGTATGATCACCATCTGCATAGAAAAATTCAAACTTCCAATACTGATTCAACAACATCCTAAGAAGACCATGCTCTCCTCATTGACTACTTAGATCAGAGTGATCCATAAAAAATTGCTCAACTCTCTACAACTTTGTAGCATGCAAGCCACAAATCAACTATCAAAACTCCAAATAATGATCATGAAGTTTAAAACCATCATTTGCAAAATCTCCATCTTGCAACACTTATATTCCATGGAACTTCCTCCATAACATGTATTGGATACCCATCGACCAAACTTTTAAAGAGAAAGTTAAGCAATAAAAATACAAGGAAAAGAAGATATTTGCCTAGGAATGTAGGAGTCCCTATGTCAGATACCAATGAGAGTGAATGTGTTGTGCCAAAGGTGAGTTTGCATCAAACAAAGTGGAAAATTTGACACGCCATTCTAGGGATCCAACTGATGTGCGAAGGTCATCTTGAGGAGAGACATAAATAGAGTGAGCAACTGTGCAAAATGATTGGGATTCCAACACCTTGACTTTTTGAAAATGTAGACACACCTATTGGTGTTCAAAATCAAATGATATGGTTTTGTGGAGACAATGTAGATCATTCCCTAGGAGCCCACATGGGGTACACTCTTAGTGCTCCAAGCATTATCCATGGAAAGAGCCCTAGGAGCCTTTCACTAATGGAATGATCCTTGGAACAAGTAATTTTCATAACCGCTCATGTCTTCTTCATGAAAGTAAATTAATATGACCTTTGAGCTACAGTGTGGATAAGGACAACTGTACATTTGTAAAAAAGACAAGGCTCAACCTTACATACCCATCCATACACGAACAATTTTTAGAGTTGTTAGTTCTAAGTAACCAAAAACCTTAGTGGGAAATGGATTTAGAAACTTTTTGGAAGTCCTTCCATTGATTGAGGGACTACATATATTTATAAGTGTAAAACCTATCTAATGCTGAGCACAACTATGTGGTGTGGTCAATAAAGAAATGCATCTTTGTTTAAAATCCTCTGTCATACTCTCTCTCCTTCCTTTCATCATGTTGGTTCTTTGGTGATAAGATCCTTAATATTTTAACTTGGTCTCAGAGCAGGGAATCTAGAAGAATGCGTGAGGGAGAGATAGCTTCTACATGAGAAGGGCTTTTGAGCTTTGTGGGATGCCTCTCAGTGGATACTGAATCGCTACTAGAAAAGCTACTCAAGTTTTGTTTTGAGAGATTGATTTTTATGTGTGAGGCACATATACCCGCCATGCACCTCATGGAGAACTCTTTCCCCCACCTAATGTATTCAGTACCAACTCAAGTGTGGACTCCCTACTCTATAACTAAGCAAAGAGTAGAGAAAGGTAGGAGGACCCTGATAGACCCATGCATATGGGACTTGGCCTTAAGCCCCTAGGCCCTTGGCTTACCATGCTAAAACTCCATTATCCAATGGGCAGTCAATTTAAATAAAACCTGCTACACCCATACTAGGCGTCAGCTACATGATGATTCTCCTCATTTCATAGAGATGGTAGGTAAGTGGACCCTGACCTCAGAACCTGGACTACATGATGGATTCAACACCTTTTTACCAGTCTTGTGGTTTTTTTTACAAGCTCAGTATTGGGAAATTTTTTAATTTTGATGAAATTTTTTGCAAACTTTATATTAAGAAAAACTCTCAATTATTACAATTCCCTCCAAATATTCATTTTTTTCCTTGTCTCATATATGCCTTTTTGATCCAAATGATGGAATTAATTGTATGGTTCATTTATTAATAGGACTATTAGATCTACACACACACACACACACACACACACATCTATGCATGCATGCACGCACACACATGCCCATGCACGTGCACACACACACACACACACACATGCATAATACATGTACACACAAACGTTTACACAAGCTTAGCAAGTTGTTATTCATGGACCATAGAGAACCATCAATGTAGTGGTTCAAATGATTAAACACAATCTTAACAAAAACAATGAAGCATCTCTTTGTATTATTTGTAATAGATATAGCTCTACTCATACGCCTAACATTGGCTTATTGGAAAAGTACAGTGTTGAAGCACTAAGAATTCGAACAATTGGATATTATAAAACCTCAATATCTCTTGTTAAATGATGAACCCTGCCATCATCTCTCTACTATCTCTAGGGTACATTGGGGACACCAATTCTTACAAGGGATGTTTGGCTTGTCCCTATATCTAAGTTTGCAATTGTCAAGTCTAAAATAATAGAACGGGGAAGGGGCTTGTTGTTGCTAATTGTACTCTTTACTAATGAGCACATTGCCCACTCGTCTTCTAGTTCCAACATGATATTAGGATGTCCTTGCTGAGAAATTACTACTTAACAAAGAGAGTGTGGTTCCCATTATGCAAATCATCCTTGGCTTCCCACTATGAGTTTTGCCATTACCACCTTCTATATGTAAAATACATGCAATTTTTTTGCCTTCTAATGAAGTATCTGCTCAAATTGGAGTTTGTCAATACATACTATCCTACAAAATTACCATATTTTATACAAACAAGAATTGCAAGGCTAACTCACCTAAATGTCACATCTAAAATGTTTAAGCAACATTGTATCAAATCTTTAGTGTGACATGTACTTGTTGTCCATCCTTTATCAAATATTTCACATAGCCTATTCAGATCTAAGCCCTTGCAAGTATATGCTATCTTTGTTTTTCTAAATTCATAGCAATTAGAAAAGAAAGCTACAAAGTATTGGAATGGTAGAGACCGACTTAGCTTAGTATTCTTCCACATGTACTTGGCTTCATAGCAATTCTCACAACATACAATGCTCTACTTCTATAAGATTTGTTGATCTCTATACTTGGAAGTGGCCACTGAATACTATCAAAAGAAGGTAAGGGAAGAAATTGTAATGCTCCATAGTGGCCTTCTTCATCTAGCAAGATGAACATTGAGCCATAGAAAAAGGTCTTGTCATTCTTGAACTCTGATGTATGCGACCTGCATACTAAAGACTACTGTTCTCAAAGTGGACATGCAACACCCAAGTTAAGCATGCTATAGGCTCCCACTCTACATAGTTAGATGGATACAAGTCTGTGAAACAAATATGAGGGATAAGATATTTATGTCAATGCTCCCAACTAAATGCAAAAATATTTAAGCATGACCCAAATACACTAATGTGGAAGGGCATTATCCCGGATGCACATATATATCTGCATGCATGAAAAATTATTGAGTATAGATCATGTATGATTGACTATCTTGCTATATAAGGAGTCATTTCAAAATCCATAATTCTCTCCTTCCAATGTTTGGAGAAGTCTCCGACATCCTCCATTTCACTATATAATACTGGTTGCATTGTGATGTAAGAATATTTTCTGTAAGTTGAGTAATCCGTTTCTCATGCCCATTCTTGATGTGACCTTTAGTGGAATAGATTGTAAGAGTCATTGTTTGCTTGGGTGTAGCCATTTTTGGTGAGGTTCAGGGACTTTTCTATACATGGGTATCTTGCATGACCCATAACTTATGCATTGCTCAATGGAATTTAGCAAACTTTGTCTTCAAGTTGTAGTACACATTCCAAAATTGAAGATGAGAGCAAAAAATTATGGAATAAGGATTTAGAATGCGACCGTTAAAGCATTACAAGTGCTATGTTACATGTGAAGCATGCATCTTGAAGACTATAGGAAGTGCTATGTTACATGTGAAGCATGCATCTTGAAGACTATAGGATATAGCAACTTATTAAAAAACATCAAAATTTTGTTCTATATATACATCCAACCAAGTAATCATTCTAAGGTACACTAAATGAGCTTATCCTCAACCCAAGGACACACCTAAATGAGATCATTATGCATGGGTTAATGGGTCTCTAATGTTGTGCTAAAGTGATGCATACCCATCTAAACTATTGGGACTAGTGCATGGTGGTCTTAAAACGTTGATATTTGTTGGTATTGGTAGATTCTAAATTCACCCTAAAATGGAAGGAGTTAAAAAAGTGCAATTTGTGCATGTGAAAAGTCATTTTAATAAATCCAACACTATTTACAATTTTTAATTGTTTCTTTTTCCATACACTTGCTTTCTATATGGCTCATAAGCATGCCAAAGGTAATTGCATTTAATAATACATAGCACCAAACCCTAACGTGCCCTTTGGCCTATTTGTGTTTTCAAGCATTTTAGGCCACATTGCACTTGTTTGGGATATCCAATTCTACTGACGTGTATCGTCGGAGGGGGAAAAATCAACGACTAAAATTTTGCTACTCCCACGAATTTTGAATTTTCACACCTCCTATCCATTAAATCTTGGAAGATTAACTACGTGCAACATGCCCCCACCCTGCAAATGCCTTGCAACCTGCACGCATCTCGACGTGGCCTCGCACAGACTTTGGTTTTGTCATTGTCTTCTTTCGAGTGAGTTGTCTTCTATTTTTTGCTTGCCTCACTAGCTATCTTATCTCTGTTTTGGTTTGCCATTGTCATCTTTCATTGATCATCGCCATGGCAACATGTATCTCACCATGGCTTATAGGAGAAGCAAACAGAGGCTGCGAGATAGAAAAGCTAAAAAGCTTGGTCAGGACACAAGGAACAAAAGACTCCTTGCAGAGTAGCAGCAGGAAGTAGTTTTTGCAGATGCACGCATTCGATCTTAGAGCGAAGAAAATGAGTTGTGATGTCATGATTGGTAGTAGCATTCAAGGAAGCAACATCAAGATTTAGGTAAATACCATTCTCGAGTCTTCACAAGCTTTAGCCCGCATTCTAAAAGTCATAGAGTGACAACCCTACCAACACCTTGTATTTTTGTGCAAAAAATATCACCACTATTGCAATGACTTCTATACTTAGGCTGTCTCTCCTTTTCCTGCATTCTGTTGAAGCCCATACACTACTCAAATTAGGATGATTAGGCATTGCTTCCACTCTTCATGCATCTCTCTCGAGTTTGTCAAATAACAAGGACATCTATAGAAAGTAGACAGGATGCAAGATGTTTGATGAGTACATCATACACATGCTTGATACAACACAGGTCAGTGGTTGCCTAAACCATTCCGATGGTTGCTTGTGATTGAGCTTTGGTATAGTTTACTTGTTTCATTTCTTCATACAATGCAAGTCAATGGTTGCCTAAACCAGCCCGGTGGTTGTTTGTGATTGAGCTTTGGGATAGTTTACTAGCCTTGGCCTGGACTTAATGTGATTGTCCTAAACTAGCTTGGTGGTTGGAATATCATGCAACCATGTGGTTGGTTCAGCTCAAACAGCAGAACTAGGCTAGACTTAATGTGATTGTCCTAAACCAACTTGGTGGTTGGAACATCATGTAATTGTGGTTGGGTCAGCTCAAATACCGGTTATGTGATTGTCCTAAACTAGCTCGATGGTTGGAATATCATGCAACTGTGTGGCTGGTTCAGCTCTAACACTAGAGCCAGGCTAGCTTGGACTTAATGTGATTGTCCTAAACGAGCTCGATGGTTGGAACATCATGCAATCATGATTGGGTTAGCTCAAATACCAGTTAAGGCTAGAGGAGGTAGGCACTGGCCAGAGGAGGTAGGATTACCTGCAACCCCCACAAAATATAACCTTTAGTAAATCCCAAACAACCACCATGCTTGTTTTAATAAATCCCAATCAATAACTCCCAAACAAGGGAAAATGTAAATCCCAAACAACCACCGAGCTTGTTTTAGTGACAATGGCTGTGCTAGAGGGAACATCTAATTCATAGGTTCAGATTAGCATTCGGTCGAAATCATACTGTAATAACAATGATTGTGCATGAGGGACCATCTAATTCACAGGCTCATATTAGCATTGAGCCGAAATCAGACTGTAATAATAATGACTTTGCATCTAGTTCACAAGCTTAGATTAGCATTCAGTTGGTTTATCAGGCTATAATAACAATAGTTTATAATGAGAACTAGCATTAAGTTGAGATAGACTGTAAGAACATATCACACGGTTAGAATTACCATCTAATCGCACTTCATGCAAGCTTATATTAGCATTTAATTGGTTTATCAGGCTGTAATAACAATAGTTTAGAATGAGAACTAGCATTAAGCTGAGATAGACTGTAAGAACATATCACACGGTTAGAATTACCATCTAATCGCATGTCATGAGTGAAGCTAGTAATAAGAAAATAGAACCTTCAAATCCAACTAAATGCAACATTTTCAAAGTTTGCAAAATTTCATTGAGCAATGCATAAGTTAGGGGTCATGCAAGATACCCATATACAGAAGTCCCTAAACCTCACCAAAAATGGCTACACCCAAGCAAACAATGACCCTCCCCAACATCGGGAATTAGATGGTCCCTCATGCACAACCATTATCACTAAAACAAGCTCAGTGGTTGTTTGGGATTAGAATACTGTTTGGGATTTATATTTTCCCTTGTTTGGGATTTACTGAAACAAGCGAGGTGGTTATTTGGGATTTACTAAAGGTTGTATTTTGTGGGGGTTGCAGGTAATCCTAAACCTACACAAATGCATTTCGTTGCCAGTGCCTCTTGTGAATGACTCTCTTGGGAACTCTATGTTTCTCCTCCAAGCGATCAATCTCATTTACGATAACCTTGGGTTGTGGAGGGACCCCTTGCAAAATGGCTTCATCAAGCTCAGGACAAGAGGTAGCAAAAATATCATTGCCTCTGTGGCTTTCCATCTCTATTCCTCCATTGTTCCTTCACTCAAGACCTGTCGGGTTTTTTAACTAGTTTGCTCTACTGTTATCCAAGATGTAATTGTTCACATATTCTAATCTGTCAAATCAAGCCATCTTGACATGCTCAACGATGTAATCTAGTGAGATCTTTGCCATCTTCGAAGACCCGTGTACCGATAGATTCCCCACACATTACATTGATGAATATGACAGGTTAATTGTATGGAGATTGTATGACAGTTAAGGCTAGAGGAGGTAGGCATTGGCAACGAAATGCATTTTTGTCAGTTTAGGATTAACTACAACCAACATAAAATATAACCTTTAGTAAATCCCAAACAACCACTGCACTTGTTTTAGTAAATCCCAATCAATAAATCCCAAACAAGGGAAAATATAAATCCCAAATAGTATACTAATCCCAAGCAGCCACCGAGCTTGTTTTAGTGACAATGATCATGCATGAGGGACCGACTAATTCATAGGTTCAGATTAGCATTCAGTTCAGAATCAAAGTGTAATAACAATGATTGAGCATGAGGGACCATCTATATCACAAGCTCAGATTAGCATTGAGCCGAAATCAGACTGTAATAACAATGACTTTGCATGGGGGACCATCGAGTTCACAAGCTTAGATTAGCATTCAGTCAGTTTAAATCAAGTTGTAATAACAATAGTTTAGAATGAGAACTATTGTTATTACAGCCTGATGAACCGACTCAATGCTAATATGATGTCCGGTTTTGATCTTTCCTTTCTTTAGTTGCTTCTAATACTTATGACTTTGCATGAGGGGCCATCTAGTTCATAGGCTGCCTAGATTAGCATTGAGTTAGAATCAGACTACAATAACAATGACTTTTCATGAGGGACCATCTAACTCGCATGCTCAGATTAGCATTAAGATGGATATGGACTGTAAGAACATATCAGGCTGCTAGAATTTTTCGATGACCGAGAAATTATCCCATGGCAAACATCTAATCACACATCATGGCTAGATGATGATGTATATGACTGCCTATGCTAGGCTAGGCTACCACAGAGCTAGGTGTATGTGCCACTGCTCCTCCTCTCTCATCCCATTGAATTATTATGATCTTGGCTCTAATGACCAAGAAATTCTCCCATGGCAACCATCTAATCGCACATCATGGCTAGACGATGATGTATATGACCGCCTATGCTAGGCTGGGCTACCAGAAAAGCTGGGTGTATGTGCCATTGCTTCTCCCCCCTCACCCTATTGAATTATTATGATCTTGGCTCCGATGACCGAGAAATTCTCCCATGGCAACCATCTAATAACACATCATGGGGCTAGATGATGATGTATATGACCGCCTACACTAGGCTGGTGGGCTACCAGCCAAGCTGGGTGTATGTGCCATTGCTCCTCCCCCCTCATCCTATTGAATTATCATGATTTTGGCTCTGATGACCAAGAAATTCTATCATGGCAACCAACTAATCACATGTCATGGCTAGATGATGATGTAGATGCCAGCCTACACTAGGCTGGGCTACTAGCAAAATCCAGCTGGTGGATTGTGTGCTCTTAGCAGTGATAGGCACCCAGAGTCGCACCCCCAGCAAGTCGAGAGTACTCTGCTCTGAAAATATTGAGGGCTTCGTCGACATCTAGGGGGAACCCATATAGCAACATCCCCAAAATGGCCGCGAAAATAGTTCCATGATTGGCTAGACCCAAGCAAACGTTGACCCATAAGCTACCTTGATATCTCCCATTTTCCATCGTCCATAGTTTGTTCTTTAGTAGCTACCTCGATATCTCTCATTTTCTATCTTCATAGTCCTTGTTCTATTACCATGTAACTAACAATAGCTCTCCCCTCTCCCCATCTCTCTCTCTCTCTCTCTCTCTCTCTCTCTCTCTCTCTCTCTCTCTCTCTCTCTATCTCCCTCCCTCTCTCTCTCTCTTTACCTCCTCTTTACTCTTTCTTTCCTTTACCTCTCTCACAAACAAACAAAAATTTATTTGAAAACGCTTACCTTAGTTCAAGATATGATCTCTCTCTCTCTCTCTTTCTCTCTCTCTCTCTCTCTCTCTCTCTCTCTCTCTCTCTCTTTGTGCCCTCAAACAAATAGAAAAGAGATCACTTCAAAATATGTAGCCAAAATAGTTATCATAGTTCATAATATCACTATCTGTTTCTCCCTCTACTCCCTGCCTTTTATAACAAACATATGTAACAACCATATCTCAGTGACTGATAAACAAGGGTGTTAAACATCTAGAAAGGGAGCTAAAGCAGTATGTAGACAAGAAGGCAAGCGGTTCCATGCCCATAGTCCATAGGCTGCCAGGTGTCGATGAGAGTAGATCACTTCTTGTCAGCTCCAGATACTATCCCTTACATGTCTTGCTTGATTAAGCCCATCTTGATCTTGATAGACTAAGTGTGATAGTTCTTTCAAACCAATCCTTCTTGTCGAAGTATTTTCCTTTGGAAGCCATTAAAACTTCACCAAGATAATGCTTGTAAGTTGTTACAAGTAGAGGAAAACCCACTAAACAATGATTTATAAAAATAGAAAACTTAGATGAGCTTGAATGTAGAAGGAGAGAGGACACCAAATAGAATAAACCTCCTCAAAAACTATGCCCAAGGGTAAAAATAGCCTAGTCAACCTTTCAATTGACTTAGCCTTTAGGAACTTTGGAGAATGACTTAAGGGGGTCTAAGAAATTAAAGTGCATGTGTCAAAAAAAAAAGAGAAGTATTTTTTTGAAAAGCCTTATCCTTATCAAGTTTTATGTTGATTTTCCACATTGTTTCATTATTGTTTCTCGTCTCCACACAAGGTTAAAGTTAAGGATAGGGAGCTCCTAGAATATAAACAGATAACACTAGAGAGGTGAGACAATTGAGCAATAGCCAAAGGGCAATTGCAAGGAGAATGAAGAAGCTAGAAGAAAAATTGCAATGTCACAAGGGAAGTAGATAGAATAGATGGAAGAAGTTGGTTAGCAGGTGAACCGAGTCATTAGTTCACGAAGCATGGATAGAAGAAGCTGCCACATTCCACATGTAATTATTAATAGTGCCACCATCATGCATGCAATGTTTACGCTTTTTTAGGTGGGTAATGTTGTGCCATGAAATCAAGTAGTCCCTTCTCCTTGAGCCACGTGTCATAATAATTTTAATTATTAATTATTAATTTTATTAAATGGCAAGAAAATCCCTATCTCACATCAAACTATTTCATCTCCATCGGAAAGAAACTACCTATCTCCATAATTTTGCTAGAGATCTCCATTTTCTTTTGTCTTCTTTATTAGATGCACATCTCTCCATTTTGCTGCTGCAGATCTTTCCAAACATTTTCCATTAGCGAGGATAGAAGTATTTCATCCCAGTATTAAAACGTTTAGCAGCTTAGTTTGCTTTGTGGATCTCCTTATAATGGATCACAATGGTCTATAACATCAGCACAATGTTCGTGATTTAGCAAAACACTGTCAGATTTTGCTAATTGCAGCCAGACTTGAGAGAAATTTGCTGAAATTTATCATTGGCAAGAAGATGGAATCGGATATTATGTGACTAATACCTATTCATTTGATCAGAATGGCATATAATATTATCACGAACGTAATAACTAACAAAAGTAAGGTGAAAATCAGAGATAGCACTAAGCAAGGCTTTGCAAGATACTGACATTTGAATTCTTCCTGCATCCCTGGAAATGTTTAGTCACTATACCGCTTTGCTTTTTGACCCACTTTGCTATACTTCTACGAGAACACAAACACTGTCTTCCTACATAGCTTGTGCCATATCTCTACATAGTGCTTGTTGCTCCCTATCCTCTCCGTTATGATCTTCTTTTCCATGAGCAGATGTACATCCTCCAGAGTATCGATCAAGAAATCCATAAAATGAAGATATGAAAGCACATCCACTTTGTCTCCCATGTGGCTTTCGTAGGCGACTATGTTTTTGAATATTCTCTCTATGTCATCCCCCATGTGCATTTTAGGAATGGTCAATTTGCCATTCTCAAAGGAGATTGCCATCAAGCTTTGCTCGTGTGCTACAAGTACGAGTTTGATACCAACACCATGCATATTTATAGCCTCAGGATATTCCTCTTGATATAGATCTATACTACCCTCGTGATTAGGGTTGTCTTTGTTTGGATGTGTGATAATGCAGAAGAGGCAGTGAGATGCTTGCCATTTTGACCCAAGTATTTCAAGCCGATGGTGATGTTTTTTCTAGATCTAGTAAATGGAAGAATTGTATGTGCCATTGTCCCTACATAGCCTTCTAATCTCTTGGTGGCTCCTGATGATTTCTTTCACAACAAAGAGCAAGATTTGATTTTTGAGTAGTAAATCTTGTAGGATCGCCTTTCACATAGAAGCAAGATAATGTGCGTATAAATCTCCCCAAATCTCGACGAGAGGATAGGGAAATCATGTAGGCATCCTGGTTGTCTCCCGCTCGTTTAGAATGTTCCTCGTAGAAGGAATGCAGGATTACAACCACAAATGCAGTATCTAAAATGAACATCTTAGCCATATCCCATGCAGACAAGCCCTTCGAGTGTACCTCCTTTGTTCTCATTCGATCGGCCTGGTCGACAAGCCACTTCATGATTTAGTTAAGCTCTCCCTCATCCATGTCTTGCTAAACAACCTTAGCTACAAGGAATTTCAAGCTCTTTCTTTTTTCAAAAGTGAGGCATTGTAATCTAGCCATTTTTGGACAAGGTAGGTGGTCAAGCAAAGAAAGACTATGGTAGGGATTGATGGGAATGATTTGGGGAGTCCAAACATTTGACTAGTTTGATCCAAATGCAAGTCTTGTACAGGTAGTATCTACAACAAAAGCCAATGCAAATGGGGCAAAGCCTGGAGGGATCTACTAGCAATTCGACAAGTTAGCCGCCAATGGGAGATTTGGAGTTTCATCAGATGTTTTCAACCATTTTGCTAGGTTTTAGAATTTACTATTGAGAAATTCACGATTTCTTGATTTTTCTTTCCTCTAGAATTATAAATTATGACATAACCCCACTACCGTAAGGTGCAAAATTTGGTATCTTTGACATCACCGACACATCCAGAGCAGGCCAAAACCCCCGAAAAGGCTTTTGAAATGTCAAAAACGGCCCCCTAGAGGCTCAAAAAAGGCCAAAAAGGCTCGTAAACCCGTACAAATGAAAGCGATTTAACAAGTTGGACCCGGTGGAAAGAAACTCGTACAACTTGTCAAATCGCTTTCATCTATATGGGTTTCTTTCTGGGCCTTTTTGGGTCGAACCTGTCAAATCGCTTTCATTTGTACAGGTTTCTTTCTGAGCCTTTTTGGCCTTTTCCAAGCCTCCGGGGGCTCGTTTTCGGTGTTTCAAAAGCTTTTTGAGGGTTTTGGCCCACACTGAACACATCGGTGATGTCAAAAATACCAAATTCTGCACTGTACGTTAGATATAATAAAGTATCTCAAGTATCCTCATTGAATGCAAACTTGACCGCATTTCTTTTGTTTTTCTTTTTCTAAAATTTTCAATGTTATGTTGGCCCTCCTTGATTGGTGGAGGGCTATTTTCTTTCTTGGCTAAAAGGCCCCAAAATGAGCTCCCTTTTTTCCTAATGGCACCATCACTACATTTGATCCACCGAGGAGGTGCTCAGTTATAATCAGGTGCCTACTCGAACCTCTCTCTTTTTGCATTGCCCTATTCATGTACTAGAACCATACAAATGACTTGTACCTCTTTTCCTTTCTAAGATTGTCTGTATTAAATTGCTTTATTGATGTAAATTTAAGCTCTCGGTATCACTACAAGGCATAGCCCATTTTTCGACGAAAATACCGACGCTTTTTACGTTAATTTTTTTTTCACGGGCGCAAACGTCACTATAAGTGTCGCTAAAAACGTCAGAAAAGAACCGTCGCTATAAAGCGTCGCTATATAACAACGATGACAAACGTCGCTATATAGCGACACTGTTAATCGTCGCTATATAGTGACAGTGGTAAACGTCGCTAGATAGCGACGATTAACAGAACTTAAAAAAAAGGGTTAGTGGGGCTAAACAGGGCTTGCTATGGCCCTGTTTAGCCCCACTAATCCTTTTTTTTTTTGTAATTACAAAACAAAGTTTTTTTATAACAAAATTTTCCTTGCGAAAAGGGTGATACAAAATCGCTCAAATGAAATGATCGAGCAACAAAAGCATATACATGTCGGACATATACAACATTGTTTGTAACAAAATTACCCTTTCGAAAGAGCGATACAAAATTGCTCAAATGAATGGATATACAAAATGACATACAAGGTAAAGAAAATGCTACTACCACTACTACTACTACTACTACTCATCTGAATCCGAATCGTCCTTGTCTTGTTGGCCTGTTCCTTGGTCCTCGTCAGCTGCGTCTTCTCCCTCATCCTCGTCACGTGCGTCTGATCCCTGGCCCTGTTGATCGCTCGCCTCCGATGATGGGACGCTTGAGCTTTGACCCTAAGAGTGAACCATATAAATAAAAAATTAGATTGGAACTTAAAGAATAAAACAATTTAAAAAGTGAGATTACAAGTAGGAGTAAACTTATACTATGCGAGCAGCCACCTCAGCCCAATCGAACGTCGCTCCCATTGCCTCTTGCTCAATAAACCACGGCTTTGTTCCTATTCGAAATGCACGTCGCATCTCTGCATCTGTAGGAAGATGACCCATCGCGGCTTGCTGTGGATCCAATTTACGAGAGTTAGAGTTAGCTAAAGTGCATGTAATATGTAGTAAAACAAATAGAACAATACATTAAATGAGAAGAAGTATACTTACCACGGTTGCCTCGAATGCCAACCGTCCGCCTGCACCAAAGTGCGAAGTACCTACGACGTCTAACCGTCTCCTCGCAACCCTCCTCTGACCCTCGAACAATTCGGGATGGTCCCTATTTTGCTTCTTGAAGAACTTCCAATCAGCTTTGTCTGCCCAGCTGGGTTTAGCCAACCCCTTTGTGATGGAAGTACGTAAGGTTGATCTACAATGCTTCAAGAACAAACCCATGTGCTCTCGCATATAATCCTCATTAAACTCCCAATTTGGTGGATTAGGGTATTTTTGTTTTAACTCATTGATGACCACCTGCTTCTTTTGGCCATCTTGATACCGCCAATCGGTAGCAATGCCGCTCTTAAAGTGATGGCTCATCAACCTCCTCATGGTGGCCATTACTGCTTTGCCCTTTCTATCTTCTATTATCTCTCCGATAGCTGTGATTTGATAGGAGAGATCCCCTGATGAGTAAGGAGGACTGACGGTAGCAGAGTCAGAAGGAGTGGAAGCTGCGCGAGTGCTTCCGGAGCGAGTAGCAGCAGTGGGAGTAGGAGATGGAAAGGGACCTGACTGATACTGTGTCTCCGAACCAAGTGGAGACCTGTAGGAACGTGAGTGTGCTAACTCGTCTACATCTCTCGAGTCAGCACAACATAAGCTACCCTTCCTACTCTTCCTTCCCTTATGAGAGGCATGCGCAAGTGATGACCCCTCAGTCGAAGGGGCACGAGGGGATGGTTGGGCAGTACGTCCAGCCGTCAGTGTAGGGGAGGGAATTGCTGAGGTCCTCTGAGATAGCAGAGAGAAGAATCTCGCTGCCTCCTCATCGCTCATCTATGCTACAAACTCGTTGGGACTCCCGACAAAGCCATGCGCGGCTAGCAAAGGAGTTCCTCGAGGGGTAGTCACAGTGCTACATGGAAGAGGAGTCAGACCAGGGGTAATCGTAGTGCGAGGTCCGAGAGGACCAGGGGTAGTCCTCGGGGTAGTCGCCTCAGAGGAATCAAAGTCCTCTGGAGCATAAAGATCATGAGCTCTTCTCCTGCGAGGCTCCATACTCATCGAATGAGCGACGTGATCCCATGTCTAACATAGACATAAACACGAAAACAAAAAACAAAAAAACAAACATAAGCATAGGCATAGGCATAGGCATAGGCAAAGAGGGAGAGAAGAGGAAGAAGAGGAAGAGGAAGAGGAAGAAGAGGAAGAGGAATCTGAAGAAGAGGGAGAGAAGAGGGAAAAGAGAAGGGGGAGGAGAAGAGGAAGAAGAGGGAAAGGAAAGAGGGAAAGAAGAGGAGAGAAGAGGGAAAGGAAGAGGAAGAAGAGGAAGAGAAGAAGAGAAAGAGAAGAAGAGGAAGAGAAGGGGGAAAGAGAGAAGAAGAGAAAGAGAAGAGGAATCTGAAGAAGAGGGAAGAGAAGAGGGAAATGAGAGAAGAGCATAAGAGAAGAGGAATCTCTTATGCTCATGCATAAGCATAAGCATTCTTATGCTCATGCTTATGTTTATGCATGAGCATAAGAGAAGGGGGAAAGAGAGAAGAAGAGGAAGAGAAGAAGAGGAAGAGCAGA
Organism: Dipteris shenzhenensis; assembly: GCF_047967505.1. Taxonomy (NCBI): domain Eukaryota; kingdom Viridiplantae; phylum Streptophyta; class Polypodiopsida; order Gleicheniales; family Dipteridaceae; genus Dipteris; species Dipteris shenzhenensis. Next base: position 24,308,102 of record NC_141610.1, read on the forward strand.
GGAATCTGAAGAAGAGGGAAGAGAAGAGGGAAATGAGAGCAGAGCATAAGGGGAGGGAAATGAGAGAAGAGCATAAGAGAAGGGGGGAAAAAGAGCATAAGAGAAGAGCATAAGAGAAGAGGGAAATGAGAGAAGAGCATAAGAGAAGGGGGAAAAAAGAGGGAGAGAAAGAGAGAAGGGAGAATAAGAGAATAAGAGAAGGGGGAAAAAAGAGACATATGCTCTTATGCTCATGCATGAGCATATGTCTACTTCGCTTATGCTCATGCATAAGCATAAGCATGAGCATATGTCTCATTTTCTTATGCTCATGCTTATGCTTATGCATGAGCATAAGAGAAGGGGGAAATAGAGAATAAGAGGGAAAGGAAAGAGAGAAGGGGGAAAGAGAGAATAAGAGAAGGGGGAAAAAAGAGACATATGCTCATGCTTATGCATGAGCATATGTCTACTTCGCTTATGCTCATGCATAAGCATAAGCATGAGCATATGTCTCATTTTCTTATGCTCATGCTTAAGCATAAGCATGAGCACATGCTTATGCTTATGCATGAGCATAAGAGAAGGAGGAAATAGAGAATAAGAGGGAAAGGAAAGAGAGAAGGGGAAAAGAGAGAATAAGAGAAGGGGGAAAAAAGAGACATATGCTCATGCTTATGCATGAGCATATGTCTACTTCGCTTATGCTTATGCATAAGCATGAGCATGAGCATATGTCTCATTTTCTTATGCTCATGCTTATGCTGCATAAGCATGAGCTTATTAAGCATAAGCATAAGCTCATGCTTATGCTTATGCATGAGCATAAGAGAAGGGGGAAATAGAGAATAAGAGGGAAAGGAAAGAGGGAAAGGAAAGAGAGAAGGGGGAAAGAGAGAATAAGAGAAGGGGGAAAAAAGAGATATATGCTCATGCTTATGCATGAGCATATGTCTACTTCTCTTATGCTCATGCTCATGCTTATGCTTATGCATGAGCATAAGAGAAGGGGAAATAGAGAATAAGAGGGAAAGGAAAGAGAGAAGGGGGAAAGAGAGAATAAGAGAAGGGGGAAAAAAGAGACATATGCTCATGCTTATGCATGAGCATATGTCTACTTCGCTTATGCTCATGCATAAGCATAAGCATGAGCATATGTCTCATTTGCTTATGCTTATGCTTATGCATAAGCATAAGCTCATGCTTATGCTTATGCATGAGCATAAGAGAAGGGGCAAATAGAGAATAAGAGAAGGGGGAAAGAGAGAATAAGAGAAGGGGGAAAAAAGAGACATATGCTCATGCTTATGCATGAGCATAAGTCTACTTCGCTTATGCTCATACATAAGCATAAGCATGAGCATATGTCTCATTTTCTTATGCTCATGCTTATGCTAGCATAAGCATAAGCATAAGCATAAGCTCATGCTTATGCATGAGCATGCATAAGCATAAGCATGAGCATATGTCTCATGCATAAGCATAAGCAAGAGAAGGGGGAAAGAGAGAAGAAGAGGGAAAGGAAAGAGGGAAAAAGAGGGAAAGAAAGAGAGAAGAAGAGGAAAAGGAAAGAGGGAAAAAGAGGAGGAAATAGATTGAAGGAGGGAAGAAGGAAAGAGATTGAGGGGAAGAGAGGGTTCCTACGCCCATCACTTACCTGAAAATACAAATAACAAAAATAATAAATGGAAAAAAGAGGAAGCACTTACCTGAAATAGTACGTCCTACTCGGTGTTGTGGACTGGCCCTACAAAAGAGAGGAAACAACCCATTTTTCAAATAAGATGTTAGAGGAAGGAGGAGATTACAAAAGTAACTTCTTGAAAGAAGGAGATTGAGGAGACAAGGAAAGGAGGAGATTGAGGAGACAAGGAGAAAGAGAAGGAAGAGAAATACAGAAAAAAGAGATGAGTCTTCTTTCTTTCTTGAAATCTCGTTTTTTGTTTCAATCCTTTGAAAACAAGCATGAAAACTAGTTTACAGGTTTAGCAATACAAGGAGAAGCACTCACAAAACTAAAGCTAACAAACAAACAACCTACATTGTTGAAACAAACTCACCTCTTGAAGAACTTCCTTTCAAGAAACCAAAGAGGAAAAAGGGTAGAGAGGGAGTACAAGAGCTAGGAGAAGGGTGAGGAGTGGAGAATAGAGTGAGAGGTTGTCGGAAATAGGTGGGAGGTCGTCGAAAATAGGTGGGAGGAGAGATTGGCTTGCTTACTTGAGAGATTAGAGAAGAGGATAAAGAAAGCGTCGCACGACGGGAGTCTCGGGTTTTAACCCACAGTGTCACTATATAGCGACGCTTATAATTAAAAACGTCGCTATATAGCAACGGAACAGAGCAAAAAGGTCGCTATATAGCGATGCTTACAGTTACTTTTTTGTTGTAGCATGAAAAAAAGCTCATAGATGCTATTTAATAACTGTTAATATCTCTTCTTCATGCTTATGTTGTGATTTTATAAGTGTAGATGGAAAGGACGAGTGGAAGCTTGTCCAATGATGCACCAATGCCCAGGAGCACGAAGTGGCTGACGGAGAGGTTATACTGTCATTGCACTCATTGCAAGCGAGAAGTACGACATCAACGTCGTATTATCATGCGACACTTGCGGATGTATGGGGAGGAGCCGGAACCACTATCCACCGTTGGTGTTGCACGTGTTGATGGACCATCAGTAAGTCAAAGCTATTTAAGTTCGCAGTCTTATTGTATACCAGGAAATACAAGATCTTATATTTACACGAAATCTTAAAACAGGATGAGGAGGGTGACGAGGGTACGCATATACCTTCTCACTTTCAGCAAGACTATAGTCTCCCAGATGATGACGAGGGTATGGTCGACATGATGGATTCCATTTTTAGGGGCACTACATCTCATGTACACGTGATGTCAGAGTTTGAGGTCAAAATGCGAGAGTTGCAATCAACACAATTGTACGAGGGTGCTAGGATATCTAAACTACGTGCTTGTCTCTCAATCTTGAATCTACAAGTAAAGTATGGGTGGTCAGATACAAGTGTCTCGGCCTTAATGAGGTTAGCTCTTGCATTAATTTGACTCATTATTTGGATATTGTTTGTTTTGAGAATCATCATTTGGATAGTGTATACCGAATCATCATTGTTCGAAGCCTATGTATGTTTTGAATTGTCATAGGTTTCTCCAGAAGATGTTGCCTGCACCAAATACCATGCCCGCATCAAGAGATGAAGCGAAAAAGATGCTAACAACGGTGGGTATGGATTATGATACCATCCATGCTTGCCATAATGATTGTATTCTCTTTTGTCATGAGCATGGAGATTTGGCTAGTTGTCCAAAGTGTGGGGAACAATGATATAGAGATGACTTGCAAGGTGAACGGATACCGGTAAAGGTCTTGAGACACTTTCCCATCATTGCAAGAATACAACACATGTTCCGATGCAAATCCATAGCGGAGTTGATGACATGGCATGCATCTCATCGGTCCACTGATGACACATTGAGGATTCCCGCAGATTGTGCAGCTTGAAAGCACATAGATAATCAGTGGCCGGACTTTGCGAGGGAGCCATGCAACTTACATCTTGGGCTAGCCATGGACGGCGTGAATCCTTTTGGGTTACGCTCAATTACAATATCCCACCATGGCTAACAATAAAAAAGGGACACCTCATGCTTGCACTACTTGTGCCAGGAAAGTACAAGGCAAAAAATATGGACGTGTACATGGCACCTTTGATAGAGGAGTTACAGATATTATGGAGAGGAGTGCAGGTCTTTGATATTTCCAGAGCTCCTAGACATACCAATGATATTTTGGTCAGGAATATCTTGATGTGGACCATGCATGACTACCCAGGATATGGAGAGTGCGCAGGTACGTGGTTGTGTCTCTACATGTACAATGAGAGATTATGCTTTTTTGACTCTCTTTCGCATGCATGCCTTGTACTAACACATTCATGCACGCGTGCAGGACTTGTTACAAGTGGGTACCATGCTTGTCCTATTTGTGGACCGGCTCTAAAATTGCTTGCACGCTACTCCAAACATATGAGAAAAAATGTTTATGAAGGTCATGCTCGATACCTTCTGCTCGACCATCTCGCACGTGGAGGTCAGCTTGATCCACCACCATATTTGAAGGCAAGTGACTGGATTCAAGCTTGGAGGGTGAATGGAGAGGAACCTCCTCCTGGTATGAAGAGGCTATCGATCTTTCACGAGCTTCCTTATTGGGGTCAGTTACAAATCAATCATCTCTTGGATCCCATGTATATCTTCAAGAATGTGGGGGCTACTATTTGGGCACACTTGGTTGGTTCCAAGGACTCGAGAGGAGTGCGAGAAGACTTGCATGCTATGAATAGGATGTCTCGTTTGTGGCCCCAAGTGCATGCTTCGGGAAAAGTTGTCCTCCCGAAAGCAACATGGATCCTCTCTATGAGGGAGGAGGCAGCGGTCAAGGCAAACATTGCCTCTTTTCAAACACCGACAGGGTACATGCGTTGCTTGAAAGGAGCATTTTCAAAGGACAATAAGCTTAGTGGGCTCAAGTCCCATGATTGGCACAAGGTCTTATAGGTATTCTAAGTAGAATTAGTGTACCGATAATCGTGATGCGTTAGCGTAATTATTATTATGTTATATTGTTGACATGACTTCATTGTTGCTTTGATAGTTCATCCTCCCAATTACAATAAAAGGGTGCTTATAAGAAGATGTTAGAAATGCTATATTCAAGATCTGTGGTATTGTGAGGTATGCTTACTATCAAATCGCATTGAATGTATTTTCTTCAATTTAAGTTGATTAATCTGTAGACTGATTATGAAAATATCTTACATGGACATGTGAAATAGGTGGATATCTCAAAAAGAGATCTCCATATCGAGCATCGAGAAGGCTAGGGTGGAATCCATTGAAGCCGTATGCTTGCTTGAGAAGCACTTTCCCTCGAGCATTATGACAACTCAAGTCCACTTGCTTGTGCACATAGTTGATGAGGTGGCTATAGCAGGTACCATTCATAGTCGATGGATGTTTTTTCTCGAGCGGTTTATGAAAACTTTAAAGGATTTGTAAGACAAAGAGCAAGACCAGAAGCAAGCATGGCAGAGGGATGGCTTGTGCAAGAGTCATTAGTACACATCACAGAGTTTCTTGCATCCATGGATCCCGATATGCCGCAAGCTTGGCATAACAAGGATGATGATCGCATGGTGAGGTTCCCCAAGGAAAAGGGATTGAAAGAAAGATGAGCGAAGAACAAATGGAGAAATTCAATAAGTTTTGTATCCTCAATAGCCCTGAGATGCAAAAGTGGATTGAGAGATATGAAGTGGCCACCAAAGCAGAAAGAATAAATGCAAGGACGAGATTCAGAGTAATGTACAGGTGATCACAACCATATCCACGGGATCTGGCTCTTCTCCCTACTCACATGTCACTTGATTGGCTACAACTGGCTCTACGTAAAGCCGAACGTGATGGAGAGACAATAAACGAGTGCGAGCGAGAGTTATCATCTGGATGTATGGTGCATGTAAGTTTCTTACCTCTTGACGTAATTAAGTAATTATTTGTGGCAATATATGCTATAAAATAGATGCATCTTCATTGTTTTAATGATGCTCTTTTACAATACAAAAAGTACAGTGCATTATGGTCATATGGACGACATTTTTGCGTGGAACGCATCGATTCAAAGAGAGTCACATATGATTGTGTAGTCATGGCTAACTTCACACAAGATAGCCGAGCAAGTGCTTCAGATACCAATCTTCTCTCCTCACAGTTGGATTATTGTGGAACCATACATGACATCTATAAAGTTGATTTCAGAAGATTTAGTATTTTCATTCTTGATGTAAAATGGTTTAGAACTATTTACAATGGTCCCCATGCGACAGTGAGAAAAGATAGTAGCGGTCTCTTTGCAATAGACTCCACCAAACATTGGACTGATGAAAGTGATACTTTTGTTCTTCCCGAGCATTGTGAGCAGGTGCATACTAATGATTTAATTAATCGAGGCTTTCGTTTTTAAAGTCCATTGATACATGTACTTGAGCATAATTTCATATATATAATTGACGACATTTGGCACCCATCTTCAATATGGGTGGTTCTTCATCCGGATCGTTCTGATCCAAGATGGTGGTACGTGATCCAAGTTGCACCACGAAGTAAGCAAATTTTTGAAGATCGAGATGTGGATATGGAGATGCCACTACCAATGCCGGATCCAATTGATGAATCTAGCAAAGAAGATGTAGATCACCATATGAGCCAAGAGGAAGATGCGCATAATGACATCACATGGGAGGAAGATAGAGATCACGATATTGAGGAAGAAGACAACGATCATCAAGAATCACCACACTTTATTGAAGAAGATGATCAAATACTTTTAGGTGAATGTACGATGCTAGAGTACGATGATGATATAGGAGATCAACTCGGTATAGAGTTGGAGATAGACTTGTTTGGCGCCTTAGACTTGGCTCAAGATGAAACAGTTGATGTAAATGTCTTAATTGATTTTTCTCATCTCAAACTTCAACATGAATATATGAGCTTCAAAGGCTTGATGTACATGCTCTCATTTTTTTATTCTCTATGAGATCAAACATGTATGAAAATTTAAAAAAAATTGTCATTGGAAAAAACTAACTTTTAAGGCCTTTATAAAAAAAAAACCTCTCTAGAAAATGTCGCTATAAAATAGTATATCAGTGTCACTATATAGTGACACTTAAAAGTCGCTATATAGTGACTTTAGCAAGAGTCGCTATATAGCGACGCTTTACGAAACCCGCTTTTCATACCAACGATTAACGCTAAGCGGGCACTAAACGTCACAAAGGATCCGTGTGTAGTAGTGTATTACAAACTATGGCTGTGAATCATGCGTTCTCATATCGTATGCACCTTTATTGGCATTTCATATTTCATGTAAGATGATAAAGCATTGATGCAATCATAAACATCATCGTAGCCAAGTCATCTTGGGAAGGTTTTAATGCCTGCCAGTTTCAAGGGGCTCCACGATCCCATCCGAATTGATGGCAGTGGAGCAACTATCTCTCCCATTACTTTAGCAATAAGCTCAAGGCTTGCTTCATCTTTGGAACGCCACCTCTAATTTGAGTGAAGGAGAAGCCTTGAGGGGTGAGATTGTGTCCCAAATTAGATCGAATAAGGATGTTCAATAAGTATTGCTATCGCCCTACCAAAATGTCAGCATTGGCTAGTGTGGACCTAGTTGCCGTGCATTTGAGACCAAAAGTAGAAGCAACTCACGTGGAGGACAAAATACTAAAATGCAATCACAAGCTCTCATACATCAATGCACATGTGCTTCATGAAATCCCAATATTTCTTCTTCACTCCTAGTTAACAGAAATTCTAAGAACTTATGATGCTACCTTTGAATCAAGCAGGGATAAGCTTAGTTGCACCAAGTCGACATGAAAAGGTCAAGAGATGAAGCCTACTATCTCATAAGTGAAGACGAGAAAGGTACGGTCATGCAAAGTAAATGATGAAGTTTGAATATTTCCCCTCTATTTCCCCTTCCATCATCCTAGAATTAGTGAGATTTACTTTTAACTAGATGTCAACTGCACTCCCGCCTCTTTTTGCAAAGCAATCATAGTGTTTGCCTTCTTACTTATTGAGTGGAAGAGACTACAACCTTCTTCTGACTTGCTTCTACATCAACCCTTACAGTGCATCTTCCCCTTCCTTCATCTTGCAAGTGAGTAATATGATTGTGTAAATTAGATATATTGTTCATACTTTGGAAGGGCCAAAATCATCACAGGGAAAGGAGGGTTATCTAGGGCAAGACATTGTGCAGTATTGGCCAACATTACAGGGTCTTCGAGTAGCAGAAAGACTACATGAACACTTTAAATCTTTTAATCGGTACTGTGAAGAGTGGCTTTCAACTAAAAATCATCTTGGACACATTGTAAGCCATTTATGAGCAAGGGAATCAGATGAGGGATCTATAAAATGCAGCTCAAGAGTAGCAACATTACACAAAGGGACTATGAGTTGAGGAACCATTAGTTCTCACTAAATTAAATTAATCTTTGCTACATTGACAATTAAATTGTGGCCTCATCTTCCCATCATTCTTAGATTGCTCAAAAGGTAAAGTTTTCTTTCATATTGGTTTTTCTTTTAATTGAGTAGATTAGACAATTGCATATACTACAAATGCAAAGTGCTACTTGTTGAATGCAAATGCAAAATTCTCTATGATGATGTCCAACTACAACCCTCAAGTACACAAGAGATAGACGCATCGATTACACAGCCATCTACAGAAAAGGTTGATGAAGAAGAGCAAGAATTTCTAGAAGCACCCCGAAAAGAACCACAACTCAAATGGTCTACTAGGGAAAGCAGACCTCCAGTCAGATTGACATATGCTCAAAAAGGCGAAGCAATTCAAGTTAAAACCACCAACTATGCTCTTATGACTACCATCATGGCTACAGAAGAGCCATTGTACTTCGAAGATGCAGTAGATAAGCCAGAACGGCAAACTGCTATGAATGAAGAAATACAAGAATAATACTTAGGAATTATGCGACCTTCAACCAAGAAAGAAGGCCATAGCAAAAAAATGGGTATACAAAGTGAAGTACAATCCAGATGGAAGCATTCAAAGATACAAAGCCAGACTAGTTGCAAAAGGATTTGCATAGCAATATGGTCAAGACTATGATATCACTAGCGACACTCAACAAATGGAATGTGTACTAGCTCGATGTCAAGAATGCATTTCTCAATGGTCACCTAGACAAGGAAGTTGTGCCGAATTCAAATTGATATATGCTATATGCAAATTGCTATGTGCTAAATGAAAATGCATATGAAACCCATGGAAGGGCACGTTCCTTGGTCTTATAATTTTTGGAGAGGAAGTGTGCCAACTCTCCCTCCACATAACTGTGGTTATGTGCTAAATGCAAAGTACTATGTGCCACGTTCAAATTGTTATGTGCCAAATGCAAAGTGCTATGTGCTAAGTTCAAATTGCTATGTGCAAAATTCAAATTGCTTTATACTAAATGCAAATTAAATTGAACCCAAGAAAGGGCACATTCCTTGGTACTTATAATTTTTGGAGAGGAAATGTGCCAACTCTTCCCCCACACAAATGTGTGGTTATGTGCTAAATGCAAAGTACTATCAGTTCAATGCAAAGTACTATCAGTTCTCAATGCAAATTGCTATGTACCAAATTCAAATTACTACGTGCAAAATTCAAATTTCTTTGTGCTAAATGTAAATTGAATTGAACCCTAAGACAGGGTGCCCTCCTTGGTCTTGTGCTTTTGGGAGAGGAAGTGTGCCAACTCTCCCCCACATAAATATGTGGTTTTGCGCTAAATGTAAAGTATTATGTGCATAATGCAAAGTGCTATATGCAAAATGCAAAGTGCTATGTGCCATACAAATTAAAACATATGCTAAAATTACAAATTTCAATTAAAACATATTCTCTAGCCAATATAGCTACTTGCCCGAATCCAGTTAGGGGTGCCTAGTCAGCTATATCAAAATATCCCTCTTCTTATACCACTAGGAGTAATTCCAAGTATCAACTATTAGAAATTGTGAGAAAATTATTAATAGTGGTTCTAAGTATTGAAGGGCCACTATCCTAGTGAAAAAAGTGGTCTACCTTACCATGCACCTGCCCTACAATAAGAATGCATTTTTGCAAAGAATCACCTTTTTCTCATTACAATGTTATTATTATCATTTAAAAAGTATTAAATCGCAAGACAAAATATTAATACTATAATTTTGCAAAGAAAAGTATGATTAAAAATATGATTTATTATAGTTCAAAAAATATGACATTGCAAGACATATAGTTTTAAAAAATCTATATTGTATGACATTGAATAAAACGTAATCATATGTGAATCCCGGGCAATGTAAGCGACTAAGAGTTCTCTCTATCTCTCTCTCTCCCCCTTGTTTTATCTTCATTGTATCTTTAAAGTGGTGGAGGTACATTGGATATGTGCTGGTTTGTGGATTTGAGTTTCATCGTTGGTGTGGGGAGTGGTTAGCATCTATGTACCTTTACGACTTTCATTGTTTGATGCCATAGCCATTACATGATAAGGTATATAGATATATTGTATATGCCTTTAAAAAGAAAGAAAGAAAGTTTTTTTTTAGAAAAAGAAGAAAGAACGATTGGTGGCAATTTTTTTATCATAGATAGAAATCTATTAATATATTGGTGTAACCTTACACCCACCCTTACAAAGACATGGACAAAAGATGCCAAATTTTATGTTTTTAGAGAACCATGCTATAGCCTTGCTATGGGAAGACATTGGGCAAAAAAAGATGTCGTCAAACATATATAAGAGAAATTACTATTGAATAAAGTGCAAGTCAGTCAAACTTAATGGAAGAAAGATTTACTCTAAATGCAATACTTGCATAATAGGAAGATTTACCCTAAATGCAATACTTGCATAATAGGCTAAACAGTGTCTTAGGCCCTTTCAAACACATTGGTATATTATGTTAGTAAACTTAAAACCCTAACAACAAAATTCCACAGCGGGGGTCAACAGAGGAGAGATCCTCACCGTCCGATCCCGCAATCTTCGAAACCATAATCTTCACACAGTCCACAAACCGGCGCCAGCCGGTCATCACCTGCAGAGTTACGAGTCCGATCATCACGCGCGCCAACAAGTCATCACATGTCGCCATTTTGACAAATTCAAAAACGCCACGTGTTGCATTGGCACCGCCTCCCCCCTTCGCTAACGGTCGAAAATCAGCATCAGTCGTCAATTTTCGGTCGAAAAATCGGGGCATCCGATTTTCCTCCCAAGAATCGGCTCCTGATGCCGATTCCCTACTCCATGATTTTTTGTGACTTTGAGGATGTTTTTGAGTGTAAGGCTCTACTTACAACAACTTACGAAGTGCCATTAATTAGTAGAGCCTCTTGAAAAAAATTCTGCTCGGATTGCAGAGCATATCTCCATTTTAAAGGAAGAAGTTCTCATGCTCTGGATTGGAAGAGAAATTGGAAGTCGTAAAAGCTAGGGTATATATATAGTATAGGAATGAACGGCAACCTATGAGGTGTTGCTATCAAGAATTGCCATTGATAGAATGAGATTGTTGCCTCCATTGGCCATCTCTTTAAGTATATATAATTTATTAATGTTCTGTATTTATAAAAAATATATAAAAACTTTCTCGCTCCAAAAAATGTAGTGGAGCCTCTCCAAAAAATTCTGTACATTTGGAAGGAAGAAGCTCCCATGGGAAGCTTATTAGAGGATGAACGGTCAACAATATGATAAAAGAGTGGAAGGTCGCGAGAATCTTTTATTCCCGAAGGCAAATCGTGATGTCAGGGACAAATCGTCATTGCGGACACTATCTGCGTTTGTTTTGTAGCCATATAGCAGAGGCGCTTTTTCGGCATTCGCTAAAAAGGGGAATTTAGAAGGTCCACAACTCCAAAAGGCGATGATGATAGTGGTCACTTGTTTCGACGTTCAGGCCATCCATGGGCCACCCTTGCCGAATCAATGCGAATGTCGTTAAAGCCCCAAAAAAAAAAAAAAAACAGAATCTTTGTTTATACGAAGCTTCTTGCAGCGCATATGCAGAAACAGAGCGACGTAAATGGGTGACGTGGCCATGGACGCCCTTGCCACGGTGGAGCTCGGACTGCCAGCTGGAGGAATAACGAACCCGGGGCCGCGCGGGGAACGCGGGCGAGGCTGGCGGCTGGGAAGTGGATAAACAGCAAATTGGCAGGGTTGTGTGTACGATACAAAACTGACATGCGTGGCGGAAAAGGGTGTGACGTGGGAGGTGACCTCTGGCCACGGAGGTCGGCATGACACTCGCAGAGCTGAAGTGGAGCAGAGGGGAATGCCAGGCGGGCAGGCAGGTAGGACACAACAAGGGAGTTCGCCGAGAAAAGTACGACGTCTACAAAATCATGGCGCGGACGAGCGTGGTAAGGAGAGGACGGTAACAGATACTGCGGAGGGCCGCCTAAGACAGCGGCCGCAGCGGCAGGGCTTCCTTTTAGAGCACTCTAGCGGGCTGCCCGCTGCCCGATGCTCCACAGCCGGGGTCACTCATGAAGTGAATGATGTGGTCGCCGTCTGGGCCGACGACCGGCTCTGTTCCCGGCGACCGGTCGCACTATTCTCCATAACCGGTTTTCTTTGCCGGGAATCGTACAGCCCGGCGCCGGGAAAGTTAATTACGCCTAATTAAGATCTTAATTCATGCTTACAAAGTCCGCCAGCCCGTCGTCTTCTTCGTCTTCCCTTTTGCTTATCTTCGATTCAGCACGCTTTTCATCGCATACCCGTGGCTTCTTCAGCTTAGCTTCTTTATCCTTCCCCTGCCTCTCCGATCCTCCCTTTGCCTTCCGCATTTCCATGGCATCCCCCTCCCCCGCTGAGATCTGGGGTGACCGCCGCACCGCCAGCACTCGCCTCTTCTCCGCCTCCGAAAACGTCTTTTCCCGCTCCTCCACCCTCCGTCGTGAGGGCGACGATGAAGAGGCTCTCAAATGGGCCGCCCTCGAGAAGCTCCCCACCTACGATCGCCTCCGGAAGGCCATCCTCAAGAACGTGACGGAAACCGGCGGAATCGTCCACGAGGAGGTCGACGTTACCAAGCTCGCTCTGGCAGACAAGCAACAGCTTATCGAGAAGATATTGCGCGTAGCCGAAGAGGACAATGAGCGCTTTCTCATGAAGCTGCGGGAGAGAATTGACAAGTAAGCGTTTGCCTTTCGCGTGTGTTCCAATCAGTTTACAATATGCCATGCTTTGCTGCGATGCGAGAATGTGACTGCATCCTGCATTTCCTTAGCTGAAGCTTACACAATGGCTAAAGTCTAGCTCGGATGCTTGTCTTGAGTCTTGTTCGCTCATTCGTTTCTCGGAAGTAATTGCGCCATTGAAACTTACACAAGGAAAGCTACTTAGCTTCCGCCGTGTTCCAATTTCCAGCTGGTTGATTGAAAATTGGTGCTTGGTTCTTTTCATCGTGCTTTGTTTTCTTGTTGAGTTTTCCTTGACGAAAATGCGTCGAACGGTAGGGTGGCAATCGATCTCCCTAAGATCGAAGTCAGATTCGAGCATCTCAACATCAATGCAGATGTTTATGTGGGAAGCAGAGCGCTCCCGACACTCTACAACTTCACCGTCAACTACGTGGAGGTAATTTCTGTATTCTGCAAGAAAGTTTTGCTTGTCATTCTACATCTACAAGGAGCTTTCCAAAGGAGGTTCTGATGATGGGATTCATTGATACAGGGAATTTTAAGCCGCCTGCGGCTCGCACCCTCAAGGAAACGCGTTCTCACAATTCTCCACGACGTCAGTGGTATCATCAAGCCGTCAAGGTTTGTCTGTCGCACAGTTGTTACAGAGCAGCTAGGAGCTGGGTGTATATTTGTATCTTAACGCTGAATTTGAAGTCTGCAGGATGACCCTTCTTCTTGGACCCCCAGGATCCGGCAAAACAACCCTGCTCTTGGCTTTAGCTGGGAAACTTGATCCTGATCTCCGCGTAAGAAAAGGCAGACACTTAGTTGGTCCTGCATTTTTACCGACTTGAGAGTTGCGAGAAGCGTCTGCAGCTCCCTGTATAATCTAACAACGCACACCTTGCCCTCGCCATTGCAATCGATTATAATGCCAGTCGTCTCCATACTCTTCGCAGGTTTCAGGCCGGGTTACCTACAATGGGCACGAACTAACTGAGTTCGTTCCTCAAAGAACATCAGCATACATCAGCCAGCACGATGTGCAAATTGGGGAAATGACTGTTCGTGAAACATTGGACTTCTGTGGAAGATGTCAGGGAGTGGGAACAAGATATGGTACGTACTAACCTTAGAGTTTGAATTCCACTGGACCTCTTCTCTTCTTCTCTTCTGTTCAATATCGAAGGTTTGCGGCACCGATTTAAGCGGATATCTAAACTGCATCTCAACAGAAATGCTGACGGAGTTGTCGAGAAGAGAGAAGGAGGTCGGTATAAAACCGGATCCTGATATAGATGTTTTCATGAAGGTAATTTGCAATCTGTGCGGTGGCACTGACACTCTCCTTTATCAAATGAATTAATCCGCTCGAGCGATTTTTTGAGCTTATAGGACCGTCCTCTCTAGCCTGAGACACTTTGCGTGTGCAAGAATTTCCCAAAGATCTCATTTTTCCTACCTCATTTCTCCAGGCAACAGCTGTGGAAGGTGCAGAGACAAGTCTCGTGACAGATTATATGTTGAAGGTGGGCTTTGAATTACTGTTTCAATGCCGTTTCAGAAAGTTTCGACAATCATCAAATTGAATTGTGACCTCCATTCTATACTAGTATTGCGCCCATTGCGCAGACTTACTTCAATCTTATCTTGCCACAGATTTTAGGTCTTGACATATGTGCTGATATATTAGTTGGCGATGAGATGCGAAGAGGCGTTTCTGGGGGACAGAAAAAGCGGGTCACTACTGGTGAGATGTGGGTTTTAGTAAAAGTTGAGATTACCTCTTGTTGGTGTTCCATGATTTCTGAACAGTAGAAGAGTGATACCCTTACAGGTGAGATGTTAGTTGGCCCTGCCAAAGCTCTTTTCATGGATGAGATATCCACCGGGCTAGATAGCTCGACCACTTTCCAGATTGTGAAATGCTTAAGGCAGACTGTCCATGTGATGGACGGAACCATGCTTGTCTCACTCCTTCAGCCTGCTCCTGAAACATTTGAGCTCTTCGATGACATCATCTTACTGTCTGAAGGTCAGATTGTATATCAAGGACCTCGAAATTTGGTTTTGGACTTCTTTGAACATATAGGGTTCAAATGTCCCGAGAGGAAAAGTGTGGCCGACTTTCTGCAGGAGGTAATTGCGACAGTACGCGCTGCTTAATTTCGTGGGTTTTGCATTGGATGCGAAAGGTCAAATTCTGAGCGTTTAACCAGACTATGCTGTGTTTCTGAGTCGTAGAAGAAAGTAAAATCTTGTCCATCATGCTTCAATTTCCACAGAAAAGCAAGATGTCAATGGAGGAACTTGCTTTTGTTGGAGCAGGTTACCTCAAGGAAAGATCAGGAGCAATACTGGGCCGATAAGAATCGACCATACCGTTACGTACCAGTGACTGAGTTTGCAAAAACATTCAACTCCTTTCATGTGGGTGAGCGTATTTTGGAGGAGCTTGCGGTCCCATTTGACAAGTCCAAGAGCCATCCTGCATCTTTAGCGACTCAAAAATATGGCTTGAGTAAGTCGGAATTACTCAAGGCTAATTTTGCAAGAGAATGGCTGCTGATGAAGCGCAATTCTTTTGTTTACATCTTTAAGACTTTTCAGGTAACTGCCTCACAGTACTATTAAACAACCATTTTTCACATTTGTCATATCTTAAACCCTAAACCCAATAGAATTCGAAACCCACATGAGAGCTTATGCTTGCGTACCTTACTTACAAGTTATTTTTATGTTTTATTTTTCTCATTTACTCATTTCTGTATACTTCTTTCCTTGGATATATTCTAGTTTTATGAAGATACATGTATTTGTGAAATCCTGAAATGCAAATAATCATTCTGTGTTGGATTGTACCTATGTTAAATCACAGATCTCTTTGAATGCGATGATTACAATGACCGTTTTTTTGCGAACAAAGATGCACCATGATACAATAGGAGATGGCAATTTGTATCTGGGGGCACTATTTTTTTCCCTTGTCAGTACAATGTTCAATGGTTTTGCTGAGATTTCTATGACGGTTTTCCGGCTTCCTGTCTTCTACAAACAAAGAGATCTACTTCTGTACCCAGCTTGGGTATTTTCATTGCCAACCTGGGTGATGAGAATACCACTCTCTCTTTTAGAATCTGGAATATGGGTGGTTCTCACATATTATGTAGTTGGCTATGCACCTGAAGCTTCGAGGTACTGGTGCTTTTATAAACTTTCCGCAACTTTTAGTGCTTTGAATTGACCATCCCTTACAAATTAGAACCGTATTGTTTGGCAGCCTTTCTAGTTCAGTAAAATATTCCCTCTCGTTACTAAATTTTGGGGATATTAACAGGTTTTTCCGACAATTCTTGGTACTTTTCTTTGTTCATCAAATGTCATTGGGACTGTTCCGCTTCATTGCTGCAGTGGGCCGAACCATGATAATCTCAAACACCTTTGGTTCTTTTGCACTGGTGGTCATCTTCGTGTGTGGTGGCTTCGTGGTCTCCAAAGGTGCTTTATCCAGTCATATCGCACTATAGGAAGAATTAAAAAGGTTACTGTACAAGTAATGACTAAATATTTGTTGCTTACACTTTCACAGAAAATATACCGGATTGGTGGATTTGGGGATACTGGATCTCACCTTTGATGTACGGACAAAACGCTATTACACTCAATGAGTTTCTGGCACCTCGTTGGGACAAAGTAAGTACAGTGCTAGACTTCAAAGCATTTGACTTCGTAAGAGCTAGGTGTATGTGTTAAGGCTAACCAACGATTTGCTTTGCCTTGCATAAAATCCACTTGTCTCTGACTCCAGCCAAATCCTGATCCTAGCATTGATGCAACGACAGTAGGGAGAGCTCTTTTGAAATCAAGGGGAATGTTCTCCGACCCTTACTGGTTCTGGCTTAGCATTGGGGCGCTGGGCGGATTTGTAATACTTTTTAATCTACTGTTTACACTTGCATTGGCGTACCTAAATCGTAAGCTTTCCTCCCTACTAGTAAGCATCATTATAATTTGGAATCCTGTTTGTGCAACCTAACGTTGTTCCTAAAAATCAGTGTTTTCTGAGTACTGGGGGATTGTCAATTTTACGTTTGGTGCAGCTCTTGGCGAGCCACAAGCAATTGTTTCAGAGGAAGTACTGGAAGAAAAGCATGCAAATCGAACCGGAGAGGCGGTTATAATATCTCGCTCAAAAAGGCGGTCTCCCTCAATCCATTCTAGTGGGTCAAAGAGAGAAGGTACATTACGGTTGCAATGCGATTTTTGATCACTATTGGCTTCCATTGCCATTTGGGGAAGCTTATAGCATCCGTTGTGTGGATTGAAACAGGCATTGACCTTCAAGTGCGTAACTCGAGCAATGTCGACCTTCAGGCAAGGTGGTCAAGCGTCTCATCGGATGCTGGTTCCGAACACCTTGATGCTGCATCTGATGCGGCTCCGAAGCGAGGGATGGTTTTACCATTTCAACCACTAGCAGTTGCCTTCGACAATATATGCTACTATGTCGACATGCCTGCGGTAAGTTGTACAGAACGCAGGTCACAAGTTTCTTTGTTTGATCATGAAACGATGATTAGTTGGTTCAGGACACGTTATTAACATGCATTTTTGCATGTCAAACAGGAAATGAAGCAACATGGAGTTGGAGAAGACAGGTTGCAACTGCTGCAGGATGTAAGCGGAGCTTTTAGGCCTGGTGTGCTCACAGCATTGGTTGGAGTGAGTGGTGCTGGAAAGACTACTCTCATGGATGTTCTGGCTGGAAGAAAAACTGGTGGCTACATAGAGGGCAGTATAACCGTATCCGGATACCCCAAAAATCAGGACACCTTTGCTCGCATTTCAGGTTACTGTGAGCAAAATGATATACATTCACCGAATGTCACTGTTCGCGAGTCGCTTATTTACTCTTCATGGCTCCGCCTGCCCGAGGAGGTCGACTCGCAAACGAAGATGGTAAGGAGTCTTGGATCCATCAGATTTCTGATGAAAATTTCCATTCGAATTCCATTAACTAGTGCGATTCATGTGCGTTAGATGTTCGTGGATGAGGTGATGGAGCTGGTGGAACTTTCATCCATCAAAGATGCCCTCGTAGGTCTTCCGGGCGTGAATGGTTTGTCAACCGAACAACGGAAAAGATTGACGATCGCTGTTGAGCTTGTTGCAAATCCGTCCGTCATCTTCATGGACGAACCGACGTCTGGGCTAGATGCTCGAGCCGCAGCCATAGTCATGCGAACGGTTCGTAACACTGTCGACACAGGGCGAACAGTGGTGTGCACCATTCATCAGCCCAGCATTGATATATTCGAAGCGTTTGATGAGGTAAAGTATGAGCGCATAATTTACAGTCTCTGCATTTCCATCGATGCGGCAATCTTTTCACTCAGCGATCGATCAAGACGGACATTACTGGTTTGATCATCGAAGATATCCGACGAAATTCTTGAGCTTTTTTTCCTGCAGTTGCTTCTCATGAAACGGGGAGGGCAGGTTATCTACTGCGGTCCTCTTGGACGCCACTCGCAGAACCTTATCGAGTACTTCGAGGTATTTTTCTATCGCCTAGCTCTGAGTGGAATGCTTTCGATCTTGCACTGGAAATAGCTAATGGCATCTGTTGTTACATTCCTCCAGAGTATTCCGGGCGTACCGAAA
Source organism: Dipteris shenzhenensis (assembly GCF_047967505.1). NCBI lineage: Eukaryota > Viridiplantae > Streptophyta > Polypodiopsida > Gleicheniales > Dipteridaceae > Dipteris > Dipteris shenzhenensis. Next base: position 24,326,544 of record NC_141610.1, read on the forward strand.
ATCAAAGAAGGATATAATCCGGCCACATGGATGTTGGAAATCAGTTCCCAGGCTGTTGAAACCCGCCTCAACGTCAACTTTGCCGAGACTTTTCGCAATTCCGCGCTCTACGAGTACGTTTCCGAGGTGCATCTCTCCAATTTGTGGAGCTAATTTCTTGTGTCGAATCGTATTAATGGAGCGATGGATGCCGGTTTGCCAGGCGGAACAAAGCACTGATCAAGGAGTTGAGCACTCCATCGGCTGGCTCGCAGGAGCTGCACTTCTCAGCGAAGTATTCTCAAAACTTCATGATGCAATGTCTGGCTTGCCTGTGGAAGCAGCATGTGTCGTACTGGCGAAATCCCTATTACAACGTCGTGAGGTTCTTCTTCACGACAGTCACCGCTCTTATGTTCGGTTCGATCTATTGGAATGTCGGACAGAAAACGTATGTGTACACGTTGATCGAGCTCGCTCATCTAGTTTCAGGGTACTCTCACACAAGAAACCATTATTTCAAGCATCGCCTACTTTGCTTGCAGGAAATCACTGCAAGATCTTTTCAACATCATGGGAGCTATGTACTCGGCCACATTATTCATCGGAGTGAGCAATTGTTCGTCAGTCCAACCAGTCGTAGGAGTCGAGCGGACTGTATTTTACCGCGAGAGGGCAGCCGGGATGTACTCAGCATTACCGTATGCATTAGCTCAGGTATGCAAATCACTGAGTCCATTATCATTCCGAATGAAACTTCGCATTTGTCTGCTGAATCTTCGTATGAATGTCTGGAACCTTTTCCGTCGATCATCGTTTCATCGTATCGACAGATTGATTCAATCGTATCAATTCATCGTTTCTGCTAAAATCTCGGTGGAATTTGAATGATCAGTCGATCACCGATTCATAATATCGATAAATTGATTCATCGCATCAATTCATAATTTCTGCTAAAAACTCGGTGGGATTTCTTACTCTTTTGTAACAGGCTCTGATTGAAATACCCTACACGTTAGTACAAACAATCTTGTATGCTTTGATCGTATACTCCATGATCAACTTCCAGTGGACGGCTGCTAAGTTCCTCTGGTTCGTCTTCTACATGTTCTGTTCCTTTCTGTATTTCACTTACTACGGCATGATGTGCGTGGCTGTGACGCCGAGCCATCACTTCGCCGCCATTGTTGCCTCGGCTTTCTACGGTCTCTGGAATCTCTTCGCGGGTTTTCTGATTCCTCGCCCGGTAAGCCACCAATCCAGCACTTAGCTTGATTGGAAATGCTGCACATTTGCAATCAAGGACATTTGTCGTTCAAGTCTCGCTCTAAATCCATTGTCCGTTCAGGCGATTCCCATCTGGTGGATCGTATACCTGCAGCTAGCTTGATTGGAAATGCTGCACATTTGCAATCAAGGACATTCGTCTTTCAACTCTCGCACATTCTAATCTAACACTCCAATTGATCCGTTCAGGCGATTCCCATCTGGTGGAGATGGTATTACTGGGCCGGACCCGTCGGGTGGACGCTGTACGGGCTCATTGCCTCCCAATTAGGTGACCTAAACGACTCCACACTGGATGTCCCGGGAACCGGAACGAGGATTGTAAGCCAATACATCGAAGAGTACTTCGGATTCCGCCATAGCTTTCTGGGAGTGGTTGCGGCAATGCATGTGGTGTTTGTGGTTCTGTTCGCGTTCGTATTTGCATTCTGCATCAAATACCTCAATTTCCAAAGGCGGTGATCATGGATGCATGCTTGGATGCTTTCGGATGTTGGAGCACCTTGTGAATCGGCGCCGGACTAGTCATTATATACGTGCATCGAATTTCAAGGCAGAAGCCACGGCTACTTTTGTCATTCCAGAGCTTATTAGCACCTTGATCTTTCAACTGTGTTACTGTGTATTCTTAAGACGGCGGCCAATGCTTAGCCTTTCTCTCTCATCATCTTATAGCATACTGTACGTTGGGACTTCAGATTTGCATCCTTGGCTCACCTCATCATGGTCCATTTTGGAGTTGCGCTCATACACCGCTCCTTCATAGTGACGCTCCCTTGTTTTTTGTCGTCAACGTAGAAGGCTCGCAAATATTGTACTTCCATGGCAAACTTGGAGATTAGAGAGCATGTAGATTTGCTCAAAGATAGTTCTCACCATGTCAAGGTGAGTATCACCCTTACTTTTAAGTGTCCAAACATGGAGGCACCACCTAGAGGAAGGTGGTGGGATTTCAAAACCTATTTTGGATTCTTTCTTGTCCAACGAGACTCCTAGACATGGATGAATTAAAATTTGAACCATGATACAATTTTGAATTGGAGGGACTTTTTAGTAATCCTTTTTGGGTGTATTTTCATCTCAATTATCATCCCTATCTTATGTTCAAGGGTCCAAGAGAAAGGAGAGCTACACTTTTGTTCTACAATGCAATTTTAGTCTTTGCTAAAAGCAAGAAATCAATGTAATACCAAAGATTAAGATATCCATAAAATATAATCTAGAGTATATTTCACATATCCTAGACATAGATGAATTAAAATTTGAACCCATTATACATTTTTGAATTGAGCAAATGGGAGGCTTTTTATTATCCCTCTTTTTGGGTATTACATTGAAATTACCATCCCTATCTTATGTTCAAGGGAAGAAGAGTGAATAGAGCTATACTTTTGTTCTAAAGTAAGACAAAGAACAATGCAATTTTAGTCTTTCCTAAAAGCAACAAATCAAAGTAATACAAAAGATTAAGATACGCAATAAAATATAATCTATATTACATTTTTGTTGTTTATCAATGAGAAATTGGTAATAAAATTTAAAATGTATTGTACAATGTTGAATAAAATGAGCTTTAAAGTGCTGTACAATGTTGAATAAAATGAGAACATTTCGACACATACTAGCTCTACATACTTCAAAAATTTTTAACTTACCATGATCTACAATTTTGATCGCCATAGAACCAAAGCCAACAATAAACTTTAAAGTGTATTGTACAATGTTGAATAAAATGAGCTTTAAAGTGTTGTACAATGTTAAATAAAATGAGAACATTTAGACACATACTAGCTCTACATACTTCAAAAATTTGTAACTTACCATGATCTATAATTTTAATCACCATAGAACCAAAGTCAACATTTTTGCATTTCTACATATTAAAATCACATGGCACAAATACAATCCAATCCTCAAATGCCCTTGCTTTGAGAGAGAGATCGTGTTTAGCCTACTTGCTTTAAAACCATTTATAGTCCTCCTTCCTATGAGCTTTGCAGCAAATAATTTCCCCTCAGACAAACTTCAAATTTCCCATTTGTTCACATTAATTCATGCTAAGCTAAGTGCACTTAGCACTTAGCTTTATAGTCTATATTAGACTAACTCAACCTAAGCTAACTAATGTAACATAACTAAGCAAAAACTAAATGTCTTCTCCTCTATGTTGAACCCTCCGATCTTGCATGTGTACTGCTAGGTGGCGTAGCCTCTCCCATGTACTTGCATCCTTGCTATAGTAGTTGAGGCATGAAAGGGGACACAAGAAGGGCGACTAATTTTCTATTGCCAATGTTGTGTAAGTTTTGCATTCGTTGTACAAAAGTAGGAGGAGGAGCAACTATGGAAGGTTGCCAAAATCCAAATGAAGGATTCCAAGTGGACAAGGATTTAAATAGTACGTTTTAAAAAGTAAAAATTCATAGTTCTCGAATAAAGAACGTGGCTTGACGTCTTAAATGCCAAAAAATGCAGTTCTTTACATCGGCTACCGTGTGGTATCGATCCATACCAAGCGGTATGATCCACCCCGCATGGTTTGCACCTACACTGTGCGGTTATTTTTAGGGTGTCATGAGACTGCACGATAACCTATCTATACCGTGCGGTAGATGTCATATCGGCATGTGTGACATCCTGGATCATCCAATTCGAGAGGATACACAATCCTAAACGTTGGCATACTGCGCGGTAGAGCGGCAAAATCCTATAAAAGGACCCCGCCCTTGCCACTATTACCCTGCCAAAACCTATCGCTTTCTACCATAGTCTCTCCTTAGCCTTTTGGTGAGTTTCTATAGCCTTCAGTGTTGGTCAGTCGGGCCAGGTGATGACCAGCCTCGGCCGGTTGGATTCACCTCACCCTGGCTGACTGTCAGTATGCTATTTGAGAGAGGGAAAGAGAGGGAGTGAGAGAGAGAGAGAGAGATTATAATGTATTGTACATAACATTTTCTTTCTATCACTCAATATCTTTACATCTCTCTTCCAAAAATACACCTCTACTACATACTTTGACATGCTAGTAGAGCCCATGGTAGTGTAGAGCCTTGAAAAATGGAGGGAGCATCTAGAACAAAAGCTATTTGCTATTAAAGGGTGGGTAGTATAGACAAGGAGAATGAGCTTGAAGAAACTGACTTTCTAAAGTAAACAACTTGTAAATAATTGTAAATACGAATTGAATTTGCAACATAGCACTGTTGTAGGCATAGCCACACATTTGGCCCATCTACCGGTAGGTGCATAGGATGATCCCAACGACATCCTACCTCATCAAGGAGTACGTACAAATAGTTTTCATTACGTAAATAGATTATAAGTCATATTGAATAGAATATTATTTTCATTACCCAAATAGAATATTAATTTCCATGTGTGTTTTTTGTGCATGCGCTAGCCAGCGCACAGGTTCTGGCACCACTATTCATATGCAGATAGAGATTCTGAGAGCTGAGATGAGGGCACTGCAGGATGCTAGGGCACCCCCTCACTTGGTTGCGAGTCTAGATTCAGTCATTGAGGCTCTGGGTTGATTGGACACAGTTGACGACGTTGTGGATAGCTTTCAGGCACAGGCTGAGGCAGAGATCACTGGTTATGGCTTGGATTGGAGAGCCATTCTTGAGCGTGAGTCACCTCACAGGCAGGCCTTAGAGGATATGTTTTGGGATGGTCACACTGAGGCGATGCGACCACGATCAGGGCTGCCCTTGCATATTTTACGTTGTAGGCACCCCGTCATAGCAGCACACATTTATCCGAGATATCTCGCTACGAATGGTGGTCGATTGCCTCACAACCGTCAGATAGCCAGGTCATTTGCCATGCAGCTATACGCTGAGTTTGTGCTTGGTCATCGGGTAGACTACCTTAGTACCCGTCCAGGATCAAGAGCGGGACATGGTAGGATGGGGCGTCAGGAGCGTCAGACTGCAGGTGTTCGGTGTCGATGCGAGGCACCAGAGTTGCACACTATCCCTGCACCGGCATTGCGAGCTGTTGGAGGACGGATTAGGGGGGATGTTCATTCAGTGGCATCATCCTTGCACGACATGGTCTCTGCCCTATCGAGATCACTTTCGATTCCACCTCCCACATCTATGGAGCCTCCCACATCTACACCACCTTCCACATCTACACCGCCTCAGCACGAGTTGGAGACTCGAGACGCACGGATTGCAGAGTTGGAGGCATTGTTGGCCGAGTCTAGGGACGAGGTTAGTTATTCTGATTATTTTAGTTTATTTTTTTGTAGCGTGTTTTGAACTGAAGTTTTTTGGTTAATTCTCACCATGTACGCAACATGTTTGCATTGCAGGCACATCTATTGCGACAGGATATGGAGTCTCGTGTACGATTGTTGGAGGCAGATTTGGAGGAGCAGAGGATTCGGACACGCATAGCGTACCATCGTGCGGAGCACTATATTTTGCAGTTGAGACATATTAGTCGTGATCCATCTCGCCATAGGATCGACCCCAGCGTGGCCCTATACCCCGCTCCTCCCTGTAGATGTGCCGACTAGGACACCCATAGATGCACCAGTCATAGCCAGGCTTCCTACCGCCACTTGCATCCTTTGCCACGAGGAGTTTGACACTGTAGGCTGGTTTGGACTAGGGTGCGGCCACATCACACATCTCCATTGCATGACCCGCCACATGGTGGCACGATCAGTGTGCCCTGTATGCTTTGTTGACATTGATGTGGCCACATACAGAGGACTAGGCATGGATGATCTGTATCTTGGTCATCGTCATGCCATTGATCCATTCGCCCATGTGGTTTTGACAGAGCACTACAGGGAGGAGGCACAGAGAGCTTTGCTGCAGCAGGAGGGTGCTGATACATCAGTGGTTGCAGCGTGTGTTCCGTGACGCTTCTCATATGGTGATTTCATGCCAAGTGACGAGGCACGAGCAGAGGAGGCACGCCGTATTGAGCGAGAGGCAGAGCTTCAGACATCATTGCAGCAGTGGGTGGAGCAGCAACTTGGGCGGGGCCGAGACCAGCGTCTTCTACATGTAGAGACGATTACTCGCGCTGGATTTGAGGCACGAGTATTCGCAAATGCACGACTTTGGGAGTTGAGACACGCATACATAGAGGAGGCGAGGGAGGCTGAGACGGTAGCGGTGGCTCGTGCAGCATGCCCTCCTCTTCATCAGGATGAGGCTGGCCCATCTCATGCAGGAGATGAGGCTGGCCCATCTGATCCGGCTTTGCCTGAGGGCACACAGCGGACGGTTGGGCAGCGGGTCATATAGGAGCCACGTCAGAGGATGACTAGAGGGGATGACTAGAGGATCATATGTGGAGTTATCAGATTCTGATTCAGGATGATTGTTTAGGCTTCACAATTTCTTGTTTAGGGATGCACTTCTGCACGATGATGATGATGATGTACACATTCATTTTGGTACTTTCATGATATTGTTCTTACTTTTATGATGTATGAGCATTTTCGTATTTTCATGATGTTCTTCTTACTTTGTTTATCTCAGTTTATAGTTTGTTCAAATCTAACATAAACATTTAAAATTAGGAGTATGATTTTGAATTTCAAATATCTCAATTCACACATCTAATACATAAGGTATTTTAAAAAGAATGCCATGTGAAGTAATTGTAAACATTAAGCATTGAAAAAGTGTTCAAGTATAAGGTCTCTCTCTCTCTCTCTCTTTCTCGTGCTATGAACTTTATCATTTTGAATATCATATTGAATTTCGTATATATCAATGCTTGCAATTATTACACTAAACCTAAGAGCTGTGCGAAGTTTCATCCCCATGTGCGTATTTAAAATTAAGAGTATGATTTTGAATTTTAGATATCTCAATTCACACATCTAATACATAAGTTATTTTAAAAATAATGCCATGTGTCGTAATTGTAAACATTAAGCATTGAAAAGGTGTTCAAGTATAAGGTCTCTCTCTCTCTCTCTCTCTCTCTCTCTCTCTCTCTCTATCTCTCTCTTTCTAGAGCTCTCTCGTGCTATGAACTTTATCATTTTGAATATCATATTGAATTTCGTATATATCAATGCTTGCCATTTTTCATACGGTCACTAGTAGGGATTATACCTTCCCCTAGTAGGGATTGTAAAAATGTACGCATTATACCTTCCACGTGGCGCATACCAAATCAGTTGGAGACCAAATCTTGCGTGGATGTATGTCTAGGGTAGCCTAAGATCCGTGCAAAGTTTAATCCCCAACAGATAAGTCCACATGCGTATTTCATTAGTACGTGCGCCATTTTTCATACGTAGTCGTGCTAGTAGGGATTGTAAAAATGTACGCATTATACCTTCCACGTGGCGCATACCAAATCAGTTGGAGACCAAATCTTGCGTGGATGTATGTCTAGGGTGGCCTAAGAGCCGTGCGAAGTTTCATCCGCAACAGATAAGTTCACGTGCGTATTTCGTTAGTACGTGCGCCATTTTTCATACGTAGTCGTGCTAGTAGGGATTGTAAACATGTACGCATTATACCTTCCACGTGGCGCATACCAAATCAGTTGGAGACCAAATCTTGCATGGATGTATGTCTAGGGTGGCCTAAGAGCCGTGCGAAGTTTCATCCCCAACAGATAAGTCCATCTGCGTATTTCGTTAGTACGTGCGCCATTTTTCATACGTAGTCATGCTAGTAGGGATTGTAAAAATATACGCATTATACTTTCCACGTGGCGCATACCAAATCAGTTGGAGACCAAATATTGCGTGGATGTACGTCTAGGGTAGCCTAAGAGCCGTGCAAAGTTTAATCCCCAACAGATAAGTCCACTTGCATATTTCATTAGTACGTGCGCCATTTTTCATACGTAGTCGTGCTAGTAGGGATTGTAAAAATGTACGCATTATACCTTCCACGTGGCGCATACCAAATCAGTTGGAGACCAAATCTTGCGTGGATGTACATCTAGGGTAGCCTAAGAGCCGTGCAAAGTTTAATCTCCAACAGGTAAGTCCACATGCGTATTTCGTTAGTACGTGCGCCATTTTTCATATTTAGTCGTGCTAGTAGGGATTGTAAAAATGTACGCATTATACCTTCCACGTGGCACATACCAAATCAGTTGGAGACCAAATCTTGCATGGATGTACGTCTAGGATAGCCTAAGAGCCGTGCAAGGTTTAATCCCCAACAGATAAGTCCACATGCATATTTCATTAGTGTGTGCGCCATTTTTCATACGTAGTCGTGCTAGTAGGGATTGTAAAAATGTACGCATTATACCTTCCACGTGGTGCATACCAAATCAGTTGGAGACCAAATCTTGCATGGATGTATGTCTAGGGTGGCCTAAGAGCCGTGCGAAGTTTCATCCCCAACAGATAAGTCCACGTGCGTATTTCGTTAGTACATGCACCATTTTTCATACGTAGTCATGCTAGTAGGGATTGTAAAAATGTTCGCATTATACCTTCCATGTGGCGCATACCAAATTAGTTGGAGACCAAATCTTGCGTGGATGTATGTCTAGGGTGGCCTAAGAGCCGTGCGAAGTTTCATCCCCAACAGATAAGTCCATCTGCGTATTTCGTTAGTACGTGCGCCATTTTTCATACGTAGTCGTGCTAGTAGGGATTGTAAAAATGTACACATTATACCTTCCACGTGGCGCATACCAAATTAGTTGGAGACTAAATCTTGCGTGGATGTATGTCTAGGGTAGCCTAAGAGCCGTGCAAAGTTTAATCCCCAACAGATAATTCCACGTGCGTATTTCATTAGTACGTGCGCCATTTTTCATACGTAGTCATGCTAGTAGGGATTGTAAAAATGTACGCATTATACCTTCCACGTGGTGCATACCAAATCAGTTGGAGACCAAATCTTGCGTGGATGTACGTCTAGGGAGCCTAAGAGCCATGCGAAGTTTCATCCCCAACACATAAGTCCATCTGCGTATTTCATTAGTACGTGCGCCATTCTTCATATGTAGTCGTGCTAGTAGGGATTGTAAAAATGTACGCATTATACCTTCCACGTGGCGCATACCAAATCAGTTCGAGACCAAATCTTGCGTGGATGTATGTCTAGGGTGGCCCTAAGAGTCGTGCGAAGTTTCATCCCCAACAGATAAGTCCACACGCATATTTCGTTAGTACGTGCGCCATAGCTTTGCCGCAGTCGTGCTAGTAGGGATTGTAAAAATGTACGCATTATACCTTCCATGTGGCGCATACCAAATCAGTTGGAGACCAAATCTTACGTGGATGTATGTCTAGGGTGGCCTAAGAGTCGTGCAAAGTTTCATCCCCAACAGAAATGTCCACATGCATATTTCGTTAGTACGTGCACCATTTTTCATACGTAGTCGTGCTAGTAGGGACCAATAGATAAGTCCACACGCGTATTTCGTTAGTACGTGCATGAATTTTCTTAGATACATTTTTAAAATGTCCTAAAGGACAAAACACAATTACAACATTACTACTAATAAACAATTTTTTGTTTTACAAACACAACAAATCCCATTGAGAAGATATCGGACATCATGTATAAAATAGAATCTAATACAATGATGTGTATGAACATGTATACAACCATCAGAGTGAAATACAAAATATGAGTCCATGAAAATTACAATGGTAGGGTCACACAGTGAGCCTATACATATCGAATACAAAAATGTGTAATCAACTAGTGATACCCAATAAAAATCAATCTGATCAACTGATGATCCCAAAAAATATGATATGTAATGTGCTACTCCTCAGAATCAGCTCGCATGCCAATAGTTGCAAGTATGCTCTCGTGATCCGCCACTGCAAGGCGCCATCGTGGAGTGGATGTCACCTTGCGAGTGCGAACACGACTCAAAGTAATCTTGATCGCAACAACAAGATGAGAATACATGTATGCCTCCTGATCCGCCATGTACTCCTGGAACTCAATATAGCGACCACGCCTCTATATCTGCTGAAAATAGTGGCCACCTACGATCATGCTATGAGCATTGAAGTGCATCCCATGCCCATCCACTGTATCCTCATTCAGCACACTCTTCAGCATAGAGCATCGCAACAAGTAATAATCCACACCCTCCTCATTGCCCTCCGAAGCAATAACCGCGAAGATATCACCAATACGCAACATATCTGTAAGCTGGTCATAATCTCTGGAGGAACTGAATCCTGCATCCTGATCATCATGTACCTCCTCCCAAGGCTGGAAGGGAGAAAGCACTCGGCGTACCCATGGATCGGCCCATGGTATCATGGAGCACCCTCCCCAATCATCATCAATGCATGCAGAGCAAAAACATGCAAACCGTCGAGAAAAGATCGCGGGGTGAGACTCACCTATGCTCCTGATGGAATGGAAATCAAGAGTGCCAAACACTGAACGACAATCAAAAGGCCTAGACCGATCAAGACTCCCAATGTCCACGCACCAAAAATACCGGCTCACCACCCTATCGTCACGCGACTGAAACGAGGAGATAGCACTAGTGGATAAGTGCTGGCTACACCACCGCACCACATCATGTGCATCCTTGAAGCGATCGGCACTATGATGCAACTGGTATCGATGCAAAGCACGCTTCACGCAAGCACCTGCACCATCGTGCTCTCCCTTATTGTGCCCTGTCTCGAAGTAGCTCTATGTGATCGGAATGCCTGTCTCACGGTGCCATCTGCAGAACCAATAAAACTGTCTAGCGGATTTGAACTAACCACCACAGCTGTCTAACCAGATCCAGCGCCGCTGCCATGTGACACCATGATCCCTCAAGAAACTAATGCAAAGTGAAGCAATGCGGCACAAAATGGGCATAATGCGATCGATCATCACTAATGTAGAAGTGATACTCTCGCACAATGACGCGTGAGTCCATGGTGCTATCAATGCCATCCACATGAGCCTGTGCATGACGATAGCTAATGTGCACAAATATAGCAACCTGCAATATGGCATTGAAAAAAAATATGACTATTGAAATAATTCAATATAATGAGGCCATTAAAAAATCAATACTCAATCACACGTCCCCTGTTCGGAGAAATAATACTCCGATTGGATCTCATGCTGTGGTGCAAAGGTGTAATTCTCCACAAAGTCCACCACTGAGACAACCACCCCTGTAGGAAATGTCCTCAAACATGCACGAAACTGACGATCCTCCCATTTCGCAGTGTGCAAGTGGCGTCGTATGTAGCGGTACATCTTCCCTCGAAAACTGTTAATGAATACAACACGTGGTGTCTCCTTCCCCACAAGCTACAACCTCCTCGACTGTGCACCACCATCTAATGTCAAGGTACTGTACTCATACTGCTGCCAATGAACCATCTGCACATCACAAGTATCTAGTGCAACTCGTGGCACTCTAGCAAAGTCACCACACAAAGTACACCTGCCTTCCACACAATCAAGGGAGTGGAATAAAGCATCACCATCTCGTGTACACAATATGGAATGAATGAAGTCGCGAGGGCCAGAAGGAACCACTCCCCTATGACCATCAAGGGAATGGAATACGTCATACATCAATCCAAAATCCACATGGTAGCGACAACAGCATGTGTCACGCTCCTGAGAGCATCGCACAAACCATGGCCGCATCGCTCAAATGACCTCTGCCCAATCCTGAACTCCGGGTGCGCCTCTACAAACTGAGTGTACAACTCAGTCTGGGTACACTCCAAAAAACATGCACCATGCTCAATGTACACACCGCATGACACCCTCTTCCGCAATGCCTTCTTGAACACCGGGGATGCTCTGCAATGCTCCTCCCAAAACTGTTGTATGAAGGACATAGTGGAATCATCCACCAACAATCGATCGCTGCGAGGTGCACGACCACTCGAAGCCCAAAGAGCATCAGTCTCACTATCCTCTAGACTCTGCCTCCTAATCATGCCTGCTCGCAATGTGCGCGGTGCAATCTGAAGAAGACGTGAAGCGGTACGCACATGGCCTATCATATGAGGTCTACTAATGGCAGCCACAATAGCACGATGTGCTGCCAAGGCATCACTGGAGTTCCTATGCTTAATAGAAGCATAGGAACGTCGAACACTGCTAAGGACCTCGCTACATACAACCCTATCTCTACGTGCACCAAGACCAGCAAGCCTCCTACACTCTACCAAGTCAGGGTGATCAATCAGGGACGTGAGAAGAGAAGACTGCGAAGCTGGCGTGAGGTCACAAAAAAAAGACTGCACAATCTTGCTAGTACGACGACGGATAGTGGACTTCGGCAAGTCACGTCGTGAAGCAACACTGCTGCTGCAAGGTGGGGCAAGGGGATCAATGGGAGATGGTAGGGTGGAGGGGGGAAGGGAGGCGCCAAGGGGAATGGGGGGAGGGGGAGGGGGAGGGGGGAGGGTGGAGGGGGAAGAGGTAGAGGTGGAGGCCAAAATGTAGGTGGCTAGGGGAAGGGCGGAGGCTGGAGGTAGGGGAGTGGATGAGGATGGGGGGATAATGGAGGTGGGGGTGGGGGTGGGGGTGGAGGTGGAGGTGGAGGTGGGATGTAGAGGTGGAGGTGGATCGGTGGTGGCAGCGCGAGCTCTGGCTCTAGAGGCTCTCTTGCGCTCACGAGCCTTCCGCTTGGGCTCCTTGTCAATGAGATTTGGGGGGGGTTCCTACATCTTTCACGTCTACTAGCTCTACGGCTTTGAGAACCCATTCTCAATGAAAGTAGGATGGAAGGTGTGACAAAGTGATGAGGAGGCAAGAATGGCTAAGAATGGGTGAAATGAACCAAAACGTGGTGTCTTATAGAGAGCCTCAACTCATCCACTAGATTGCTCTTAGATTGCTCTTCATTATTATTGGTGGAGAAGGTGCTAAGATTGAAACTAATTGGCTGGAATCCAACGTTAATTTCGAATATTTGCATCGTTTGATTTTATTCCAGTTTTGTACCTACAAATACCTTGATCGAGGTATGCTATGCCTAGGTCATATACCTCGATCGAGGTATTCAATGCCTCACGCAGGTATAAACCTTGATCGAGGTACATACCCCACGGTCATATACCTCGATCGAGGTATTCTATGCCTCGCACATCGCGGTCATAAACCTCGATTGAGGTATTCTATGCCTTGCGCACATCATGATGTGTATACATGTGGCTGATGTGGCACCATGCATGGTCATGATGTGGCAATATGGTGTGGAATATATGAGTCTCTTCCATGATGTGGAAATGTGATGTGGCATGATGAGTTGGCATTCATGAGGTGGTAGATTGACATGGCAAATTGAGGTGGAGGGATTGGTGACGTGGCAAGGTTGACGAGGTATGCCAAGGTGGCAAGGTGTGATGACATGGCTCCAAGAGTTCCTATGATGTGGAATGATGAGGTGGCACATGTGGCTGATGTGGCAGCACGTGTGGCAATGTAAGGTGACATGGCAAGGAGTGATGTCACATCTCCTTGATGACATGGCACCACGCGGTCTAACAATGTGGCATGGTTGCAAGGCAAAAATAGATGACTCAGCCTTCCGCATGGGCAGCATGCACACTCCAAAGGCTTGCCACTAGGGTCGGTGATGCTCCTAGCCTACCTCACCAAGCCTAATACCAAGCCTACCTTGTCTTGGTATTAGGCTTGGGTGGCCCTTTTTTCCCCCACAAAAAGGAGATTTCACTCTTAGAGGCCATATCGTACGTTTCCCTTACTCAAATTTAACCAAAATTTTTTCCTCTTATTCATCATGCGGAGGACTAAAAATATTGACATTTTTGAAATGTTTGGTCATGTTTGAGAATTACTAGATTTATTTTTAATATTCTTTGTTGATCCTCTAAGGAGTAAAAGTAAAAATTAAACTTCAATCTTCCTAAATCTAACCGTTGGATTTGGGATTTGATGATTCAACCACACACCCTTATGTGCCTACTAACCTTCCACCGAATTGGATTTTCTTAATTATTCAAAATACTAAAAAAATGTGGTGTGCTACTAAAATGCATGTATTTTATGACTTTATTTATTATAAATAATTATTTATAATTAGATAAATCATTCAAAAAATTACCAATAAATCAAGTTAAGCTCTACATAATGTAAAGAGACCACTTACAAAGTTTCAATAACATTTAATCTAAAATGAGTGAGAAATTTAGAATTTAATATGACACTCTCTGTTCATGACAAAGGTGTGACCACCCTGGAACCATGCCGTGTGACACAAAGAAATTTTTTGTGTGTGCATCGAATTTTCGATCAGACTATACGATTGTGTGCACAATAGCAAGTGTGATGTTGTGTCTGAAGACTTCAAAGACTAGATCCATAGGGAAGTAGGTGAGATTTGCATTTTTGTGTGCTAAAAAGCTTGTTTTTCCACCTCCTAAGGATTGGGGAGTGAACAAAAAGTGGACACCCTTAGCTTGCTACTTCCGATATGTTAGAGGATCGTCCGTTAGACGTTGCTGGTCTGTTGGGTCTGAGCATTGTGGAGGCTTTGGAGCAGTGGAGCCTTATGCTTGAATGGCCATTGAAGGCGTTGAAGCCACTTTGAGAGCTAGAGCCAGGGCGTTTCTGTTGTCTGTTAATTGTTGTTGCTGAGGCGTTCCTATTGGCCAGGCGATGGAGGCCTAAGAATTCAATTAATTAGCTAAGTAAACTTATTAAGCTATACCTAAACCAATCAGTGTATGTTAGTCCGTCTCCCAGCTTGAGAATCGTGTGGCCTCGCCACGCGAATTGTAGTCTGGAGAGGCGTCCTCTGCAACGGACCGTTTGTATGGACCTTGACAAAGCTCTATGCGCTTGTCCTCAAGTACCACCTAAACTCAATGTGTTTGGTCTTTGCATGAAAGACCGGATTCTGTGCTAGTTGGATAGCACTCATGGAATCACTATGCAATATTGGTACAGTTGTATGAATCCCCAAATCTCCCACTAGCCAATCAAGCCATTTAGCCTCCTTGCAACCCTTTGTGGCTACAACGTACTCGGCCTCTGTGGTAGACAAAACAACACACTTCTGTACGCGAGACATCCACAACACTGCACCACCTTCAAAGGTGAACACATAACTAGAAGTGTATCTCTTGCTATCCACATGCCCTGCATAGTCTGAATATGTGTACCCAAGTACATGCATGTCTCATCTGCCAAAGCAGATACACATCTCCTTGGTACCCTTCATGTACCTCATGACGTACTTAACTGCCTCCCAATGCCTCTTTTCTGGATTAGCCATATACCAGACAACTCCCACTGCAAATGCAATGTCCAGTTTAGTAGCTATCATAGCATACATCAGACTCCCAATCGTTGATGCATAAGGAACCTTGGCCATCATGGCCCTCTCCTCATCTGATTTTGGACAATCTGCCTAACTTAGTTTCGCATATGGAGGCAATGGAGTACTTACTGCCTTCCCCCCCTCCATATTGAAATGTTGCAATATTTTTGTAACATACTCCTTCTATGAAAGCCTTCTAGGAACTTTTATTTTGTATATTTTTCAATGCAAGTCTAAAGGGGCAATTGCAATTGAATCAAAGTTGTACTGTGGTTTCTACAGAATGTTGAAGATCAAACTACCGTACTAGGAATGTTATAATGTGATTTCTAATGAGTGTTGAAGATGAAGCTATCGTACTAGGAAACTTCACAAGTAGAGCCATATAGATTTTAAAAAACCAGGAGTTTAAATTTTAACCTCTTGTATATAGACCAATGCTAGAGATTGATCTCACCTAGGGTTTGATATTGCTTCAACCCTTGGATGCTCTAGTCATGATGGACTTGATTTGGTTAGTGTTGCATTGTGCAACCTCACAATGGTTTTTAATCAATTCTTGGCCTCTTCTCTACTTTGTTATATGAACACCTCACAATAACTCGATGTTGGATTAGTGCTTTTGTTAGAGATAGTAGGGCAATATGCAACTCTAACGTCATAATGGAATTACAGTTCTCACTAAGCCTCATATTAAGAGCACACAAGTGGCAATGAAGACACACTTAAATCTAGAAATGCCTCAGCAAGGTTGGTAGAAAATGATTACGATGCTCCACAAATATAGAGGCATGATTGGTACAACCAAGATGATTTGTGATTGGTCTTGTGAACCAGCATGGCCCTGTGGGGGTTAAAGGTCACTGTGCCTTTACCCCGGTTATGTACAATACTCAAACACATATGTAAATGAATGAAAAAGAAGATTAGGGTGGTTCTGCACCCACCAAAACTTGTGTGGCTCTCTGTTTCTCTCTCTCCCTCTTCCGTTCTTGCTTCCGTTGAGAGCACTCTCATCTGGTATCAGAGCCCAGGTGATCTAGCTGAGCGTGCGTGAATGCTTGAAGCTGAGCAGCTCTGTGGGAGGAAGGAGAAGCTCTGTGGGAAGCTTTGTGGGTGACTTTACTTGCATCCGAGTGTGCAGAGACCTTGGAGGAACCTTTGGAAAAGTCACTTTGGTTTTGCGAAGTGGTTTTGAGAGCCTGTTAAGTGTTTTCAAAGAAAAAGTCGTTTTTTGAGCTTTTCCCTGTTCCATTCGATGACAGAGACTTCGTATTGACTTGTAGAGGCAACTATTGCTTGCTTTTGGTGTCCACTTCACTTCAGGAGCTTGGAAACACCTTCATTCTTGAATCTGGGATCATTTCATTGGATTTCTGACTCACTATGTCAGTTTCTGCGTTTTTCTGCCCGAGTGTTGGAACTCAAGTTTGGAGCAACCATTTGTAGATCTGTCAGTTCCGGTGGACTCAGGAGGTCCTAAAACTTCTATGTTGCTCATCATTCGCACTCTGGTGGAGTTTACAAACAGCTCTGTTTCCAAAAACGTTTTTCAATCCGTGTGTTGGACCCAGTGATTGAGACCACGGTTTTCAAAACCGTCTGTCCCATTGCGTTCCGGACGCCCAAAAACCCCTACCTATCAGTTCTTACGCGATTCGGTGGAGGATTTTTAGAGTTATAGATCTCTGTGTATCCGATTTCATCTCTCTGTTATGCATTTTTCATTCTAAGGTTTTGAAACCTTAGATTTATGCCACATGGCAGTGGATAAGTGTTGACTCCCATTTCTCACTCATCGGTTGGGATTTTGGAGTTCCCGCAGAAGAGAGATATTTGCAGATTTTCTTGCTGAGTCCGATTATTCAATGGCGCCCATGTTTTGAGGCATCTCAGGTTCTATTTTCAATAGCGGTCATTACCATGGGACTATGATTTCTTGAGCATACCTTATGCAGATCACTCTGGTTGCAATTTGAACAGTGTGCGCTCATTCGTGGTGTGCATTGGGTTGCAGTGGATGATTTATAGGCCATTTGGATGCATTGCGGTCATTATTGGATGCGCTGATAGGCCCAAATTGCCTTGTGGGATGCTATTTTTTATGGACGCTTTGCACATGGATGCTATTTTATGATGAGGGACAGCTTTGACACATTGCAGGTGATGCACTGATAGTGCTATGCTCTCTTGGATGAGATATTATTGATGCATATGCCAGTGGACGGTGTTTATGCTTGAGTCATTTGGCACTTATTGGCATTTTGGATTGCCATTGCAGTTGGCATTTTCTTTTGGGCCAGATTTGCTCATATGGATGCATAGTATATGCACATGAGTCAGATGCTTTGAGACATGAGTTTTGGTGATATTTCACTCTATTGTGGCATACACATTTGGGTGCACCTGGTATTTGGTGTGATTCTCTCTTGTAGGCACTAGCATTTGGGATTTTTGCTTCATTTGCATCATGGCATCCTCTTCCATGTCTGAAAAGGAGTTTTTTAGCATTAAAAGTTTGATCGGACAAACTTTTCTTTGTGGAAAGAACAAATAAGGGATGTGCTTATTCAAAAGAAGCAGATTAAACCCTTGGCAGGGATTCAAGCTAAGCCTTCAAATATGTCTGAGGATGATTTTAATGAGTTGGATGCATTAGCAAATATTAGACTTCATCTTGCAGAGTCAGTTTATTTCACAGTAGTAAATGAGCAGACTATGGAAGATTTGTGGAAGAAACTGTGTGCCACTTATGAAAAGGAAACTGCCTCTAATAAAGTTTACCTCATGAAGAGGTTGTTTGAGTTGCAGATGAAGGAAGGGGTCTCCATTGCTTCTCACTTGAATGAATTCAATATTATTTTCAGCCAGCTTTAGGCTCAAAAGATGAATTTTGATGCGGAGACTAAGGCAATATTTCTCTTATGTTCATTGCCATCCTCATGGGATACCTTCCGTACAGCTGTCAGTAACTCTGCACCTGGTGGAGTACTGAAATTTGATGATGTTGTGGGTAGCTTGTTGGCCGAGGAGATTAGACGGAAGTCTATGGATGGCAACAAGCAGGATGCAGCCTTAAATGTGCAAAGGGGCAGATCACAGTTCAAGGGGAAGTCCCAAGAAAGAGGGAAGTCTCGTAGCAAATCCAGGGCACGGAACATTGAGTGTTACCACTGTGGCAAGAAGGGCCATATGAAAAAGGATTGCTACAAGCTGAAAAGAGAGCAAAAGGATAAGAAAAAGAATGCAAATTGGGGTGCAAATCAAAAGGAAGAGAGTCCAAGGGAGGACAAAGGAAAAGTCAAGATCGAGGAGATCAATGCAGTCACACATGATAGTGACAATGACGTTCTCTTCATGTCTAGTTTATCTGCAGAGTTGCTTACCACTTCAGATGATGCATATTCCCAGGATTGGATTTTGGATTCTAGTGCTTCATTCCATGTTACTCCCCATAGGGAATGGTTCTCCACTTATGATAGTGGAAAGACAGGTTGTGTGCATCTTGGAAATGACTATGCATGTGACATAGTGGAAGTAGGTGACATAAAGTTTTCTTTTGCAAATGGGTCTGCATTTATTTTGAAACATGTGAGACATGTGCCTAAGTTGACCAAGAGTCTTATTTCAGTGGGTCAGCTAGATGATGCTGGTTTTCACACCACTTTTGGCTTTCAGAGTTTTTAGCCAAGGGTGCCAAGTGTGGGACTTTGTATCCCTTACATGTATCAGGGGTATTTGATCATGTTGTTGCAATAACCGAGCAGCCAAGCACTTCTTTGTGGCATTGCAGGTTGGGGCACATGAGCCAGAATGGAATGAAACTCTTATGCCGTTTGGGTTATGTACCGCATTTGAGTTTCTCTGATTTTGAATTTTGTGAGCACTTTCTCTATGGGAAGCAGACTAAATCAGCCCACAAAAGAAGGGAAAAGAAAGCGTTTGAAAAGCTTGATTTGGTGCATTCATACGTATGTGGTCCCATGCCTACACGGTCATTAGGCGGGGCTGAATACTATGTGACATTCATTGATGATGCAACTAGGAAAGTGTGGGCTTATGCTATAGCTCGGAAGAGTGATGTGTTCCAGGTATTTCAAAAATGGCTGGCCTTGGTTGAGAATCAGTCAGGTAGAATGCTTAAATGCCTACGGACTGACAATGGTGGAGAGTATCTCTCTCATGACTTTCAGCATTTCTCTGATACACGTGGGATTAAGAGGGAGCTCACATCCCCTCGTACTCTAGAGCAAAATCCAGTTGCAGAAAAGATGAACCGTACCATTCAAAAAAGGTTGCAATGCATGCTTTCCAATGCAAGTCTTTCTGGTGGTTTTTGGGCTGAGGCAATGAAGACTGCAGTGCATGTGATCAATAGATCACCTAGTAAGAGTTTGGATGGTGGTATTCCTGAAGAGGCATGGAGTGGCAAGAAGCCCTTTTACTCTCATTTGCGTATATTTGGGTGTGAGGCATATGCACATGTGCCAAAAGAGCTTCGAAAGAAGCTAGATCCTAAGTCTAGGAAATGCATCTTTCTGGGTTATGGTGAAAGTGGAGAGATGGGCTATCGTCTCTGGGATCCAGAAGCAAAGAAGATCATACACAGCCAATCATAAACAGCCATGATGTAGTCTTCAATGAGAAGAAGATGCATAAGGCACCCATGAGGGATGTGGAAATGAGGAGAATCACTTTCCAGGATGTGAATCCACCTGCATATGTTGATAGACAGCAAGCTGTCCATGCACCAAATGTGCAAGAAATGGTACCACCAAGTACTCCCACAGGTATATAATCAAGGGTAGATGATGGATCATCTATTGGTGGAACTGATGAGCCAAATGTGGCTGATATGCAGGTGGGACAGCAAGTTGAAATGCCCTTGAGAAGATCATCTAGAGTGTCTAGACCGCCTGATAGGTTTGTTCCAGGGGTAGACTATGTGATGCTTACTGATTGCGCGGAGCCTTCTTGCTACAAAGAGGCTATGATGCGCGAGGATCAACGCAAGTGGGAGTATGCTATGCAATCAGAGATGAGTTCACTTATGAAGAATAAGACTTGGGACTTGGTTTCTTTGCCACATGGAAAGAAAGCATTGCCATGTAAATGGGTCTACAAGATGAAGGTCACAGGTGATGATGTGCCTAGGTACAAGGCCCGTTTGGTCGCTAAAGGGTTCAAGCAAGAGAAGGGTGTGGACTTTGATGAGATATTCTATGACCACACTTAGATGCATGCTTGGACTAGTGGCAGTAGAGGATATGGAGCTTATGCAGATGGATGTCAAGACAGATTTCTTGCATGGGGATTTGCATGAGGAAATTTACATGGTGCAGCCGGAAGGCTTTGAAGAAAAGGGCAAAGAGCATTTAGTTTGCAAGCTGAAGAAGAGTCTCTATGGTCTTAAGCAAGCGCCTAGAGAATGGTATCAGCAGTTTGATGCTTTCATTTGGTCCCAGGGTTTTAGAAGGAGTGAAATTGATCACTGCCTCTACACTAAAAGGGCTAAGGATAATAGCCTGATACTCCTGACACTATATGTGGACGATATGCTATTGGCTAGCAAGAATACTTATGAGCTAGATGCATTAAAGGCCAAGTTGCATGAGGCCTTTGATATGAAGGATTTGGGACTTGCAAGTCATATTCTTGGTATGTGCATCACGCGTGATCGGAGTCGGAAACTCCTTTGGCTTTCACAGAATGAGTATGTTACAAAAGTATTGCAGCGTTTCAATATGGAGGGGGGGAAGGCAGTGAGTACTCCATTGCCTCCATATGTGAAACTGAGTCATACAGATAGTCCCAAATCAGATGAGGAAAGGGCCATGATGGCCAAGGTTCCTTATGCATCAGCAGTTGGGAGTCTTATGTATGCTATGATAGCTACTAGACCAGAGATTGCATTTGCAGTGGGAGTTGTTAGCCGGTATATGGCTAATCCAGGAAAGAGGCATTGGGAGGCAGTTAAGTGCATCATGAGGTACATGAAGGGTACCAAGGAGATGTGCATCTGCTTTGGTAGAGGAGACATGCGTGTACTTGGGTACACAGATTCAAACTATGCAGGGCATGTGGATAGTAGGAGATCCACTTCTGGTTATGTGTTCACCTTTGCAGGTGGTGCAGTGTCGTGGATGTCTCGCGCACAAAAGTGCGTTGCTTTGTCTACCACAGAGGCTGAGTATGTTGCAGCCACAGAGGGTTGCAAGGAGGCTATATGGCTTGATCGGCTAGTGGGAGATTTGGGGATTCATACAGGTGTACCGACATTGCATAGTGATTCCATGAGTGCTGTTCAGCTAGCACGGAATCTGGTCTTTCATGCAAAGACCAAACACATTGAGGTTAGGTACCATTTCATCAGGGAGGTACTTGAGGACAAGCACATAGAGCTTGTCAAGGTTCATACAAATGATAACCCTGCAGACATGCTGACGAAGAGTCTGCCTAGTCAGTGGTTTGAGTATTGTCGTGTATTGATGGGCATTGGATAGTATGCTCACTGGTTGTTCTCCCTTAAAGGCACATTGTCCTTTAAGTGGGAGGTTGTGGGGGTTAAAGGTCACTGTGCCTTTACCCCGGTTATGTACAATACTCAAACACATATATAAATGAATGAAAAAGAAGATTAGAGTGGTTCTGCACCCACCAAAACTTGTGTGGCTCTCTGTTTCTCTCTCTCCCTCTTCCGTTCTTGCTTCCGTTGAGAGCACTCTTAGGCCCTAGCTTCATTGACCTCTTAAGTTGCACCTTCTGTCAAAGATAATAGGGTAGCATACAATAGAAAGAATGATGGGTTTCCATCAATCATGTTAGCCCTCAAGGCCTTATGTTATGGAGGGGGGAAAGTGGGGAAATAAGAATGGCTATTTTGGATGTTTTTCCCTTGGAAGAGCATATTTTGGATGTTTTTCCCTTGCTGCATGACATAACGATCCAAGGGAATATGAGAGATGGCTATAAAGAAATGTCACATCAATAGCAAAGAATTGTCACATCAATAGTAGAAAATTGTCACATCAATGGTTCTCAAGGGGAGAAAACACCATGAGGTCTAGAGGATGTGTTATTTCCCATAATCCCCTATTCTCCCATATTCCCCCCTCTTTTCCCACGATGCTTTTGCACAACATAAGGGAAATAGCTATTTCTTCTCTTTTCCCCCTCCCTGAAATAAGGCACTTAGATGTCTCTTTCCCCCCTTGCCACATGTCTATAAAGACACTTAGATGGATTGAAGGAACTGGCCCAAATGGCCCTTTATATATTGGTGAGGAAGGAGAATCCACCCCAAAGTGGCCGATTGGCACTTGTAATAACTTGACTTGGCCTCTAGGGAAATTAGACCTACTCACTTGGATTGCCATTAAGCCCACTAAGTCAGGAGCCAATATGCTCCAATACAAGGCCACACTAAGCCCATCATTCTAGGCCTTTGTGGGCTCTTAGACAACCCCACAAGGAGTCTCCAATGAGTTCTACCTAGATCAATCCCACATGAATTGTCAAACCCTTACTTTGAGCATCCAAGCAATCCCATCAAGGACATGCATTGCACCCCTTCTTGGACATGTGCTTTCCTAAACCCTAATAAAGATTTAGGCATTCCATAATAGACAGGTCTTCTTCCTATCGTTTGAGAATGCATCTACCCATATGGTAGCCATGCTTGGCTATCTATATGGCAAATCATACACAAGCAACCTAATCCTAAGGGATCAAGCCCCTTCATCATCCTCATATGAGGGCTCACATGGGACATTAATCCTCAATATCTCAATACTTCATAGTGATATATTATTATTTCTCCTTCCCTTTATACCCCTTGAATACCTACAAGTCTACTTCCAACACATTTTGAGTGTCTCATATTAAGGAAAATTTCACAATTGTATTCCTTATCATTTATAAGTGAAGTTCGTTGTATAATTCTATACCCCTTAAACAGAGTCCACTACCTTCTCATCTCCATCCTCATTGCATTCCTCCAATTGTTCCTCACTTATGAGTATGTGCATAAGCTTGTGAATATGAGTGTTAGCATGTGTTTCATTCATTTGGGCATGCAAAATAGGCACAAGTAGGAGTATTTTTGCACACATATGCACAAGTGTTTGCATGGACATGCTTTGATGCATACATGTATAAGTTGAAGCATAGGTGCAAAGGCACATATACAACAGTATGACAAGTTGTTTGAAGATGTATCTTTCAATCTTGCTATTCACATCCACAGAAGAAACAGACTGCATTACATGATTTATGTTTGCAATTTGGGTAATGTCCATTTGTAGGTAATGTCCATTTGTAAAGTATGTTGAAGCCTACATCCCAATATGTGTGAAGTGAATTGTGTTTACATATGAAACATAATTGTGCAAACATTTTATGAAATTGATTTTCCTCAACTGTAAATATGATGCATGATTTGTGCATGCATGCACATTGTGTAAATTGATTGTTCTTTGTCAGTATACTTATATGATTGATGGAGACCTTGCAAATAACAAGAATTTACAACAATAGAACTCACAAAGTTGGGCATTTAAACAATCGTGCACTGTGGTAAAGGAAAAAGGAGAAACAATTCGAGATCCGCATAGATACGTTCAAGCTGTCACAAAAACTCTTCCAAGGCATCGGTACTTGGGAAGAAGCAGCCCACCGCAAATATGTCAACCCATCTAGATAGACACACAACTGGTGTAACTAGTCTAATCTTTTGAAGGATTTTAGATGGCTACTTTCATCAGCACTACTGTTTGCAATGCCTGCAGAAATTGGTGAATGTTATATTTTACTGAAAGCGTTTAAATTTTATATTGTACAGTACTCTCCAACCACCTTGCTAAATCTTGCTTTTTTCTGCATAACAGCAAGGACTAACACTCTCCATGACTTGAAGGGGCAGTTGAGTCATTATATGGCAAGGATCTTTGGTAGACACACAAGGGATGAAGTTCATCCACAGAATCAACATCCCTGAAACCACCAACTTCCCGAAGACCGAGCCAGCCCCTTCGTCTTAGAAAATCTCGGAAGTCATCTTCTGTGTAAAATGTCCTCTCCTCAGTCGCATCGATCAAACGGCCACCCTCATCATGTAAGCACACCTTGATCGTCACCCCTGAAGATAAAAAATTTGGTTCAATATGATCTTTGTACAGGCAATCATCATGACCTTGCAATAAAGAAACACGAATATTCCAACAATATGCCAACTGCATGTGTAATTTCTAACAGTAAAAACTAGTGGCTGCCAACTGCTCTCCTTGATATAATACTTGGCAATAACTTTCGAATGCAGAACTGACCCTCATTCAAGCTACAAAAACAGGTGCTATCAGTGGACCTTAGATCAAACGACTGACTGCCATTTGTCGACAAAAAAATTGAAGGACATCTCATCCACTTCTATACCTTCATCCAAATGAAGGATGTAAGCCCCTACAGGCATTTCACGATCTAGGCTTCGTACAATTCCATCTTCATCCTCCAACCAGAATGCCCGCTTTGTACGAAGTCCAAAAGCAGCCCTAATGGACTCTTTTATAGCTTCATCGGTCGCATCAATGCCAATTCTTCTGACAGAGTCACCATACTTAACAACTATTACCTTTCCTTCCTGTGACATGTGTCGTTCTCCACCTGTAATAAACTTTTGTCAGATCTCCAAAAAGATTAGTTCCCTGGAGGAAATACATCAGTTGAAAATTTGGTAGCCGCCATCGAACAAATTCTCATAATTTTTTTTAAAAAACGGGCATGCCTTGAATATCAGTGCAACAAAAGAAATCAGTCACCCACCATTACGTCCATAGTCAGTCTTTGCTTAATATGAAGCACAAAAAACACACGTAAGGTTTGTAAGGTCATAAGCAGGTTTTAAGACACTTTTTCAGGCTTCAGACTTGAAAATAAAAATTGGTACCAAACACAGGGAGTGGCATGTCAATACAAATAACTATAAATTTTCATGAAAAGTTGTGCATGGGAATGGTTGTTTTGAGCTTATGCTTCTCGAGGAGAAGAAGAGCCTGTGGACCAAAAGATGGAATTGACTGCTTTCCAAAAGATGGAATTGAACACTGAAAAAAGGGGCCTGCTCCCGCTCCCTCCTCCCGCTCCATCCGTCTCCGCTTGCGCCTCCCGCCTAGCTCCTCCCGTCTCCTTTCCCGCTCCCGCCTAGCGGAGCTGCTGTAGTCACAGCAGCACACACAGCAGCAGTACACCAGCAAGGGGCGGCCCCCAGAACCAGCTCGCGGCGGCGGAAGTGTCAGCAGCAGCAGCCAATCTCGACGAATCCAGGTCACAGCATTAGCTTAAGAGAGGTACAAGAGCAACCCATCCTCAGCCCCCAGGCTGAGCTGAGCCCTGGGCTCAGTCTGGGGTGTTAGAGATAGCGAGAGGGTCCCCAGTTATTCACAGCCATCATGGTGCCCCCAAAGGTGAAGACCTTTGTTTCAACCCCTATCAGTAAACCCTCCTACTCCGACATCGCAGCAACACCCAGCCCATACACATTGCATTACAAGCAGAGGGTTAGCTCAGACCCACAAGAGCAGATATATTTTCTACAGCAGGAAGTAAGGGATCTTAGACTTATGGTTGCAGCTCTCGGGAAGAAAGTGAAGGAAATGGAGAACAATGGCAAACAAGACATCATACAGGAAATACTACATATGCACAGGGAAGCAGCATCTGCACCACAGTTGGTACCCAAAGTCCATGACATGTTTACCGATGAGGTCAAATTGATCAAAGAGGAAATCTCAGCAACAATGGACAACAAAATCAACAAAAGTGAAGTATATGGAGAGGTACAAGAACAAGAAAAAAGGGCGGCTAATGCTTGATGTCTACACATTGGAAGATTGGCATGAAGGGAGCCTAGCAGAAAAAATCAAGATAAGTCATATAACCATTGTGGCTCTTATTGGGACACAAGCTAAAGTGGTACTCAATGACCGGAAAGCAAGAATCAAGATTCTCATGCAAACAAATAAGTTGAGAGGCACCAAGGTATGGATATCAGAGGAGCTCACCCCGATTCAGCTCAAGATGAAGTCCATAGAATTGAACAAAGTGAAGGACGCTCGCAAAGAAGGGAAATGGGCTGTCTACAGAGATGGAAAATGCACTTATCAAAGATTTTAGATCCAAACCCAAGGACTCTCAGTCTTAAACTGATATAATACAGGCTGACTATCTCACCTAGTATAATGTAGCTTTTCTATAACAACTCTGGAAGTGGTATATGCACTCCCAAGAGACTCTCAGTCTATAATTGGTGTTTGGTGTTTACCCTTTTTGATGTGTGTGCTTTGTCTCATAGTCCCGTGAGGGCTTCTGAAGACGTTAATATTTCTTTCTTTCTTTCTCTCTCTCTAAAGGGGCCTGCTCCTACTCTGCTCTCTCTCTCTCTCTCTCTCTCTCTCGTGTTCAGTAAAAGACAAAGGCCCTCTACTCCCAAGTTTGAAAGCCATACTTGTATAATAGGTAAGTCATGTGTAACTTTATTTCCTGAAATATAGGAAAGATGGTCGATGCCGTGTGAATGCGTGTCTATCCTTTCAGTTGTCTCTTACCTCTCCCTAAGTTGGGCCACCTGTACTACAGGCCACATAGGTGTTTGGAAACTTGCGTTGGAACTGTCTCCTACACCTTGGAACCAAAATAACTTCCATGTCTATTTGAAGAAAACACATGGTTCTTGAGGTGAAAGTTTTAATTTTCACCTTCAAGAATGGACACATTCAAACATAATAGTGGATTATTGGGTTTAGAGACCAAATCCTTGCTTCACTGTGCTAGCCTGCCAATGAAGGCATTCCTCCAAATACGATGACACCAATGCCCCCCCCCCCTCTCCCCTTCGCCACCCACGTAAGCTCTTGCTCCGGCTCAAGACCCTGCGCACCCCTGAAAGGGGCGTTGTAAGTCTGCGACCCCTTCACGATAGTCATCGCCACAACCGTACAAGTTGTGGCCGCCATACGGACGACAACAGCCGGGCTGCTCTCTAAGTGCGGGCGTCATCTCAGGCCCGTGGCCTAGCTCCTTCGCACGCGACCCGCGACCTCGAGAAGCATCTTGCGTTCGCTCTGGCAGCCTAGAGCTAATCCCGAATAGCAAAGTCGCCCTCATCTCGCTATGGGCTAGTCTTTGCCCAAGTCACGCTCAAGTCTCCAAGTGTCACCAAGCTCGATGTGAAGCAGCCTTGAGCTTGCAGCACACCCACAGATTGTTGTGGTCATCCGGTCCTCCCTTTGGCGTTCCTCGACCTCAAATGTTACGCTCAAGTCGAGGTAACATGACCTCGAAAGGGTCAGTCGGCATTTTCCTTTAAAGGATCAATGTTTGTATTATATTTGTTTGGGCTTCATGTAAATGATCAAAAAGGAATCAAGGTCAAGGTCCTTGGTGAGGGTGACATGGCACTAGACTAGGTGGATCTAAGGCTAAGGGACCTAAATGCATGAAATGTGCCAAGGGGCAAATGGTTTTAATGATATCCCAAGAGAGGGGTAAATGATGCATTGAGGAGGGACCCTAAAATGAAGACATGTGGCATACTAGATCCATCTAGGGAATTTTGGGGCTTGGTGGAAATTAAGTAAGCAAGAGCTTCAACGTAACGATTGGGAACAAGAGAGAGCTTACTACTACCACCGAGATCAGCTGGGAGGTGATTCTGTGTGCCTGTGCACAAGTTTGCATTTAATATTTGGTATCAGAGCGTTCGTGATTGGGTTGGATCGAGGACTCATCAGCGTGACAATCTAAGGGAACGATTGGCGACGCGTCGGAATTTTAATCCGATTTTAGTCAAGCCTTAGCGTGACTCCACCAGGAGCGGGGAATTCTGTCTTACGGAATTTTTAATTTAAAAAAAAAAAAAGAGACTGACGCACACACTAGTTTACGGGTCGCTCTGGTTTCAGCAATAGCTCGTCAATGTTGGAGCTGCGTGGAACATCAGGGTGGCACACGCGTTGGTCACGGTTTATTGACTTCTGACTTCTTGGCATCGCGAAGGGGCAGTTATTGCACACAGCCTGATTGGTTGGCGTTGTGACAAGCTGTTGGAACTTTGGTTAACACCAAAGGCTGGAGCGGAACATCATATGATTGGCTGGCGTTCGTATCGTGGGTCGATTGCGGTGCGAAGTCCGTGAGTAAAATAGCCACGTAGATCAGTCCTCTTCGTCATCGAATTGATCACTTTGGAATGAGAAAGATGACGCATTCTACCATGCGTAAAATCAGTCGTGACTGCTGATATGCACTAGATGTGGAAAAGCTGCATATTTTTGAATTGGGCTGGCTGCTGCCTTCATGCATAGGGCTCTCTTCATTTGAAGGCGAGGTTACTGGAGTTACGACTACCTGCAGAGAGCTACTGTGTGGTCACGAGACTTGCTTGTGACATTTTGTTATTTGGAGATTTCGGCTATCAACAAGTACTATGCAGATAACAGACGATAACTGTTGAAGTGACAGCTGGGGTGTTTTGGGTCTCCAACGAGGGTGTAACTGAGCCACAACAGGAATATTCATCTGGTTCAAATACAGGAACAACTTGATCTCTCTATGCTACATGAATGACCAGGGAGTTCTCTATGCCTTCTAAGTTTATTTGCCTTCGTGTTTAAGTTAATTCAGATTGCAGGAGTTTCCCTAGCATAGGGAAAAGTGGGTTTGGTTACAGTGTGATATATGCCTGGTTAGCTGTAAATTTGGAAGTTGGACTTTTGATTTGTAAATACAGTTTCAAGCGGTGTTTTATTATTTATTCAACAAAAAAAAACACCCATCGACCTAAATGGAAGTAGAAGAAGCTTCTTCTAGGGTGGATCCCGTAGAGTCGGGAGTCCGGCCGACCCCGCAGGTGTCACGCCCAGCAGGTCATACACTATCTGGCAAAATTGCAATGTTAGAGGATGCCTTGCAACAGATTTTAGCGCAGCAGTTACAAGCAAATGTAGGGCAATCTGAGCTCAGGAAAATGGTACATAGTATGTCGGCTAGACCATCCCGTGAAGAGAAAGGTAAATCTCCAATGGAACCGGAGTCCAATGTTCATACGGTCGAGCCTAGGAGGGCTAAGGTGCCTAATATTGCCAATTATAGGCCAGAAAAGTATTCTGGTCGGATGTCTGACCATAGTTCCGATATCATTGAGACCTGGTTACACAAATGGGACGAGGCCTTCGCCATTTGTGAAATCAGGAATGATATGAAGAAAATCCGCGAGGCCACCCATATGTTTAATGAGGCAGCGGATAGGTGGTGGATAAAACAGCAGAAAGATGGAGTAGCATCCACTACTTGGGAGGGGTTTAAAGATTTAGAAAACACTTCTTACCTCCTGACGAAGCATCCCGAGCTTGGAATCAATATCAAAACCTTCGTCAAAGAAATTTATCAGTGGCGGAATACACTGATAAGTTAGGAGAAAGTGTAATGAAGGTTGATGAATCTCTACCTCAGTCAATCCAAGTAAAAGATTTTATCTTTGGATTGAATGATCAGATAAAGATGGAAGTTCGGACTAAGTATGCGAACACGCTAGATGAAGCAATTACAATAGCCCTGAACTATGAGGATGCAAAAGGAAACAGACCAAGTGGGTTTGTGCAGGTTGGGACTCAGTATGGGTACCCGAAGAAAATTGGGTTTAAGAAGAAGTGGATTAGCAAAGGGAGTGCCTTGCAGCCTAGTGGTCAAGCCAAGCAAGCGAAACCAGTTAAGACTCCTAAATCAAGTACCACCATTGGAATGAAAAGAAAAGTAACACCAATGGCAGCCCGGGCTTGGTCGAAGTCTTCTTTGAACCCAGAGCAAAGGGAAAAAGCGAGGAGAGAAGGCTTGTGTTTTAGAGGCCTTCAGCCTCATTAGTGGAAAGATTGTCCACGAAACAAGGATCGTTGGATGGCTGAGATGGTGGTCTCAGAATGCGACGTGAAAATGGAGGGAAGTCCCAAAGCAGAACAGATGCAGATTCAGCTAGCGGGATCTTCTCAAAGGTCAGTACTTGTTTTGTTATGTGTGTCTGTTGCTAAGTTAGTAACTAGTGCACCTGATAATATCCTGTCAAAGCCCGCAGCAACGGGGTATACAGCCTTTAATGATACGGAGTTAATTAAGATGAAAGGCCAAGTAGCTAATCATGATGTCATTGTGTTGTTTGACTCAGCATCAACGCACAATGTAATTAACTCCAAGCTTGTAAAGAGGCTGAAACTAAAGACTAGTCCATCTGACTATGCATATACAGTCAGAATGGCAGATGGAAGTTCAACTGAAGTATGGGACCAAAGGGTTACCCAGTTGGAGCTTCGAATTCATGACTATGCTGAGAAGCTTGATTTTGAAATGACTAAGCTTGCTCATGCAGACATAGCCCTGGGTAAGGCTTAGCATTCTAGGAAGAATCCAGCCATAGATTGGAAAAAGCATATTTATCAATTCAAGATGAATGATGTGCTGTATGTCTTATGAGGTGAAAAAGATATACCTCAAGGACCGTTGGTTTCCGTAATGGAAATTCGAAAAGCTCAAGAAGAGTTTTTGTTTCTTTGTACAGCATCGGTAGAGCCGATTGATGATTCTTCGGCTAGCACTGATGTTGCTCAAAATGGAGAGATGGCCAAGCTGGCTGATCAAATAGCAGAGGAGTTCTCTAATTGTTTTAGGCATGAGCTACCTTATGGGTTACCTCCAGAGCAGAATGTTCAGCATAAGATTGAACTAATTCCGGGGGCAGAACCTGTAAATAGACCTCCCTATAAGTTGAGTTTTACTGAAGAGACGGAGGTGCGAAGACAACTGGAAGAATACCTCAAGTTGGGGCAGATTCAACCAAGTTTCTCACCTTTTGCTTCGCCAGTGATATTAAAGAAGAAGAAAGATGATACTTTTCGCCTCTGTATAGATTACAGAGCATTGAATAATATCACTATTAAGCACAGGTATTCGATGGCTCGGATCGATGATTTGCTAGATGCATTACATGGGGCCGTAATTTTCAGTACGATAGATCTTAAATGTGGCTACCATCAGATCCGTATTAGAGCCGAGCATGTGCATAAAATCGCTTTTAGAAGCAGGTTTGGACATTATGAGTTTTTGGTAATGCCCTTTGGACTTACCAATGCTCCAGGTACATTCGTCATGCTTATGAACGATTTACTACGTCCGTATATCGAAAAGTTTATAGTACACTTTATTGACAATATTCAGTAAAAGTATTGCTGAGCATCATGAACACTTAAGAATAGTGTTCAGTACTTTGAGGAAAGCCAGTCTTTATGTAAATAAAAAGAAAACTATAATGTGTATGGTAAGACTTGAATATTTAGGATTCATAATTACTCCTGAGGAGGTAGAAATGGATCCAAAGAAAGTGGCTACGATACTGACTTGGCCAATCCCTCAGAGTTTGACCGCTTTGCGATTATTCTTGGGATTTGTCCAATTTTATCGAAGGCATATCAAAGGATATTCCGAAATAGTATCGCCATTGACTGATCTGACCTCAGATAAAGTACCTTTTATATAGGGACTGAATCAACATGAAAGTTTTAACACCATAAAACAAGCTGTGGTCTCAGGACCGGTGTTAAAAATAGTTCCTTGAAACCGATGCAAGTGGCATTGCGGTAGGAGCAGTTCTCCTCCAAGAGGGAAGGCCAGTGGCCTTTGAAAGCAAGAAGCTTTCTCCCTCTCAACGAAATTGGCCAACTCATGAATAAGAGTTGTATGCTGTTGTCCATGCTCTGAAAACATGGAGACATTATTTGCATGGGTCAGAGTTTTATGTTAATGTTGATCATGATACTCTGAAACATTTTTTTAAACAACCTGACTTGAGAGGCCGCCAAGCTAGGTGGGCAGAACTCATGCAGGAGTTTAACTTGACGATTCGGTACCGAAGAGGGAAGGATAATAAAGTTGCTGATGCGTTGTCACGCATTATGCATAATATGAGTTTCACGGTATTAGAGAGTGCTCTAATGACCGAGATTAGAGAAACTCAAAAGGTGGACGAGTTCGTCGTCCAGAGCCTTTGGCCTAAGGCTCATGTGTTGAAACCTCAGGAAAAGGATGACCTGGCATCCAGAAAAGGCCAAACTTATGCAAGATATGCCATAAGGGATGGTATGCTGAAAAGAAATGGCAAGCTAGTAGTACCTAATCAGAATGATCTCAGGCAGAGAGTCATTCAACAGTGCCATGATAGCCCATGTGCGGGACATCCAGGAGTCGAGAAGACATATGATCTCGTGAGACGAGATTTCTTTTGGCCAAAGATGAAAAAGCATATTCATGAATATGTGACATGTTGTTTTTCGTGTCAAGTAAGGAAGGCAGAGCGGGTGAAGCCACCCAGACTTTTACAACCCTTGGAAATACCACTAGATAGGTGGGAGAGCATTTCCATGGACTTTATTGTAGGTCTGCCTACGACACAAGGTGGATATGATTATATCCTTGTGGTGGTTGATCGTCTTACCAAGATGGCTCACTTCATTCCAACTAGAGAGTTTGTTAGTGCCCTGCAAGTGGCGGATTTGTTTATTAAACATATATTTCATTTGCATGGATTACCTAAATCCATAGTGTTAGACAGGGATGTCAAATTTACCGGTCATTTTTGGACTGCGGTGTTTGAGACACTAAGGACTGAGTTGGGAATGAGTAGTGGGGATCATCCAGAAACGGATGGTCAGACGAAAAGAATCAACCAAATTTTAGAGGATATGCTTAGAGCATATGTGTCATTGAGGCAACATACATGGGACAAGTGGTTGCCATTGTTAGAATTTGCCTACAATGATAGAAAACATTCCTCTACAAGGTTCAATCCGTTTGAGCTGAACTATGGTTATAGACCAGCGAGTCCAACTATAGTTGAAATACCTCAGAAAGTGCTTAGTGCCGCGAACTTTGTGGTTCAGATGCGGGAGATGCTAGCACTTACGAGAGCTAACATCTGCCAAGCTATGGATAGAGCTAAGGCGTATGCGGATGAAAACCAATCCGCTAGAGAATTTAAGGAAGGAGAAAAAGTTTTTCTCAAAGTAAGTTATCACCTCGATATTGTGGGCCATGGTTAATTCTAAAAAGAATAGGCAAGGTAGCCTATAAATTAGAATTGCCACAAGGTTGTAAGTGTTGGAATATGGAAGCAAGAACTAGAACTAGAAACTGGAAATGAAATCTGTGGCTGAACTGCGCAGATCTGGCAGAAATGATGCGCAGATCTGGAGCGGAAAAACACAGATCTGGCGCGCAATGGCGGGGCAAAAAGAGGGAGAAATCTGAGAAGAGGGGCAGATCTGCAGCGGGGGAGAGACTTGAGAAGAGGCAGACTGAGGGGAGAGAAGAGGGATCAACCTAGCTCTAATACCATGTTGGAATATGGAAGCAAGAACTAGAACTAGAAACTGGAAATGAAATAACTGTTGGGGTAAAGGCACATTGCCATTATGACACCTATGACTGTCTTAGGACAGTCATAGGGTGAATCCCTAATCCTAATAAAACTCTATGAGTTTGTGGTGTGGCTCAACACTTTTGACACACCCACACTTCTTGTGTCTCCCTCTCTCTCTCTGTCTTCATCGTTCCACTCCCCCACTCTTTCCCTCACAACTGGTATCAGAGCACCCTCTACCTCTCCCCCTCTCTCCGGTCCACCCCTCTCTCTACCTCTCCCCTCGGGCCTCGTGCCCTCAGCAGCGAGCAGGACGCGGCGCGCGAGCAGGGCAGCAGCAGCCTGGCCAGGGCGCAGCAGCAGCAAGCTAGGGCGCCGCCACGTGCAGCAGGTGCGCGACCCGCCACGCGCAACAGGTGCGCGACCCGCCACGCGCAGCAGGCGCGCACGCAGCCACAGCTGCAGCAGCAGCTAGCTGCTGCTAGCTGCGCACCGCACAACACCGGCGGCCACAGCCTACCAGGCGTGCGCAGCGCGCAGTACCGGCTGCGTGCAGCCCGTCGTACGGACAGGTACGGCCATCCGTACCGACTGTACGGACGCCGTACAGGTAGCCGTACGGACGTGGCCGTACAGGTTCGAAATTATTTTTTTTGGATTTCGTGCCCTCGCAGGTACAGGGTACAGCAGGTACCCTGCGCAGGTACAGGAGGTACAGCAGGCACAGAAATTTTGTTTTGGGGAAGAAGGAAAAGAGAGAGCACTCTGCTCTTCATTCCCGGGATTTGTTCAGTTCTAAAACTGTGTTTGAGGTACAGCATGTACACTCGTGTCCCTCGTGCTTGAGGTGACTATTGCCACAGTGTGTGGTGGTTGCACAGTTATTTTGTTTCGGGAGGTCAAATGCCTTGATTTTGCAGAGGGCTTTTATGCTTTTGCTGAGTGCAAATCTCAGTTTTCGGGTGACAATTTCAAAGGGCTTTTGCCTGGAAGTGTATGCAGTGTATGCCTTGAGGCAGTGTGGAGCCAGGGTGCCCACATTGGTCTTATTTCCGCAGTGTATTCAGTGACATTTCTTGCAGGTCACATTCTGTGTACGACACTTTGAAAATCTCAGTTGAGCCACGCTTGGCCAGGGCGCATCGAGTTTACTCGGTCCCTAACTGTCCATTGTTGACAGTGCTCAAAAGGTTTTCTCTTCAGTGTTTGTACGTTGGGATCTGTGTTGTTACTGTGTACACAGGGCCGTTTATGCATTACATTGTCAGGTGAAAGTGCCAGGAGAGCGCTGTATTTTGTATGCTACCTCAGTGTTGAGGGTGTTTTTCACTTGGTACAGGTGTCAAATCAAGGGGCTTTTGCCCAGATTTTGCTTGTGGGCACTTGAGTTACTGTTTGAGAACTTCAGATGCCTTTTATCCCCTTGGCAGTAGGGTGATTGTTTGGGATTTGTCCCATTCTTTGTTACAGGTTTGTGACAGGCTGAGGTGTTTGGAGCCTTTTTCAGTGGACCAAACAGTGTATGACAAGTGGTTTATGCATATAAAATCAGTGCAATACCTCATCTGAGGTGGGAGAAGTGTCCAGGACAGCAGTGTTTTGTGCTTCGTCAGATGGTGATGCACTGATAAAACACTTGTGGAACAGCTGCAGCATTCTGTAGTTACTGTTTTATGCCTATTTGAGCACGGTACAGTGTGTCAGAAGGTACAATGACTTGAGGGAAAATTTTCTGTTTTGCTGCACATTTTTTGACAGTAAAAACAGCACTATTGTGAGTGCTCCTGGCTCTTGACAGAGCAGGTTTTCTGAGAAATCAGAATTTTATTTAGTCTTTTTTTTTTTTGACTTACAGGGAGTCAAGCACTTTCCTTATCTGATATGGCATCAGGGGGAAGTGAATCTTCAATACTGAACATAAAGAAATTGGAAGGGGCACACAATTATGCATTATGGGCAGAACAGTGTTTGAATGTACTTCTGCTAAAGAAGATTTCTAAGCCCATAAGGGTGAAGGGTGTCAAGCCATCTGAGATGGCAGATGATGAGTGGGAGGAGCTTGATTTGTCTGCAAGGGCTGCTATTATGCTTACTCTCACTGATTCTCTTGTGTTCAATGTTCAGGCTGAAAAGACCTCTTATGGTCTATGGCAGAGGCTAGAAGAGTTGTATGCCCAAAAGAGTTCAGCCAGTAAGGTTTATTGGTTGAAGAAGCTTGTCGATCTTCGCATGAAGGAAGGTACAGCTATGACCTCACACTTGAGTGAGTTCAATGCCATCTTTACACAGCTTATTGCACAGGGATTGAACCTTGATGAGGAGTTCAAGGCTACTTTCTTGTTGTGTACCCTCCCTGAGAGTTGGGACACTTTGAAGACCACTCTGTCAAATTCAAATGTCACTCTTATGTATGCTGATGTGGAGAGCTCTCTCCTTATGGAGGAGATGAGCAGGAAGAATAATATGGGCAGCAAGTCTTCCAATGCTTTGCAGGTACAGGAAAGAGGTAGGACTCAGCAGAAGGGGAGATCGGCTGGCAAGTCCAAATCCCGCAGTCATTCCCGTGGCAAAAAGGATATTGAATGCTTTTACTGTGGCAAGAAGGGACATGTGAAGTCTAAGTGCTTCAAGTTTATACGGGATCAGAAAGCCAAGAAGGCTGAGACAAAGGATGCAGGCAGTGGAAGCAAAGGCAAAGGCAAGGCCAAGGCAGATGACTTGGATGCAGTGAATGTTGCAACAGAGGACAGTGACAGTGACAGACATGATGTTTTATGCTCTTCTGCTGTAATTGCACATACATTGGTTATTGATGGCCATGACATGCACACCTGGCTCTTGGATTCAGGTGCTTCTTTTCATGTTACGCCGCATAGGGAGTGGTTTACTTCCTACACAGGTACTCATGGAGTTGTTCATCTTGGGAACAACTATGCATGTCAGATTGCAGGGATTGGCAGTATACAGATAGTATTCCCTGATGGACGCATATTTATGCTTGATGGTGTTCGCCATGTGCCGCAAATCAAGAAAAATCTGATTAGCACTGGCTTGTTGGATGACAGTGGTTACCACACCACATTTGGGGATTCCAAATGGGTGATTACTGATGGCCAGGTTGTAGTGGCTGAGGGTTATAAGAGTGATACCTTGTACCCTCTTTATGTTTCCAGTGTAGGTAATCATGTTGTTGCCATAACCGAGCTGCCGAAGGTTTCATTGTGGCATAGCCGGTTGGGACACATGTTCGTTAAAGGAATGCAAGAACTGTCACGTTTGGGTTATCTGCCGTCTCTTTCATTTTCAGATTTGCCTACTTGTGATCATTGCATATTTGGCAAGCATTCTATGACTCCTCATAAAAGGAGAACTCCCCAGAATAGAGCACCGCTTGATCTA
This sequence comes from Dipteris shenzhenensis, assembly GCF_047967505.1. Taxonomy (NCBI): domain Eukaryota; kingdom Viridiplantae; phylum Streptophyta; class Polypodiopsida; order Gleicheniales; family Dipteridaceae; genus Dipteris; species Dipteris shenzhenensis. Next base: position 24,363,901 of record NC_141610.1, read on the forward strand.
GTGCACACTGATTTGTGTGAGATGCCACAGCTATCACTAGGGGGTGCAAAGTATTTCATTACTTTTATTGATGATGCCACACGCAAAGTGTGGGTCTATTTCTTGAAGCATAAGAGCGATGCCTTAGATGCTTTCAAGAAGTTAGTCACTCAGGTTGAGAATCGGACAGGACGCAGGCTGAAATGCCTCAGATCCGATAATGGGGGTGAGTATGTGTCACATGCTTTTGTACAGTTATGCGAAGCTAAGGGCATTAAACAGGAACTCACAGCCCCTCATAATGCATCTCAAAATGGTGTGAGTGAGCGGATGAATCGAACTATTCAGGAGAAAGTTCGATGTATGTTGTCTTATGCTGCATTGCCCCATGGCTTTTGGGCAGAAGCCGTGCAAACAGCAGTTCACCTAATTAACAGGTCGCCGAAGAAGGCTTTGGAGCTGAAAGTGCCAGAGGAGGTGTGGTCTGGCAAGCCACCTTCATATAAGCACTTACGTGTGTTTGGCTGCGAGTGCTTTGCTCATGTACGCAAAGAACTGCGCACCAAACTCGAGCCAAAGTCTTTTAGATGCATCTTCATGGGTTACGGTGACGAAGGTGAAATGGGGTACAGGTTATGGGATCCCGTCAAACGGAAGATTATACGCAGCAATGATGTCATCTTTAAAGAGGATAGTGTACACAAAGAACCCGTGCAACCTGTGAAATACAGGAGGGTTGTTTATGATGATGTCGGACAGCAAAGAATGCCCATTAATATGCAGCAGCAGGCTGCTGTAGATAACCCTGTTCAAGAGGGTATACAGGCTGAAAATCAGCCAGACAATTTTGCCAATGATGCACCACTGGATATGCCAGCAAATGGGGCTGTAGAACAGCCAAATATGGTGGTACAGCAACCCGTCATGCATGACGAACAGGCTAGACAGCAGCCTAATCCGGAACATTTTGTTAGGAGGAGCACCCGTGTACAACGGCCTCCTGACAGGTTTGTTCCAGGAGCCAATAATGTGGCTGATTTTATCATGCTGACAGATTGTGGTGAGCCTTCCAGCTTCAAGGAAGCTATGGGAAGAACAGAGAAAAGGAAGTGGGAGAAAGCCATGCAATCTGAAATGGACTCTCTACTTCAAAATGATACATGGGACTTGGTGCAGCTACCTGCAGGCAGAAAGGTTTTGCCATGCAAGTGGGTTTACAAAGTCAAGTGGATTCAAATGCTTTACCGAGGTATAAGGCCAGATTGGTTGCCAAGGGATTTAAGCAGGAGAAGGGCATTGACTTTGATGAGATTTTTTCCCCTGTAGTCAAGATGACTACTTTGAGAGCAATGTTAGCTCTTGTTGCTCATGAGGACATGGATTTATGTCAGATGGATGTGAAGACTGCCTTTCTTCACGGAGATCTCCATGATGAGATCTATATGAGTCAGCCAGAGGGATATGCTGTTAAAGGGAAAGAGCAGCTTGTGTGTAAGCTCAAGAGGAGCTTGTATGGACTCAAGCAGGCGCCAAGAGAATGGTACAAGAAGTTTGATGCCTTCATGCAGTCCCAAGGGTATCATAGGTGTGAGACCGATCACTGCTTGTACACGAAACGGGCAAAGGATGGCAGTTTGATGCTACTCATTCTATATGTGGATGACACGCTGATTGCCAGCAAATCTCAGCAGGAGATTAGTGCTTTGAAGAAGCAACTGCATAAGTCTTTTGACATGAAAGACTTGGGTGATGCAAACCATATTCTTGGTATGCGGATTATTCGTGACAGGTCCAAGGGACTTTTGTTTCTGTCACAGAAGGAGTACATTGACAAAGTACTGCAGAGGTTTAAAATGGAGGGGGGGAAGTCTATTAGTACCCCGTTACCTCCACATTTGAAACTCAGCAGTAAGGACCACCCCACATCAGATGATGATAAGGCTGAAATGGCCAAGGTTCCGTATGCATCTGCAGTTGGTTCTTTGATGTATGCCATGGTTGCCACTCGTCCGGATATTGCTTTTGCGGTGGGAGTCATCAGCAGGTATATGGCAAATCCAGGCAAGCGACACTGGGAAGCAGTGAAAGGCGTCTTGAGGTATCTCAAGGGTACCAAAGACTTGTGCATATGCTATGGTAGGCAGGATGCATTGGTGCATGGTTTTACAGATTCAGACTATGCAGGGAATGCAGATAACCGGAAGTCTACTACCGGTTATATTTTCACATTTGCAGGAGGTGCTATATCATGGGTGTCTCGGTTGCAGAAATGCATTGCACTGTCAACCACTGAAGCTGAATATGTTGCAACCACTGAGGCTTGCAAGGAAGCAATATGGCTTACTCGGCTGGTGGGAGATTTGGGCATTACAGAAGATATGCCAGTTTTGCATTGTGATAGTCAGAGTGCTATCATGTTGGCAAAGAATCCGGTCTTTCATCAGAAGACCAAGCACATAGATGTGAAATACCATTTCATCAGGGAGGTACTGGAAGACAAGCGACTTGAGCTTGTGAAGGTGCATACTGATGATAATCCTGCAGATTTGCTCACTAAGAGCTTGCCTACAGAGCGGTTTGCACATTGCCGCCACATCATGGGATTAGGATGAGACCATTCTTATTTTATGGTCTTGTATACAGTAACTGTATATTGCTGTAATTTTTATTCTTTTCTCCCCTTTAGGCACATTGGCCTTTAGGTGGGAGGTTGTTGGGGTAAAGGCACATTGCCACCCTTTTAAAATTATGACACCGGGTGAATCCCTAATCCTAATAAAACTCTATGAGTTTGTGGTGTGGCTCAACACTTTTGACACACCCACACTTCTTGTGTCTCCCTCTCTCTCTCTGTCTTCATCGTTCCACTCCCCCACTCTTTCCCTCCCAATAACAAGATTGAAAGACAAAAAATACCTTGAGAAGAGTGTAGACAAGACACAAGCTAGACTGATGGATTGCAATGATGTGACCCATGAATATATGGGCCAAAGTACAAGACATAAAGCAAGAGTGCTTATGGGATAATTGTAGAAGTGCCACATGGCACACACTCAAGACATAAAGACTAGACTTAGACTTAGACAAATGTAGACTAGGAAATAGTACACTTAGTGTGCACTTATCTCCAACAGTAAGGTACACCCAGTGTTTCATGTTTCTCGTTTAAAGAATTTTTTGAATACAGGTGACTCACTAATCGAGGGTGTTGTTTTGTTTCAGGAGATAGAGGATAATGCAAGACGCAAACCAACAGGAATCCTGAACCGAGGAACAATGCAAGTACGCAATCGGAAGATACCCACGGTGTTGGTTGCATGGCATGGTTTACCTCTATCAGAAGCTACCTGGGAATCCGTGTACCAGTTACGAAGAGTATTCCCAGACTTTATCATCGAAGACGCTGATGCCTGAAGAGGGAAGAAATATTACGCTCAAGTCAAGGTAACATGACCTCGGAAGGGTCAGTCGGTATTTTTCTTTAAAGGATCAATGTTTGTATTATATTTGTTTGGGCTTCATGTAAATGATCAAAAAGGAATCAAGGTCAAGGTCCTTGGTGAGGGTGGCAAGGCACTAGACTAGGTGGATCTAAGGCTAGGTGGATCTAAGGCTAAGGGACCTAAATGCATGAAATGTGCCAAGGGGCAAATGGTTTTAATGATATCCCAAGAGAGGGGTAAATGATGCATTGAGGAGGGACCCTAAAATGAAGACATGTGGCATACTAGATCCATCTAGGAAATTTTGGGGCTTGGTGGAAATTAAGTAAGCAAGAGCTTCAACGTAACGATTGGGAACAAGAGAGAGCCTACTACTACCACCGAGATCGGCTAGGAGGTGATTCTGTGTGCCTGTGCTCGTGATTCGATGTAAAGCTAGGAGTAAAACGTAGCCTAGGCTCGTGATCTAGACCAGACCAATCAATTGTGTCAACATATTGAATGCCAATCCAATAGCCTTGGCCACTCTTATAAAGAAGAGCATCGCACTTCCTAGAAAGCATCTTGGCTAAATATAGCCAAATGACCGCTTGCTCGTGTTCTAAGTCCCCTCTAGCCCCATGTTAGTTTGCTTCCCTTAATCCCAAGGCCCCCTAAGCTTGCTGGATTAAGTCCATTAATTCGCGGATTAGCAACCAAGTACATAACGTCCTTCCCCTTTTACTCCTAAATGAGCTTGAGAAAGTTCTTTTGCAAATTAATAATTGACTCCCAAGTTGAATCCTCCTCGAACCTATCCTCCCACTAAATTTGAGCTCTGGAATTAACTTATTCCTAAGTTCTCTCTCCTGAAAACCGATACTCCTTCAGGTTCATGTGAAACATGGTTAAGTCTCAACTTCTACAAGTTCTTGGCGGGAGACTAAATTATCAACGCCTCTTTCAGTCTATTGACATGAAAGACCGGGTGAACTTTTACATGTCAAGCACATCGTACACATGCTGGATACAATACATGTTAGTAGTGGGTTGTCTATGATTGAGTTTTGAAATAGTATAAATGTTTAATTTTAAAACCGGGCTGACTTGGACTTAATGTGATTATCCTAAACCAGCTCAGTCGTTGGAAAATCATGCGATTGTCCTAAACCAACTCGATGGTTATTTGTTATTGAGTTTTGCAACAGTTTAATTGTTTAATTTCTAAACCGGACTGGCTCAAACTTAGTGTAATTGTCCTAAACCAGCACGATGGTTAAAACATCATGCAATGGCTGACTCAGGTCAAACAAAAGTTATGTGGTCGTCCTAAACTAGCGCGATTGAATAGAAATTAACAACAATATATTTCATAGTAGAACATCAATATATTATTATTGTCTAATAGATGACTAGTCCGGTGGTTGAAATTGTTGTGTTTTCTAGTAGTTAAATTATTTAATTTTAATTTCCTGACCGCTGGTTTGGATTAGATACTAGTTAATTTCTAAACTCGACTGCCTTGGACTTAATGTAATTGTCCTAGACCCGCCGGTTATTGGAACATCACCAAGCTTATTCAAGTCAAACAACAATCACGTGATTGAAATTGTGGTTGAACCAAAATACAAAAATGAACAGCAATATATTGTTATTGTCCAAGTACTATATATCACCGATCCTTGTTCGGATTAGACACTAGTTATGTGACTATTGGAAATCAAGCATTGGCTGGCCTCAGATCAATCCCAGAAACAATATTCCAAAAATGCCTTGCAACAAGAATATGTTTCATGAGATAAGACCACATCGGATAGTTGGTTCCATCCAACTTATCATCTTCACGAAGAATGCCAAATAGATCGTGATTGTTGCCAGCCATTGCAAATGGGATACCCTGAAAAGAAAAGACCTAAAAACACAAAAGCCTCAAGGCTATCACTGCAAAGAGCTGGCTGTCCAAAAATGACAGCAAATGTCTGCAAGTAAATGTTACAAATTTCCAGCCCAAATCAACGGGCAAATGCAAATTTGACCCAAATGTGACTATATCAGGTAATGTTCACTGCAAAAACAACAAATCTGGCTAAAGTCCCAAATTTAATGAGGGCAAAGAGGCCAAAAAGAGGGCAAATACAGAAAAGCCCCAAATTTTGCTGAGATTTTTGCAAATGTGACCCAATGTATTGCAAACTGACCCGATGTCCTGCAAATGTGACTCAATGTCCTGCAATCTGACCCAATGTACTGCAATCTAAACAAGAAATTGCAAACCAAATCCCAAAGCTCCAATGTCTTGCAAGAAATTGCAACCAAAGTAAGTGAAAACAACCAAAAGCCCCAAATTTGCCAATGTCTTGCAAAAGCCCCAAATTGCAAATGTATGTAGATAGATTCACACATGCGAAATTGTACGGAACACCCGGAGCAAGTACAAGCTGTACAGTCAGCTGTTCTGCAAGTACATGTGTACGGCTGATCTCCAAGTATAATCGTACGAAACAGATACGGAGCATATGAACCTATATGGAGCATGTACGGTGCAAGTACACCTGTACGGAAGACAAGTATGATGCATGTACCTTGTACGGAGGAGTTACTGCACAGGTGCCGTTGTACGATGCATATACCGTTGTACGGTGCACATATAGTTATACGGAGTAGGTGCTGTTGTACGATGCAGATACGTAGGAAGAAGCGACGGGCAAAGCAGCAAGAACCGTAGCTGGACAACAGAGCACAGGATCTATACGTCCGTATGGAACTCCGTACAGTCGTACGAACTGTACGGATGGAGCGCAACTGAAGCTGTTGAAGGCTATGAGCAATGCAGATCCGAAGTCAGGGGAACAGGTCCAGTAGCGCTCTGATACCACTGTAGGGACTCTGTAGGTGCGGTGAGCGCAGGAGCAAGTACAAGAGTCGAGAGAGATGAACCGTCACGTCAACTGTATTAAAGAAATGAAAGTACAAGGTACTTGAAGGTAGACCCTAGGACTAAGTGTCCTAGGTGTCACATAGGACTAAATGTCCTATGTGGCATAAAAGGCACTAAAACACTAAAGCGCCTATAACTATGCCTACAAGGCACATACAGTTAGAAATGACCCAACATAGGGTACGCACAGCGGAAGACTAATAGTAATGCCCAGAAGCTCACACAGTGTGGTGTGGGATGTGGAATCACAAACTTCTTAACTTATGTGCATAAAATAGATGTGCAGACTCATCAATAGACAATGAACCAGCCAGATAGAGAAACCACCAAAATAATATATTTCCGTCCAAAACTATGGACACAATACAAAAGAGATAGATCCAGAGTCCCACCAATGGTGTGGTCCTCTGATCTTACCACAAGGTACTTCTCCTATCTGCTGGCTATCTCTAGACTCGAGCCCACGTGCTCCACCTCGAGCGTAAGTAGACTTTCCGTCCAAAGATCTCAGCACCTTGCTGCCCTAGTAGGCAGCCTAGGCTTCAGCCCCAAGTGAGCTCAGTCTGCAGCAACTCTGGCCCTGCTTTGCCTCCTGGATGTAGGCCCAAAGATCAGACTTCTGCTGCTCCTGCTGCTCCTATGTTTGCTGACTTGCTGGATGATGAAATGAGGCAAGTGCCTCTCCTTTCATAGGCCCTAAGGGGCTGGCAAAAAACCGACCAGTCAGGCTGCCTATGGCCGACCCAAACAGGCCGACCAGGCCCTGACCTGGTCTGCCTATAAATGCCCCTTTGGGGCCCTCTTTTCTAGGGCCTTTGGCCCACACTTCCATGCAAGGGCTGAGCCCTTGGCCAGCCCTAGATAGGGCCTGGTTGGCTGGCTTTGCCCAGCCCAACCAGCCCTCCATATGGGCTGCCATGTGCTGCTCCATCCCCCGCCATGTCAGTGCCTGTTCACCCTGCTTCTGCTGAACCATCATCAAGGTCCGTTGCAGGCCCTTCGCCTGCCCACTACCCTCACCATATGGCTCGCCATGCTGACGCCATCTGCTGGTGTCTGTTGCAGGTCGCAATCCTGCCCACAGTCCAGCCATGACTCCATGCCTTGTGTCATCCTGAAGCTGTCCTCTGAGTGCCTCATGCCAGGCCTGATCCAAGACAATGTGTCCCCGCCATCTTCCTGCACATGAGCTGCTCCTGATGCAGCCTTTCATCCTTGGGATACCCCACCAACCATGAATGCTCCAGATCTGTCCCAGATCCACACATCCAGGTAATCTCTCTTTGGGCACATCCTGCCCTAGGTCTCCCTCCCCCACGCTCTCCTCATTTGGGGGCTTACAGATGGGGAGGTGACCATTCCAACACATACCAGGGCCCATAGGGCATCACTAGAACCGGGAGAAGGTGGCCTACACAAATAGTATATGTTGTAGATATTCCACTAAGACAACACGAGGCCTTCCAAAGGCAACACAGGGCCTTTCTTTGAAGGAGCAAAAGAAAGAGACTCAATGCTGAAATGGAAAATGGTCAATGCTATATGTGCACCAAATCAGGCTCAAGCCGCAAAAATGAGACGCTAGCCTCATTACAAGCTTGATACGTAGCTTCCAAAATATCCAAGCTGGCTTTGGAAGTTTGACATGACCGAATATGAGGCATAATGGACCTCTTCACTGGAAGTGAGATCAAAGATAAGGCTTGTACATCACGAGTATTCCCCTTCCTCTGTTCAGGAGTGTTACCTTCAAGTGCTTGCACTTGCACTAATGCACAACGTCCTACGCCACCGCCATGACCGCCGGGTGCTGTGGAGGAGTGCCTAGCGCAAGAGGACCGGGACAAGCTTCATCGCCTGTTACATAGTCCCAAAGTCTTTTGGCGGCCAAAAGATTTCTTACTGTAAAACTCCAAAGAGAATAGTCGGTGCCATCCAACTTATCCTTCTGCGCAAGGACACCAAAAATATAATTCGGGTTGTTTTGAGCCATTCCAAGCAAATGCACTAAGACAACAAAATCAAAGTTCACGCGCTGGGAACACCCTGCACCACCAAAGATATGCCCACTTTCAAAGCCAATAATTGGCTTGAAGATACACTTTAAAACAGTCCCTTGCTGGGATGTCACCACAATGTAAATATCCTAAGTCAAAGTACAGTTGACCATTTATTTGATCATAATTAAAGAGTTTTATATGTGTTAATTATGGTCAAAGAGTTATTTTAATGGTCAAAGGATTGACTACGGTCAAAGATACTTGACTCTAGTCAAGTAAACCTGACTGCGGTCAGAGAGTGTTGACTTCGGTCAACAAGACTTGGCATGCGCCAAGAGGGTTAACCCCGGTTAACCAAGATGTGCCAACTTCGGTTGGAGAGACTTGGCTATAATTAAGGCGCCTTGACCTTTGGTCAAAGTTTTTTAATTATAACCAAGAGTGTTGACTCCGGTCAACCAGAGAATATATATATATTTATTTGTATATATATTTGTTTAGATGTGCACATGTGTTCAGTGGGGACGCCCACCGTGACTAGGATTAGTCCACAGTGTGTTATTTGCATGCAAAGCGCTAACAATTAATGGGTACCATGGTGGTGCGCTTTAATTAATTGTTGCACGTACTAGGAAGGATTATTTTTCCTAAGCGTAATGGGAGCCTGACAAGCATCTAGGAGGCGGTTCGTGTGACCGAGAGCTTTGAAGACTCCAGAATGGCCCTTAGTGGCATGTAATAGGATTTAGTCTAGATTTTAGACAAGTGGCATGTTGCCAATTTGAATGGAGCTTGAAGCTCTTGTAAGAAAATGGATTATTCACGTTTTGTAATGTGGAGATTTACGAGATAGCTCTACGCTGAACTTCTGTAACAGATTTTCTTGGATGAATAAAGACCTTCGGGGGGGTCCAGCCCGACGATTTGTCCTGGGCCCTAGTGCATCTTCAGAGAGAGGGAGTGAGGGAGAGCTTTTGAGAGCATAAATCCCGTCGTTTAAGAGTGGTGATAGCTGTCTTTCACCTTCCGTCTGGTTTTATGGGATGTGTATTGCATACTTAGAATTTCTCCCCACACTAGCCAATGCTTGGCTCAACAAGGCATATGCTCACTGACAACTGTATTACTCAGAAATGGGCAGCAAAATACCTCTGAAAACAGTCCAAACAATGACTGAAAATTGCTCTCAACATAATATATGTTATTCCCTCAAGAAAACCTCTACTGGTGTAGCTAAAACAATAAAATCCACAACTGAATGGACTATTTATGCACTCAGCAGTGCAATAAATGAGCTGTCCTTTCAGAAACCTGCCTGGAACAGGTCCAAAACAGCAAATAGATGGATCCAAATGCTCGAAAACAGTCCCCCACAAGGTCGTATAGCAAGAGAACAGCAAAACGGTCCTGGGAATGACCTCCAAATGCGTGCTAAAAGTGAAAAACAGCATTGCCCAGTCTTGAAACACATGCTGGAATAGGAAAATCACCACAAAACAGGTCGCCCAGCTGCAAAACAGCACCATAAGCTCACAGAATGTAATGACCAGCTGTGCATCAGCCTGTTGACAGGCCAAACTACAAGAAAACTGCTCCAAATAGCCTCCAAATTTGACAAATCTACTCCTAGGAGAATTGCCAACCTGAAAAAGCCTTGCTAAAGGTGAAATCTGGTCAAAAACATCTTGACCAGCACAGAAAAGGCACCTGGAATAGTCGAAAACATAGTAAGAGCAATCGCCTACCCTAGGAGCAGCTCGTGGAGCTAATGCAGCAGGCTTGTCAAAAATGAAATTTTGGCAGACTTTCTTTGTGATGAAATGCAAGGTTTTCATGACAAAAATGATCCACATGTGCAAGGGAGGTGCTGGGGAGCAATGGCAACCTACTCTGATACCAAATGTTGGAAATGGAAGCGATTGTGCAAGAGAACACGAAGCTGAAGGAATCTGAAATGGAATTGCAGCTACCACAATGAAAGAGTACACTAGGTAGTCATAGAGACAAAACCCTAGGATGGACCCTAACTAGCGTCAGAACATGTGTGGTGAGTAACTCACCCACAAACTCATATACCTAGATGAATCCAAAAACATTCCCAAACTCATCCTCTAAAAACACAACATTTTCTTTTTTTTTGGGGGGGGGGGGGGGGGGGGAACCTTATAAAGGGAAAAAGTGCCCCTAGTCTCTTATTAAATTAGTCACTACCTTAGGAAATATTATTTCTAACAGAGGAAACAAGGCAGAGGCTATGTGAGGATGATGGCAACCAAAAGGCAATTGATATCATTACCAAAAGTAAAGAGAAAACACGTTTCAGTGTCACATGCACCCCTGCACTTGGGTGCAAAGTGACACATTGGCTACATCGACAAGTGCATTATAGTTCCCAGATAGAAGATTTTGTCGTATGTTGTGACCCCTTTGTGAGCCCTTGTCCAGGGACAGTCAGGCACAAGCTACGTAGGTCAGTCTCTTAGCCTTAGGTCAAGTCAACAATTCAGTTCTTGTTCACTAGTACCCACTAGAGAGCAGTAGGCTAGTGTTTCCATCTTATAGTTTAGGTCTTAGCCTAGGTTAGGAGTCCCTTTAGGGACCCCAAAGGCTGGACAGGTAAGCAAGGAAGGCAGCCTGCAAAGGCTGCCCAAAAACTCCCCTGGCAAATGAGCCAGGGAGGGCTATTTATAGGCTGGTTGTAGGCCAACCAGTCTGTAAAACAGACCGACCCAGTCGGCTGTTTACAGACTGGGTTGGCTCAGTTACAGCCCTACAAAAGGGCCCCTTGGCTGCCCTTTTGAAGCACTCAGTTGCTCCTGCCTTCAGCTCTCCTACAGCTCCACTTCAGCCTCCTTGTACATCCCCTGAACACCTCATATCTGGCTCTGCTCTAGCCTCAGTTCCTTGGCCATCAGTCCAGCCTGATCTGAAGGGGTCCACGCAGCACAACAGTCGGAGGTTTGGACCAGCAAACGGAGAGAGGTTTGGACACTGTTTCATCAGCTTTCTCAGCTTTCTTTTACAGGCTACACAGCCTACTTCTTAGCTCTATTCTCTCAGTCATATCTCAGCTCTCTCTCAGTATCTATTACTCTCAGCTTTCATTCTCTCACTCACGCAGTAACCCTGCATTCCGGTGGACAGCACAAGCCTCTTCCTTGCCTTGCAGAAGCGTACTACATCGTCAGTGTGGACAGCATCAAGGTCTCGGTATTGGTCGGCATTGCCTCTCAGGTCTTTGGGTCTGCTATACATGTGCACAGTGAGCTCTTCAGAAGTGTGTTTCATGCTCTCTCAAAGAGTGTTCTTTGTATTTCTCAGTTCTCCAAGTATAAAGCAAATTCTCCCCTGATTTAGGGAGGGGGCCCTCAATTGGTACAGGGGCCCAATCGGTTGTCGACTCTACTCTCTCTCTACCCTCATCTCCTTTCTCTCTCTATGGTAAACAATGCTAATTCCTCGCTAAAGGTTTGAAGAAGGTCTTGCTGTGAATTACACGATCAGATTACCGTTGCAAGTTACATTCGGGCAGCCCCAAAACGTACGAAACGTTTCAGAACCAAAACTCGCGTTTCAAAGCACCTAAAAAACCCCAAAATTGTCAAAAACCCCCCAAAACGTTTGGAATCCAAATCGCGCGTTTCAGAGCACCTTAAAAACCCCAAAATCGGAGTACCTAGCATTATTTCAGCTTGGAAGTTTGAACCTCTTATCACGTGACATGAATCATGATTTATGTATCTTTTTCAATTCTTAAATATGACCATTGACTCTTGAATCTTCAATGAAAGGTTGTTAATTTTCTGATTTAGAGATTAGTAACATGTTTCAAATGTCAAATGTTCTATGTTTCATGAGTTTTTTTCAAGTATCGGAGTTCTAGTGGTAATAGTCTAAAATGTTTTAATTTTTTTAAATATATATATATATATATATCTAAATACCCTATTATGCACGAAATGTTTTTACAGACCTTTCGAGATGGCCCTGAAACGTGCCCCAAAACCTGAAACTTGCCATTTCGAAACTCTTCAAGAACTATGAAGTGAAGGGCAAGCCCAATAAGAAAAAGGACACTTCCAAGGATGGAGACTTCCAATGGAAACAATAAGAAGAAGGATGGAGACAATAAGAAGAAATTGCTACTACTTTGATATGCATGGACATATGGTAGAAAGAAAAAGATGATCAAAAGAGGAAGCTATTAAATTACACGGCGCAGCGGAACAGAAACTGAACAAAGAATAGAGAGTACACAGCAAACTGAAGAGGAATAAACTTTTCCTTCAATACTGATGTAGTACAGACGATGGCTCCGTCCACCCGTGTCGCTAGTGATATCAAGAACCGTATGGAATCCATCTTTGCTACTGGAGCATAAGTCTCATCATAGTCTTGACCATATTGTTGTGCAAATCCATTTGCAACTAGTCTGGCTTTGTATCTCTGAATACTACCATCTCGATTGTACTTCACTTTGTATACCCATTTGTTTGCTATAACCTTCTTTCCTGGTGGAAGGTCGCATAATTCCCAAGTGTTATTTTTATACAAAGCATCCATTTCTTCATTCATAGCAGTTTGCCATTCTGGCTTGTCTACTGCGTCTTCGACGTACACTGGCTCTTCTGTAGCCATGATGGTAGTCATAAGAGCATAGTTGGTGGTTTCCACCTGAATTGCTTTGCCTTTCTGAGCATATGTCAATCTGGCTGGTGGTCTGCTTTCCCTAGGAGACCATCTGAGCTGCTATGGCTCTGCTTGGGGTGTTGCTGGCAATTCTTGCTCTTCTTCATCAACCTGTTCTGTAGATGACTGTGAAGTGGAGCTTAGATGGCGATCTAGACAGATACTAGGTGAAGAGCTACTAGTTGGAAGATCTGATCTGATCTGAACTGATCTGATGCAATGGACTGGGGAGGTCGCCTCTTTATAGCTATGAGGACAGTAGTCGGATCAACGTAGTCGGTGGAGTCGACCAGTCGACCTAGTCGGTGGAGCCGACCAGTCAACCTAGTCGGTGGAACCGACTAGTCGTCCATGGAATATTCAGGGAATATTCCCTATATCCTGGGACCCCCAGCTGGGGGCAAGCTGGCCCCCAGGCCCCAGCAAGAATAAGGGGCCCCCACACACTCACCTTTCTACCATCGACAGTCTCATTGATAGACCTCATCTGACATGCCAATCAGGACCCATCCAGTGTCTCGGGCTCACACATGGCTTCTCCTCATATGGGGGCCTTACAACTTGAGCACTTGGACCACTGGTGGTTACCAGGAGAGTGGGACATTGAGCATATCTAACACCCCCCCTCAATGTCCACCCGTAGGTGAACTACCTTCTCGGCCCAATGCCGAGTCTCTGAAGATGACCCTGAAGCTAATCCTTCCCGAGTGCCTTGGTGAAGATATCTGCTCCATTTTGCTTTGTTGGACAGTAGACCAATTCCACTATCCCGTCCTCGATCAAGTCACGCACATAGTGATACTGAATCTCTATATGTTTTGTGCGCACATGAAACACTGGATTTTTAGCAATGGCCATGCAACTTTGATTGTCGCACCTCAGCACAGTTGCCTCATCCTCTTGCACTCCCATGTGACATAAGATCCTCCTCAGCCACACTGCTTCACATGCAGCAAAACATGCTGCCTTGTACTCAGCCTTGGTAGAAGACAATGCCACTGTTGGTTGTTTCTTACTGATCCAAGAGAAGATACCTGAACCTAAAGAGAAACAATATCCAGAAACTGATTTCTTGGAATCAACATCTCTAGCCCAATCTGAGTCACAATGACCAGCCAAGGAAGTGCCCGTACCATAGGTAATGCCATAATCAAGAGTGCCCTTCACATACCTGAGCACCCGCATCCCTGCATTCCAATGATTCTCCCAGGGCTTATTGGAGAACCTACTCAAAACGCCAACAGCAAAACTGATGTCCGGTCTAGTGTTGCACAGATAGATGAGACTGCCGACCAACTTCCTGTACCTCCCGATGTCTACTGGTGGTGAGGCATCCTCCATAGACAACCTCGCATTTACCTCCATAGGTATAGCTATCTCCTTGCACTCGGACATACCAAATGCCTTCAAGATCTCCCTTGCATATTTTTGCTGAGAGATGAAGATCTTGCCTGGCTCTTGCCAAACTTCAATCCCCAAACAGTAGTGCATCAAGCCTAAGTCTGTCATCTCAAACTCCATGCTCAACGCCTTTCTAGCCTGCTAGATCATGTCTTCATAGTCACCTGTAATAAGGAGATCATCCACATATAGAACAATAATAGCAATTTTTCCACCTTTCCTGTACATATACAAGTTAGCATCTGAGGCACATCTTTTGAAGTTTAATTTATGAAAGAATTTGTCTATCCGTTGGTACCATGCTCTTGGGGCCTGTTTCAGCCCGTATAGAGCCTTCTTCAGCTTCCATACCTTGTTCTCAGAATGGGGGGCCTCAAACCCAGGTGGCTGCGCCACGTACACCTCCTCCTTGAGGTCACCATTCAAGAATGCTGATTTAACATCCATTTGATAAATTTCCCACTTTTTATGAGCAACCACCGATAGTACTGTGCGAATAGTGGTCATTCTAGCAGTCGGAGAGAAAGATTCCTTAAAATCAAACCCTTCAACCTGCGAAAATCCTTGTGCAACCAATCTGGCTTTGTACTTTTCCAAAGTCCCATCGGCCTTGTACTTTACCTTCCAAACCCACTTGGTGCCAATAACCTTTCTGTTAGGTGATCAATCTACCAGCTCCCAAGTTTCATTCTTCATGATGCTGTCATATTCTACTTGCATAGCATTTTTCCAATCTCGGTCTGCAAGTGCTTCCTCCAAACTCGCAGGCTCCCTTACTTCTGCAATAATCTCAACCATCAAGGCCATATTGACTATGTAAGCAGAAGCCCTCCTTCGCTCCTCGATTCTCTGAGACCGCCTTGGTCCATCTGCATGCTGCTCAACAGACATAGACATATGGTTATCATGGTCATAGAGCTGCCTTACCCATCGCGGCAATGGCTTTTCCGGTGGTGTAACAACAGGTTGGTGACTTATACCTTCATCATCTGATATTTCCTCCTCCTTTATAGCTCTTGGGACAGATCCATAGTGAATTACCTCTTCGCTTGATGATAAAGTGGAAGAGCTCTTCTCTGCCTCCACTGCATATGGCTGCTCCCTGAACACCACATCGCGGCTCGCTATGATCTTCTTTGCCTCTTGGTCATACAACTTATAGGCTTTCTTCTCATCACAATAGCCTAAGAAGATACATTTGGTGCTTTTTGGTTGTAGCTTGTTTCTCTCTTTGTCTAGTACATGCGCATAGCATTCACACCCAAACGTTCTAAAGTGGGAGACAGATGGCTTCTTACCGTTGTAAGCCTGGAGTGCCTTTGCTCCTGTGCCAACAAAATTGCCTGCACTATCCAAAATTTTTGCTCCTATCTTGTTGAATCTCACCTCATGGTCAAGGTCAGTTATGGAAGCAACTGATAGCAAATTTCTCTTGATTTGTGGAACATACAGCACATTAGATAGTTTCTTAACATCCCCATTCACAGAAACAAATGAAACCGTACCTGTACCCTCAACAGGGCATTTTGTGTTATTACCAACCATCACGGTGATGGGTTCCTGTAGAGGCTGCATGGAACAATATAGACCCTTCTTACAGGTCATGTGACAGGAGGCACCACTATCCAACACCCATGAATCAGTGGTTGAAGCTTCTTGAACTGAGGAACACTCTTCCTCAATGGCCAGAAATAGATCCAACTCTGCTTCCGTTGTGTTAGCTGTCTCTTTCCCCTTATCTATCTTCTTCAGGATACTATTCTTTTCATTTGCTTTCTTGACCCGGCAATCTGCAATCATATGGGGCCCTTCTTTTTGCAGTAGAAGCATTCTCCCTAAAACTTCTTCTTGCTGTCCTTCTTCTTTTTGTCACCACTAGTAGAGGACTCACCTTTGGTGGAGGAACCACCTTTGCCTTTCGCAGTGGCAAAGAAAGCAACATCCCCATTGCCGCCTCCATCTCGAGCTTTAAGCCTCAATTCCTCCTCCATAAGTAAAGCACAGAACTCCTCAAATGACAATTATTGGGGTCTCACCTGAGTGTTAAGCGCTGTTACCAGTTCATCAAACCTTGGTGGACATATCCGGAGACACCGCCGAGCTAGCTCTTCGCTAGTATTTTGTATCCCAGCACCAGTCATCTGGTCACGCAGATTTTTGATTCGGGTTATGAACACCTCCGCTGTCTCTCCTTCATTAAACTTCCCAGCTACGAGCTAATTCTCCAAGTTGTGGATCCTTGTCTGATTCCGCGTCTCATACTGACTCTTCAATATGTTCCAAGCCACAGTTGCCTTAGATGTATGCTGAATCAAGGTCAAAACACTATCAGTAGTACTTGTAACCAGGACACACAGAGCATCTGCGTTCCTGCATTTCCAAGCTCATAGAAGGTCGGCATTGGGAGGTATCATACTCCCCGAATTTGCTAGGTCGGGGGTTCCTTGTGGTTCTGGGTCAATCCCCAGTACTGTCTCCAGAAGCTCATATGAATCCAGAATAGCAGTAATTTTAAACTTCCACAGAGTGTAGTTCGTACCATCTAGCTTGCCTTCAGTGAAGGCTGGTGGGCGAATCTTGAACGCCTGGATTGTTGGTGCAGCAGCAGCTGCTGAACTCGAGCTGCTTCCTGTTGAGCCGCTTCCTGTTGCCATCACTCCGTATGCTGTTGAAGCCCTCGCCTCTCTTCTATTCTTCGATCCTTAGAGCCGCCTGGGCTCTGATACCATGTTAAATTACACGACACAGCGGAACAGAAACTGAACAAAGAATAGAGAGTACACAGCAAACTGAAGAGGAACAAACTTTTCCTTCAATACTGATGTAGTACAGATGATGGCTCCGTCCACCCGTGCGCTCCCACAGTGGAGCTTAGATGGCGATCTAGACAGATGCTAGGTGAAGAGCTACTAGCTGGAAGATCTGATCTGATCTAAACTGATCTGATGCAATGGATTGGGGAGGTCGCCTCTTTATAGCTATGAGGGCGGTAGTCGGATCAACGTAGTCGGTAGAGTCGACCAATCGACCTAGTCAGTGGAGCCGACCAGTCGACCTAGTTGGTGGAGCCGACCAGTCGTCCATGGAATATTCAAGGAATATTCTCTATACCGTCGCCTCGAGGGTCCCCGCAGGCCCCCCTGGGACCCCCCAGCTGGCCCCCAGGCCCCAGCTAGAATAAGGGGCTCCCACACACTCACCTTTCTACCATCAACAGTCTCATTAATAGACCTCATCTGACATGCCAGTCAGGATCCATCCAGTGTCCCGGGCTCACACATGGCTTCTCCTCATATGGGGGCCTTACTGCTGGCCCGCGATGCCTCGCTACAACCCCGCTGCCTCGCTGCAGCCCCGCTGGTCACTAGGGCAAAGAGGTAGGGTGTGGAGGTGGTTACCAGGAGGGTGGAGCATTGAGCATATCTAACAAAAGCAAGAGAAAAAGTCCAAGGGAGAAGAGCCTTAATACGATGCATAGATCCAGGTGTGACAATGCTCATGCTCGATATAGAGCAATGGTCATGAAATTTAGGTTCCCCTTTAGATGAGGCGGACTATATATGTTGCTTAGAGCATGCTAAGGACAAGGTTGCATATGTCATAGAGGAAGAGGAAGATGAAAACCAGAGATAGATCTGGAGTTCGTATACCTAGATGAATCCAGGAACATTCCCAAACTCATCCTCTAAAAACACAACATAGTGCAGTTTCAATCTCACGATAGTCACTCATAAGATTAAAAACCATAAACTCCATCACGCATAGCAGGGACTAGCTACTATGACATCCCCACTGACGTCATCAGCGCCCAACAGTGGGTGTAGACCATAGTATAAAAATATGCTCTCACACATACAAATCCACACACCCACACATACTTGAGCATCCTTTTATACAAAGTCTTCGTACTGAGTTTCTGTTGGCACTTCGGAGGTGAAGGGCAAACTCAGCCATGACGAAGGCTAGCACTAAAGGAGAAGGCTAATCAAAAAGTAGTCCAAAAACTCTCATTCAAGCTACCACTGCTTGTGAAGTCTAAACGATTTCATTTTAGTCTCTCCCAAACGAGCATCTAAATCTAGTTGATAGGGCAATGCACCATTTAAGATAGAAAGAATTATCACAATACCAACAGGCCGCAACTTGGACGAAAACTTCACAAGGTGAAATTTGCATGTCGCTAATACAGCAGATCTGGAGTTCGTAACTTACACTGACTGGGATATTGACTCAGGAACTCACAGGAGTGTTGACCGGTGTACTTCATTGAGGTGCTTGGCTTGTTTTGACAGGAGGCAACAAACTAAAGGCCAAGGGTATGTAATCTCCCTATAACTATATGATGATACAATGTAATGCTTGGCACTCGATACTTGTTGGGTTGGAGGGCGAAAACCTTCCGAGCAGGTACAAGAAGAGCTTTCTTAATGGAGGCACTTAAAGCTTTACGTTGGTTGGTGGACCTAGTTGGTACGGATAGCTCTACAAAGTCATTACTTACAAGTGATACTGGCAATAAATACATCTCAAGGAGGACCAGAGGCATCTACAGACAGGAGTACTATTGTACCTTGATGGGCTCAAGGTTTCAACCTAAGAAGATCATGCGGGTTGCATATGGGTTGAAATAGACCTATGAGACTTTATACTTTTCAAGGTCTGGATGGTTCCCAAGTTCAAAGGGGGACAACTAGATGTACCCAAAGATTGTACCTAAGTTGTATGTGAAGGGCCGAAAAGAGGAAGAAGAGCAGGGAGAGAGTGTGAGAGAGAGAGAGACTCAAATGTGCGGGTGTGAAGTGATGAGCCACACCACAAACTCTTTTGTTTTATTAGGATTAGGTTTTACCCTATGACTGTCTTAAGACAGTCATAGGTGTCCTATCTTTAATAAAGGGGTGGCAATGTGCCTTTACCCCAACAACCTCCCAACTAAAGGCCAATGTGCCTAAAGGGGAGAAAAGAATAAAAATTACAGCAATATACAGTTACTGTATACAAGACCATAAAATAAGAATGGTCTCATCCTAATCCCATGATGTGGCGGCAATGTGCAAACCGCTCTGTAGGCAAGCTCATAGGAGCACACACGCTCAGAGATCTAGAGGTGGCAAGCAGATAGTAGAGGACCACGGTTTGGTAGGACTCCGCATCTCTTTTGTATTGTGTTCGGTTTTGGACGGAGGGAAATGTATCATTATTGCTTCTATATTTGTCTTGGATGCACTATCTATTTACTAGCTTACACACACATCTATGATTGTGAAGTACAAGTTAAGAAGTTTGATTCCTTAGTGAAACATGTCCGCCTGTAACTCCTAGGCTCACCTATCAATCTTCCACTACGGAGTACCCTCTCATGTGCTGAGATTAGGTACACGGACCCCAGTGTTACTGTGAGAATGTCCAACATTGAGAGTTGGTCAAAAGAGAAGTCGGAATCTTTTGAGAAGGTGATGGACACTGATGAGTGCCTAGAGCCATATGGGCGCTTGGCTGGTGTGGTGCTGACACAGAGGGGGATTCTTCGACAAGACCTGAAGACTCGGGGTCAGACAGGGCTGTGACCTAGAGGAGGACAATACAAAATCACACATGGAGCTTCATGGTCCAGATAATCTCGATTTATGCCATGGATATAATGTCTGGTGTATGTTGTTTGAGCCAAATGAAGGATGGGTTGAAACAAACACTGAGAGCTTGGAGCCTAGAGGACTTTAGGCTGTTCACCCATCATGAGGGGGACAGTTGGAGGATGCTAGTACCCGGAGTGCTTGAGTTCGAAGGCGGGTTCATGACTGAAGGCGGTGGTGCCATCAGATGCTACCAACGATGGACTTGTGTACCAAACTGGCGTGCTAATGCAGGACCAGACCTGGTGCAGCAGGGGCCGCTAGATGAAAAGCCTGAAGACTATGATGACACCAAATTGTTCCAAAGGGCTACGGCACGGGAGCTACTGGAGCATCTTCATCGATGGATTGGGATCAGGCCAATGTGGGTCTGTGAGAGGGGGTGTTGGATTAGGATTGGTCACCTCCCCAACTGTGAGCCCCAAAATGAGGAGTGCATCAGGGGGGACCATAGGACAATAGGATGGGTCATAGTCCTGCCACATGGGCAGCAATTGGGCTGTGCGCAGCAGACAAAGAGAGATCCCTGGCAGAGGAAAGAGTCCATGGAGGGCAGATCTGGGAGAGACATTTCTAGAGGCTGACCACAAATGGAAAGGGCAGATCTGTGCAAGGTTTCCAGCAAGCAAGGGCTCCATGGACAGGGCGCTGACATCAACAAGGTTCCGGGCAGGTACAGCAGGCTGTACGGGTGTTCCTGGAGCATCTCTGGGCCCCAGTAGGGACCTGATATGGTGTGGAACAGAGGCAGGAAGAGGCACAGCATACATGCAGCTGATTGGAAGGCCTATGGGCTGGTTTGGGGTAGACAAACACGGCTAGAACAGCCTGGGCCAGTCAGTGGCTGGATGCCACGTGGCCAAGCGGGCCAGCAAGAACCCCTTGGGGCACCTATAGACCTCCCCCTCCGGTCAGCTGGTAGGGGGGAATTGAGTTGGCCAGGAAGTGCCACCTGGTCGGTTTTTACAAGGGGGGCTCAGCCCATATATAAGGGGGCCTCCATTTGGCATCACTTGGAATAGGATTGAGACCAGCGTTAGCATGGATGAGGTTTAGATCCCGTGGATTGAGCTAACCTAAGATTAGCGTGGCTATTCGTAGATTAGCAAAGCTAAACATGGCAAGGCATGACCTCTAAGTAAACTAAAGACGTGCACGCTAAAGTTAGGGTTCACTACTAAGGATAGCCAATGCTTGGCCCACAACTATGGATCAGGGGCTCAATATCAAGGGGGGGAGAGAATGGACTCTCCTCTGGATGTAGACCTGTTGGCTAGGGAGCAATAGCTTAGAAATAGGTCTATACATGGCTTTTTGTTTTAAAGAACCTCGTCGCACACACTAGAACATGTGTGGGTCACCAACGTTGGTTTTCAATAACCATGTTGGACATCGATGGTTGAAAGAAGATGAAAATTGGTACAACTCTAATATATGATGGTATAAATATTTTGGCTAGGTTGTTATTTCATTTCAAGTAGCATAGCATATCTGGTAGACAACCCTTTTTTTGCCATACTGCAGACTGAAACATTTTTGATAGGGGAGGGTCACCAACATGGGTTTTTCATAACCATGTACGGCATCGATGGTCAGAATAAGACAAAGCTTTGTAGGAATCTAATACATGATGGCATAAAGATTATGGCTAGGCTTTATTGCATTTGGAGTAGCATAGCATATTGTTTTAGAGTAGAGAACCCTCTCTGTCACACTGCGACGAGAAATATTTTTGTTAGGGTAAGGTCAAATCCATGGCTCTATATCTTGTAATGGGCTGATACTTGGTAGGCTTCTCATTCATATTCATATTATACCAAAGCACCGTATCAAATCTTGTCCCATAAATAGATCTATACATCGCCTTTTGTTGCCAAATGGGCACAAGTACTACGTGCTACACGAAGGCTTGCCATGTTGGCAGCAATGGCCTGACATGTGGCTTTCGAAAAAACAACATCACGAGCAGTTAAACTTAAGGCTACCAGATCTACAGTAATCAGGGCTGGATATGAGGACGAAGATAAACAGCCATGTAGGCTGTGTGTGCAGACCAGCAGGAGAGGCAAAACTAGGCCATGCTGGAGCAGCAGAGGCTCAGTAGGGCCTGAAAATGAAGCATGAGTAGGCCATTTACAGGCGAGGCCTGGTTGGCCAGTAGGCCAGACTGGGGGGCTGAAATGGGCCAGCCTAAGTCAGCCCCAGACAGACCCCCTGTCCGCCTGCCTATAGACTGGCTGGTTGGCCAGCTCATAAGGTGGAGGCGCAGCAAGCCCTTTCCCAAATAGAGGCCCTTTGGGCCACTTCAATAGGAACAGAAAGAGGAAACGTAGAGTTTGGAAGCAGATTTTGAGCATCCCACTGAGAAGCTAAGGCAGCAGCGAGTGCTGCAGGTGGTCGCATCTGTGAGTGCTATCCTTTGTAAGAGTTTGACCTATTTTAAGTGCAATACTTTTGGCCATCCATACTGCTGTTTATATCTTCCTACATCTGACTGTGGTTGAGTCATCTAAGACAGCTAGCCATGTTTCTCTGCACCCCCATCAGTTGGCACTGGGCAGATTGATGGCCAGCATTCGTTGCCTTAAATTATCCCTACAGAACAGCCACTATGTGATTTGAGGGCACAATTCTTTGGGAAGGGATGGCTGTAGTGACTTATAGATTTTTCTATCCTTGGCCACATGTGTAAGGCCTTGCAGTTGTAATTTACTGTTCCATATCAATTACAATGGACGATAGCCATATCTGCTTGTTTGGTAGAGGTGTTTGCTCTGAGTTGCCACTGTTTTACAGATTTTGGGTAGAGCATTGGTCCTTACTATAAGAGTGGCAAATGGCCAATGCTCTTGATCTATGTAATTGACCGATCTTTTCATGACGTTTGTATGATTCGAGTGCGTTCTCAGTGGCAAAGAGGGAAAGAACTCCCTCATTATTGATACACCAGCTCTTCAGAATATGAGGAAACTTATAACTGATGAAAGCATTTGCTTGACAGAAATTTCCACGCATGTCAGAACCTTCCTTTGCAGACTTACCCTCTAGACACTAAGGCACCTTTCTGTTAAACATTCTGGCACCTTTGCGTTAAAAGCATCCAGTATCGTCAAAATGAAATAATGACCTATCAATCACTGATGCAGCTTTCCAATTCCAGGCTTGCGCCTGGAGCCAAACCATGAACGCTTCTCAATTCTTTTTCATGCCCTAACTTTTTCATCCTTGAGGCTCTCATTCCAGCACTATGAAACCCATCATCTCATCCTTTCTTAAAGACTACACTTGCTATCAAGAAAAAAAACCAAAAACAGGAGAGGATGTCGAAACATATTTTCTTACTTTTATCTGCTTATCTACCTTTTAGTGCTCTCAAAATCCATTAAAAGCTATCAATGGCGGTACCTTTAGGAGAAAACTGCACATATGACTCCAAATTTCCAGGACTCCTGTAGAGTACTGCCTTGGACCTTTGCTGCAAAAGTTCTTCCAGATCCTTGTAACAGGACATCTTTGCTGACCCAGCCCTTTCATGATGCTTTGCCTTTTTATAATCCTTGAGTAAATTCCTCCATTTGTCCGTACACATTGTCGGCGACCTGTCAAAACCTCTTTCCCTCATATTCAAGGATATCTGCTCCCATAGATGCTTATTGGATTTGGAAGTGTTGAATAAACTATCGATCTCTCCCCGAAAAGCAATAAGTGCTCTTATCTCATCCTGAACCCATGTCTCGGCCCTCTTTTTAGGAGCTTTTAGTTCGAGGTCCTCTCCACTGCTTTCTTGCAGAAGCAGCTGTTGGGAAGGATGCTCCAATGGAGGAGTGGCCACACCATTTGTAACAACCTCCATGTCTTCTGTGTATTTATCACGTTCTATCTCTGGAGGAACATTCCTACAAGGAAAGGCCGCGAGGATTGGTCCGTTGTGCGCCAGTGTGTATAAGCGGACGTCTGGAAAGGGCTTGGTATGATATGGAGTTTTATCTTTTGAAAGGCAGAGCAAGAGCTGCTTTCAAAACACTGAAAGGAAGGCTGTAGGTGGCTTGCCGCCTGAGTGAAGTTCCATGACGCTTGCTCGAAAGAAGTCCGATTGTTGAGAGACTCACGGCAAGGTTTGGATTGAATTCAAATCATCTGAACGAAACAAAGCGGGTAAGGAATGTAGGCATCGCAAAGAGGTTAAAGATGAAAGGAATTGACAAGAAAGGGCTCCGATTCCAGACTATCAGATTCCAATAGGGCAACTGGAGAGCTTGAACAGGAAAATGCAAGCTGTGAGCGTTGTTGGTGATAGTGCTCCTGTGAACATGAAGTTTTGTAGAGGGTGGAATTACCGACCTTGTTAGAAAGCACGTGCACATGAGAGAGTTAACCATCCCTTGGTAAACCCTAATCCCATTCTTGAAACACCCCCTTGGTTGACACACAAGTCTAGAAACACGTAGAGAATTAATCAACCCTTGGTTAAACTCTAACTCATTAGTAGTTAACCCCTTCTCCAAGAGACTCTCTCTCTCTCTCTCTCTCTCTCTCTCTCTCTCTCTCTCATATGAGACTCAAAAGTGTGTGTGTGTGTGCATGCATGCATGTATGTTTGTACACAAGCGCTCATGTGAGGGGCGCATACAAATATGGACTCGCGTTTGACACCTTTTTTGGATGCAATGGAATCCCAATTTTTGGCAATTCTACTCTCTCTTAGTCATAGAATCAAGACACTAAATGCTTCATCTTTTAATGTCATTGCATTTTCTTTCATTTAAGCACTTGAATAAAAAAGTAGGATGTAACTCAATGTTGGGATGTTCATGTACGAGCTCATGGGGTACCCATAGTATCTCTTCCCACCGACATGCTTTGAGTATAGCTCCCTCATTAGGATGGCTCAACAATAGAATTCAATTCAAAAAATGCACTAGGTTTAAGAGACTTCAATAGGTAATTCCTTGTACAAAGCATCACTTTGCCTATCACGAACTCATGAAGTAATTAGGGCAATCCATCTTTCACTTTTGTTCTTGCCACCCTCCCGCAATGAGATAGTGATTAACCGAGCATTCAATGTCTCCTTTGTGTTCCCCCTAGATTCTCAGTTACAAAAAGTGTCAACATTTGGCAATCAAGTCAGATAAAGGCTCATGGTGCTTCGAAGGGCAAATGTGCTACAAATTATCAAGATGGCAAGTTACTTCACTAGATCATTGCTAAGAGGTGGCACTATTAGTCAAGTTACTAAGTTGTAAGACAACCTGGGGGGTTCACCTAGAAATATGTCAATGTACTAGGCGGGTTTAAATGGAGGGTTTTCGAATTCAAAATTTTAAGGTAAATCTACATTGCATGTGGCATTTTTTTAATTGAATTTTGAAAAAATGTTGTAAGTTTGTATGGTCTTTTATACATAGATAAGGGGTTCTCTAAATACCCTTTGAATGCATGTTGTATCTAGGGTTTTTAATAGTGCACCACTCGAGTACGAATGATTGATATGTTGAAAGGTTGATGAATTTCTAAGAATGATCTCATTGATCAAGAAACAAAGGAGACTCTAACACTTTGCTCAACTTGTCACACTCTAGGAGCATGGTCGAGTAGCTATAGCGCTAGAGCTTGAGTATGATTCTCTTACGAATATAGTTAGCACCAAGCTACCTATAAAAAATGAGCCATGGACTCAAGCACTACATAGAAGCCCCAAAAGAAGGCAAGAGAGGGCCCACAGAGGAGAAAAGGTTGAACTGTCCCCATGAGTTCTTACAAAACCACCCGATGACATGGTGACTTCAAGTTGGAACTTGCTAATAAAGGACATAGCAGCCCCATACATAATGACTATGAAACAATCTAAAGGAGCACTTCAAGAAGCTTTGATCCCATGGCACACACCAATGTAAGAGTAACTAGGAAGAAAGAAGTATGGGCAAAGACCCCATACAATGGTCTAAGGATGAGAAGGAATGTCAAGAGGGTAAGAACGATGGCCATCCCAAGGAGGCGAGTTTTTAAGGATCACCAAGAGGTTAAGAACAATGACGGTCCTAAGGAGGTGAATAAACTCATGCATGAGGGAGTAAAAGGAGAGAAGGCCCAAGAAAGTAGCTTGTGGCATATTGCTACAGTGGTAAGGATGAGCTCTAATGACTGCACAATGGATGGCATAGAAGAATGTTGCATCCAAGGGTCAAAGTCAAATTTCAAGACTTTAAGAGGTTGGAAGGCAAAGATCATTTTAACCACTTTCACAGTCTTTATAGAACTTGTTGGGTAAATGGATGCAACACAAATGAAGAATACATTATTTACTTCCCATGTATGCCCTACATAAGGCATCCCAATAATGATTTAACCAATACCTATACAATTTTAGAAATTCGGATCAAATGAAGTAAGCCTTCTTGAGAATGTATAAGGAGATTAATGAGAAACACATCAAAACACGATTGAACTACCTAAAGCAAACAAAGAAAGTCTATTCAAAAGTTTGTGCTATGAATGAGGACACTTATTAACTAGCCCACTATGGAGCTTGATGACACCACTATGGAACTTTGCTGCTAATTGATTTATTTGGACCTCCAATCAATGGAGATAGTGAATTCCACATGGGCCAATGAGGATATGCTATTGCACTCTAGAAGTGTGGTCCTAATGCAAAGGCCAAAAATAGTTAAGAAGAAGAGAAGAATTGACAAGGAAGCTAATGTCAGAAATTCAAGGACCCCTTGCAAGTTAAGCTATGAAAAGGCTTTGCTAAGCTTGGCATCCAAAGAAAATCAAACCCTAACAAGAAGTAGTGTAGCAAATGTACCAAGCCTAGACATTTTGAGACCGAGTGTCAAGCCAAGTATTGCAATGATTGTGTTAAGCTAGGACACACTGGCAAGGAGTGTTGGTACGAAAATAAGGGACAATTGTTGCTAACCAAGTCTCCTAAGATGAGAAAGGGAAAAGCGAGAGCTCCACCTCATAATAATTGGCAAGACCGAGGTAGAAATCCACAAAATTGAGAATAGTTAGAAATCAGGGATCAAGAAGGGATGATATTGAAAGCAAATGTCGAGTCTTTCTTCTACAAGGAGGATAGTCATTAAGATCTAATTACAAGTTATGGATGAATCATATGAAGGTTCTACATGGTTATCATCATGAGCATTGAGAAGTGGACCTTGATGGAGGCTATGGGGTGGTGTTCAATGAGATCACCAAGGTTTCAACCCATCCAACTTAATATAGTAACTAGTTCCCCAACTGCATGAGGAACAATCGTGATACTCTTGGTATGATACCAAAAATCAATGACAAGAGCAACAAAAAAGAGACTATAGCCATTACAAAGATGCTTCGAGATAAGGCCCAATAATAGATATTATAAATATGTACTCCACAATACCATAGCAATGCTATTAAGAATATGTATTTAGGAGTCCTAACCATTGCACAATGTAGGTAGCATTGCGCTCACTACCTTGATTGAGTTAGAATTAGATACACTACTTTAGTTCTCAAACCACTCATGCATGTGGGGAGACTCTTGACTTTCTCAATATTTTAAGAGTCTTGAGCATCTTTTGATGGGACACATGAAAGAGTAGCCAAAAAGGACAAGGTTTTTGAACTTTTTAGGGTAAGTTACTTGTTGCTAATTTATGCAAAGGATTCGATTTGCCTTGTGTCCATTCCAACCATAGGAATGTGATATTATATTTGCATGGTTTATAGTACAAAGTAAGCATACTTGGAATGTCTACAAAAGATAGTCCAAAAATGCAATAAAACACAAATTTCCCTCAATCCATATAGGTGTACATTCTGTGCATTCTCAGGTGCTATTGCTGGGTCACACAATCTTTTATGGGAGCATCATGACAAAAAATTATAAGATCTATGCCATCTAGAAGATGAAGGATCCAAAAAATGTTAAGCAAGTACGCTCATTCATGGGTTTAGATTCTTGTAAATGCTTCATCAAAAAGCGCACTTCATGGGTTAACAAATGCAAATAGGAATTTTGGACAAAGAGAAGCATGAAGCAAACCATTCCAAATATTGCAAGCGATTGTGATAAAGGTGCCAATCCTCCAAAAGTTAGAGTATAATGTAATCTTTCATGTGTGTGTGGATGCAATGGGGGTGGCAATTGGTTCCATCTTAGCTTAGCCTAAAGGGTACTTGGACTTCCCAATCTACTACATGAGTTGGATGTTCTCCTTGGTGGAGATGAACTACTCGATGATTGAATGAGAAGCCTTGGGGATGGTTTATAGTATCCAAAAGTTTCGACAGTATTAAGTTGACAACGTATTCATCTTCTACATGGATCATCAACCATTGCTCTCCCTTATCAATTAAACTATCATGAAGCCATGATCAACCGATGGATGGATGTTGCTCCAAGAATTCAACTTTTAGATCATCCACACACCTAATTCCTCACATTGTGCAGCCAATTATTTATCTCAAACTAAAGATGAGAAATCTAGCAAAGGATTGATGATACTCTCCATGATGCTAGCCTATTAGCATTGCCAATGTACAAATACAAGCACGAGGAGATCATCTAATATTTCTTGATGGTAATATTCTTGAAGACGCCAACAAGGATGAAAGGGAAGGGATTACACTCAAATCCTAGAAGTATTTGCTCCTAGGCAACTATTTGTACCAAAAATGGGGAGACATGGTCCTTTGACAAAGCACCTTTCTAATGTGCATTTCTACACGAAAGAGAAATTGTCATGTATGATCCGCATCAAGGGGTAGTCGGTAGTCACTTTCCCACTTTGACCATGGTGCAATTCGAAGTGTGGGATTATGGTGGAGCACCACTTACGCAAATCTTACAAAACACTATAAGAATTGTGACGTGTGTCAACAAATCGAAAGGCCACCTTCCATTGCAACTAACCTACCCATGGGAACCGTTCCAAAATTTGTGATAGTATTTCACCACCCATTCAATATGGCAATGCGTCTAGGTCAAAACAAATACATCATAGTGGCAACTAATTTGTCACCAAATGGGCCAAAGCAAGAGCCCTGCGAGACAACACAGACCAAAGCACTACAAGAATTTTGTATGAGAATTTCATATGCAGATTTGGTGTCCCAATGAGATAATGTATAACCAAGGGGTTCACTTCATCAATTTGTTCATCAATATGATGCCAAAGAAATTCCTCATTTAGCACAAGATATCAATAACATACTATTCGCATGGGAATGGTCAGGCCAAAGCAACAAACAAGGTGCTCAAAATAATTTTCCACGAGATGGTGAATGAGCACCAAAACAATTGGGATCACAAGTTGCAAGCAAAACTTGGGCCTACCAAATGGAAAAGGTCACAATGTAGCGCACTCCATTCCAGCTGGCATTCACTCTCAAAGCTATCATACCAGTGCAATTCCTTATGCCAAGCCTAAGGGTGGCCGTACAACATACAAATGACAAAAAAGAATCCCTCCGAGAGTGATTGAACAAATCATCCAAACTTCGTGAAGTGAGGGTGAGGGCAACATGGATGCAAAGTGTAACATAGTGAAGAAGAAAGGCGTGGCATGATTGTCACATCAAGAAATGAACCCTTATAAATGTGATGCTCGTATGCTATACAATGCTCCAGTGGGAGCGATAAAGCAAAACTCACAACGGTGTAAGTAGGGCCATACCAAATGTAGTGCCTCTACATGGAATTCATAGAAAACACTACAGGGAAATAGACTATGCGGATATAGCATACTCAACATATTGCGGATATAGACATGAAAACAAGGAAAACACATATGTAGAAAGAGAGACCGCATCCAAATGTCCGACTAATTGTATTTCCTCAATGAGTTATCCACAGATCTCTGAAACAAGAGTAGATTTTGTGCACTTTGCGGTTCTAGATGGCATATCCACACTGGAAGTTGGTTACAACTACTCGCACCCCAAGGTATCCCCATGCCCATGTTTGAAGAGTTTATTTTTTTAATTATTATTTGCCCTCTTTTTTCTCTTAGTTTGAATTACTGTTGTCAAATAATAGCTTTCCAGTTTGCTTTCTACCAATTGCTCCGACACATCCATGCGGTACTCCATTGACTCCTTCGGAATGAGTTGCTCCTCAACTACAATCTACAGACTCAGAACCACGAACTCAATTGAAGTTACTGCTTCCATTCCAAAAGACAATTTGGATAGTGTAAGTCCGGTTGCCACCTGGAAAGATGTGTGGTAGGCCCAAAGTGTTGCGTACAGTTTCTCATCCCAGTCTATGTGGGGGTTAAAGGTCACTGTGCCTTTACCCCGGTTATGTACAATACTCAAACACATATATAAATGAATGGAAATGAAGATTAGGGTGTTCTGCACCCACCAAAACTTGTGTGGCTCTCTGTTTCTCTCTCTCCCTCTTCCTTTCTTGCTTCCGTTGAGAGCACTCTCAACTGGTATCAAAGCCTGGGTGATCTAGCTGAGCGTGCATGAATGCTTGGAAGCTCAGCAGCTTTGTGGGAGGAAGGAAAAGCTCTGTGGGAAGCTTTGTGGGTGACTTCACTTGCATCTGAGTGTGCAGAGACCTTGGAGGAACCTTTGGAAAAGTCACTTTGGTTTTGCAAAGTGGTTTTGAGAGCCTGTTAAGTGTTTTCAAAGAAAAAGTCGATTTTTGAGCTTTTCCCTGTTCCGTTCGATGACAGAGACTCCGTATTAACTTGTAGAGGCAACTATTGCTTGCTTTTGGTGTCCACTTTACTTCAAGAGCTTGGAAACACCTTCATTCTTGAATCTGGGATCATTTCATTGGATTTCTGACTCACTGTATCAGTTTCTGCGTTTTCAAGTGTTGGAACTCAAGTTTGAAGTAACCATTTGCAGATCTGTCAGTTCCGGTGGACTCAGGAGGTCCTAAAACTTCTATGTTGCTCATCATTCACACTCCGGTGGAGTTTACAAATAGCTCTCTTTCCAAAAACGTTTTGCAGTCTGTGTGTTGGACCCAGTGATTGAGACCATGGTTTCCAAAACCGTCTGTCCCATTGCGTTTCGGATGCCCAAAAACCCCCTACCTCTCAATTCTTGCGCGATTCGGTGGAGGATTTTCAGAGTTATAGATCTCTGTGTATTCGATTTCGTCTCTCTGTTATGCATTTTTCATTCTAAGGTTTTGAAACCTTAGATTTATGCCACATGGCAGTGGATAAGTGTTGACTCCCATTTCTCACTCATCGGTTGGGATTTTGGAGTTCTGACAGAAGAGAGATACTTGTAGATTTTCTTGCTGAGTCCGATTATACAATGGCGCCCATGTTTTGAGGCATCTCAGGTTCTATTTTCAGTAGCGGTCATTATCGTAGGACCATGATTTCTTGAGCATACCTTATGCAGATCACTCTGGTTGCAGTTTGAACAGTGCGCTCATTCGTGGTGTGCATTGGGTTGCAGTGGATGATTTATAGGCCATTTGGATGCATTGCAGTCCTTATTGGATGCGCTGATAGGCCCAGATTACCTTGTGGGATGCTATTTTTTATGGACGCTTTGCACATGGATGCTATATTATGCTGAGGGACAGCTTTGACACATTGTAGGTGACGCACTGATAGTGCTATGCTCTCTTGGATGAGATATTATTGATGCATATGCTAGTGGACGGTGTTTATGCTTGAGTCATTTGGCACTTATTGGCATTTTTGGATTGCCATTGCAATTGGCATTTTCTTTTGGGCCAGATTTTCTCATATGGATGCATAGTATATGCACATGAGTCAGATGCATCTTTTGATGCTTTGAGCTTTGAGTTTTGGTGATATTTCACTCTATTGTGGCATACACGTTTGGGTGCACCTGGTATTTGGTGTGATTCTCTCTTGCAAGCACTAGCATTTGCATCATGGCATCCTCTTCCATGTCTGAAAAGGAGTTTTTCAACATTAAAAAGTTTGATGGGACAAACTTTTCTTTGTGGAAAGAACAGACAAGGGGATATGCTTATTCAAAAGAAGCAGATTAAACCCTTGGCAGGGATTGAAGCTAAGCTTGCAAATATGTCTGAGGATGATTGGAATGAGTTGGATGCATTAGCAAAGTCTACTATTAGACTTCATCTTGCAGAGTCAGTTTATTTCACAGTAGTAAATGAGCTGACTACGGAAGATTTGTGGAAGAAACTGTGTGCCACTTATGAGAAGGAAACTGCCTCTAATAAAGTTTACCTCATGAAGAGGTTGTTTGAGCTGCAAATGAAGGAAGGGGTCTCCATTGCTTCTCACTTGAATGAATTCAATATTATTTTTAGCCAGCTTCAGGCTCAAAAGATGAATTTTGATGTGGAGACAAAGGCAATATTTCTCTTATGTTCATTGCCATCCTCATGGGATACCTTCCGTATAGTTGTCAGTAACTCTGCACTTGGTGGAGTACTGAAATTTAATGATGTTGTGGGTAGCTTGTTGGCCGAGGAGATTAGACAGAAGTCTATGGATGGCAACAAGCAGGATGCAGCCTTAAATGTGGAAAGGGGCAGATCACAGTTCAGGGGGAAGTCCCAAGAAAGAGGGAAGTCTCGTAGCAAATCCAGGGCACGGAACATTGAGTGTTACCACTGTGGTAAGAAGGGCCATATGAAAAAGGATTGCTACAAGCTGAAAAGAGAGCAAAAGGATAAGAAAAAGAATGCAAATTGGGGTGCAAATCAGAAGAAAGAGAGTCCAAGGGAGGACAAAGGAAAAGTCAAGATCGAGGAGATCAATGCAGTCACACATGATAGTGACAATGACGTTCTCTTCATGTCTAGTTCATCTCTGCAGAGTTGCTTACCACTTCAAATGATGCATATTCCCAGGATTGGATTTTGGATTTTGGTGCTTCATTCCATGTTACTCCCCATAGGGAATGGTTCTCCACTTATGACAGTGGAAAGACAGGTTGTGTGCATCTTGAAAATGACTATGCATGTGACATAGTGGGAGTAGGTGACATAAAGTTTTCTTTTGTAAATGGGTCTGCATTTGTTTTGAAACATGTGAGACATGTGCCTAAGTTGACCAAGAGTCTTATTTCAGTGGGTCAGCTAGATCATGCTGGTTTTCACACCACTTTTGCTTTCAGAGTTGGAAAATTCAGAAGGGCTCTATGCTTTTGGCCAGGGGTGCCAAGTGTGGGACTTTGTATCCCTTACATGTATTAGGGGTATTTGATCATGTTGTTGCAATAACCGAGCAGCCAAGCACTTCTTTGTGGCATTGCAGGTTGGGGCACATGAGCCAGAATGGAATGAAACTCTTATGCCGTTTGGGTTATGTACCGCATTTGAGTTTCTCTGATTTTGAATTTTGTGAGCACTGTCTCTATGGGAAGCAGACTAAATCAGCCCATAAAAGAAGGGAAAAGAATGAGTTTGAAAAGCTTGATTTGGTGCATTCAGACGTATGTGGTCCCATGCCTACACGGTCATTAGGTGGGGCTGAATACTATGTGACATTCTTTGATGATGCAACTAGGAAAGTGTGGGCTTATGCTATAGCTCGGAAGAGTGATGTGTTCCAGGTATTTCAGAAATGGCTGGCCTTGGTTGAGAATCAGTCAGGTAGAACGCTTAAATGCCTACGGACTGACAATGGTGGAGAGTATCTCTCTCATGACTTTCAGCATTTCTGTGATACATGTGGGATTAAGAGGGAGCTCACATCCCCTCGTACTCCAGAGCAAAATCCAGTTGCAGAAAAGATGAACCGTACCATTCAAGAAAGGTTGCAATGCATGCTTTCCAATGCAAGTCTTTCTGGTGGTTTTTGGGCTGAGGCAATGAAAACTGCAGTGCATGTGATCAATAGATCACCTAGTAAGAGTTTGGATGGTGGTATTCCTGAAGAGGCATGGAGTGGCAAGAAGCCCTCTTACTCTCATTTGCGTATATTTGGGTGTGAGGCATATGCACATGTGCCAAAAGAGCTTCAAAAGAAGCTAGATCCTAAGTCTAGGAAATGCATCTTTCTGGGTTATGGTGAAAGTGGAGAGATGGGCTATCGTCTCTGGGATCTAGAAGCAAAGAAGATCATACGCAGCCATGATGTAGTATTCAATGAGAAGAAGATGCATAAGGCACCCATGAGGGATGTGGAAATGAGGAGAATCACTTTCCAAGATGTGAATCCACCTACATATGTTGATAGACAGCAAGTTGTCCATGCACCAAATGTGTAAGAAATGGTACCACCAAATACTCCCACAGGTATATAATCAAGGGTAGATGATGGATCATCTATTGGTGGAAATGGAGCCAAATGTGGCTGATATGCAGGTGGGACAGCAAGCTGAAATGCCCTTGAGAAGATCTAGAGTGTCTAGACCGCCTGATAGGTTTGTTCTAGGGGTAGACTATGTGATGCTTACTGATTACGGGGAGCCTTCTTGCTACAGAGAGGCTATGATGCGTGAGGATCATCGCAAGTGGGAGTATGCTATGCAATCAGAGATGAGTTCACTTATGAAGAATAAGACTTGGGACTTGGTTTCTTTGCCACATGGAAAGAAAGCATTGCCATGTAAATGGGTCTACAAGATGAAGGTCACAGGTGATGATGTGCCTAGGTACAAGGCCCGTTTGGTCGCTAAAGGGTTCAAGCAAGAGAAGGGTGTGGACATTGATGAGATATTCTCTCCGGTTGTGAAGATGACCACACTTAGATGCATGCTTGGACTAGTGGCAGCAGAGGATATGGAGCTCATGCAGATGGATGTCAAGACAGCTTTCTTGCATGGGGATTTGCATGAGGAAATTTACATGGTGCAGCTAGAAGGCTTTGAAGAAAAGGGCAAAGAGTATTTAGTTTGTAAGCTGAAGAAGAGTCTCTATGGTCTTAAGCAAGCACCTAGAGAGTGGTATCAGAAGTTTGATGCTTTCATTCTCCCAGGGTTTTAGAAGGAGTGAAATTGATCACTGCCTCTACACTAAAAGGGCTAAGGATAATAGCCTGATAATCCTGGCACTATATGTGGATGATATGCTATTGGCTAGCAAGAATACTTATGAGCTAGATGCATTAAAGGCCAAGTTGCATGAGGCCTTTGATATGATGGATTTGGGACTTGTAGGTCATATTCTTGGTATGCGCATCATGCGTGATCGGAGTACGAAACTCCTTTGGCTTTCACAAAAAGAGTATGTTACAAAAGTATTGCAGCGTTTCAATATGGAGGGGGGGAAGGCAGTGAGTACTCCATTGCCTCCATATGTGAAACTGAGTCATACAGATAGTCCCAAATCAGATGATGAGGAAAGGGCCATGATGGCCAAGGTTCCTTATGCATCAGCGGTTGGGAGTCTTATGTATGCTATGATAGCTACTAGACCAGAGATTGCATTTGCAGTGGGAGTTGTTAGCCGGTATATGGCTAATTAAAGAAAGAGGCATTGGGAGGTAGTTCAGTGCATCATGAGGTACCTGAAGGGTACCAAGGAGATGTGCATCTGATTTGGTAAAGGAGACATGCGTGTACTTGGGTACACAGATTCAGACTATGCAGGGCATGTGGATAGTAGGAGATCCACTTCTGGTTATGTGTTCACCTTTGCAGGTGGTGCAATGTCGTGGATGTCTCGCATACAGAAGTGCGTTGCTTTGTCTACCACAGAGGCTGAGTATGTTGCAGCCACAGAGGGTTGCAAGGAGGCTATATGGCTTGATCAGCTAGTGGGAGATTTGGGGATTCATACAGGTGTACCGACATTGCATAGTGATTCTATGAGTGCTATTCAGCTAGCACGGAATCCGGTCTTTCATGCAAAGACCAAACACATTGAGGTCAGGTACCATTTCATTAGGGAGGTACTTGAGGACAAGTGCATAGAGCTTGTCAAGGTTCATACAGATGATAACCCTACAGATATGCTGACGAAGAGTCTACCTAGTCAGCGATTTGAGTATTGTCGTGTATTGATGGGCATGTATTGATGGGCATTGGATAGTATGCTCACTGGTTGTTCTCCCTTAAAGGCACATTGTCCTTTAAGTGGGAGGTTGTGGGGGTTAAAGGTCACTGTGCCTTTACCTTGGTTATGTACAATACTCAAACACATATATAAATGAATGAAAAAGAAGATTAGGGTGTTCTGCACCCACCAAAACTTGTGTGGCTCTCTGTTTCTCTCTCTCCCTCTTCCGTTCTTGCTTCCGTTGAGAGCACTCTCAGTCTATATGATTTTGGTTGACTAACGTTGTTGTGATTCTATTGAAAGTCTAGTTGGTGAATTCGGCCTGGCCATTTTCTTGCGGGTAGTATGCGGATGACTTTTTATGGTTTACCATGTAGAATGTGGTCATATACTTAATTACTTTGCTCACAAAATGTGTACCTCTATCACTGACAAGCTCAATGTCATGGAATTTAATGTTGTCTTGCAAAGGCCATGCTTTGACCCATTTCGGATAGTATCAAGTTGCGGCCAACACATAACAATTATAGGTACGTGCTACAGTTGGCTTGAAAGGGCCCATAAAGTCCAATCCCCACTTCTGGAAAGGCTCCAGAGGTAGGACTGGTAACATAGGCATGTGGTTGGCCCAATCTTTGGCACACATCGTATCTTTGTGTGAATCGTCTTGCATCCTTCTGAAGAGTTGGCCACTAGAGTCCTGCTTGGAGGACCTTCCTCGCGGTGATTATGCCCACAAAATGACCTCCTGAGGCTCCATGATGTGCTTCAATGAGTACTGCTTCTTGTTCATGCGGAAGCACATAACACAGCAACACATCCGCAAGATTTATTTTGTAGAGCTGGCCCACTATGACTTCAACTGTTCTGCTCCGCAATGCCAATCTTTTTCTTTGGTCTTTATTTAGGTACCTTGGCATTAACCCTGTAGTCAGAAAACACATCATTCAATCATACCATGGCCATGGAGTATTAGGTGTTACCTCATTTTCTTGTTCTTCCTCTGGGTCTGCTTTGGATATTGCAAACAACTTAGCATTTGGAAAGTTGTCAGGGATTCCAATTGCGGGTTCTCCGGACTCAAGTCTTGACAAAGTAATTGGTACCAAGCTTTCAAAAATTCTTCCTCTTCATCATCATCTAGACCATGTGACATATTGAAAGTTTCTGCTCCCATTGGATGCACTAACTCTTCTAGTGTTGGTGCCATTCCCATTGATACTTTGACCTTCTTTGTGCCATGTTGCAATGTTAATGTATTGCACTCTCAAAACTACTTCAATTTTGCTTGTCTTAGCCAAGGTCTTCCCAACAAGAGCATGTATTCTAGAGTAGGAGATTCCATGTTCAGCACCACAAAAGACATTCAAAAGGGGATCTCAACCACTTGGATGACTACCGATTTTAAAATGCCCAAAGGTCGCACACACCTTGATCAGCCATGCGGACAAGGAATGGGGTTGGCTCCCATTCTAGCCATCCCATTTCCTGACATGTCTTCTATGTGACAATGTTAACTCCTAGACCTCCATCAATCAAAACTTGTTTGAATTTTCTATACTGTGCCTTAGCAATTATCACTGCAACTCTCATATTTGTTAATGGGCCTAGTGTGACTAGTGTTAAGTTTGGTTAAAGTGTTTGCACCTTCTGAATTTGTGACCCTTTGACTATGGATTGTAGAAGATGCTTGTGAAATTGCAGTACAAGATTTAGTAGCTTACCCAATGAAATTTAAATGGGTGCTTCCAAAATTGATTCCACTTCCATTATGGTTTTTTTTCCCTTCTTTTGAAGTTGCTCCTCCAGTGGTGCCTTGCTTACCATGGATGACTTGAGGCTGCTTCACATTGGCATGGTAGATTTGTTTTCCAAGGCCACATCCAGTTCCAATGCTATGACTTCCTCTGTAAATTAAACTTTGTAGTTAATCGTAGTGGGCTTTTCCTTTGTCACTTCAGGTGGCATTTTTGTAGAGCATCTTTCTTGATCCATTCTGTCACTTGGCAATGCACCTCCTCTTGCATTGACCACCATTGGTTTAGCACCCTCTGCTTTGCCAGCACACTCTGCACCTTCGTGGCTGCTCTTGTGACTATGTTTATCTTGGGAATAGTGTCATTGACATCTTCTTTAATTTGCATCATTGATGTGCTAGGCATTTTTCCTGCCATCTTTTAGCATTCTGCTTTCTATCTATCATACTCCTAGTCTTCTCAAGACATTCACTTCTCCGATTCCCTTATGTGAGATAGAACATACAAGTTTTGGATCGGTTTATCCATCGGTTATTTCCACATCCACGTCCGCAGCCACAGCCTTCAACTCTTCCAATTCTAAACGAGGGTGATTGCTTCATCTCATTACTTCCTTGTAGTTGAGAAAATGATGCTCCTAGATCCTTCTTTGATGGGGTAGGCCATTTCGGTTGACACAAAGCTCTTTGGTCTCTTCCATTATAGTGGCAATTATTGGTGGTCTGTTTGTTGGTCATGCAGGTTCCATACCATTTCTCGTTTAAGGCACACTCTGCATGGCTAAGTGACCTGTATTGTGACAATTTGCACACCAAAGTTCTTTTAGTGCTTTTGTTTATGCAGTGTCCCCAGGTGCCGATGAGCTCCCTCTCCCTCCTTTTGGGGATTTGTGGCTCTTTTTCACCATAAGAGTGATCACTACTCTCCTCCTCAGCACTTTCTTCCGAACTTTCCTCGTCCATCTCAAGGTCATTGTTGCTATGCTTCTTTGATTTGTTCAATCTCTTCTTTTCTTTACTCTTGGATGATTTGTGGGTCTTTGCGATTCTTCCATGCAATGAATTATCAGCCCAGGTTGCTTGATCAATCACATTGGTAAGGGTTGTGTTTACTATGTCCACTATGGCTAACGCTATCCAGAGGGCGCGTGTTAACCCAAATTGAAGTAGTCATTGAGGACCTCATTCGTCGCAACACTCTAGGCAATTGGCACTCGTTGCAAGAGTTGGAAAAAATGGGCCTATAATATTTGACATCCTAGTCATCCTGACTAAGGCACATCAATCCCTCCAAAGTTTGTAGGATCATCTTTTCCTTGCAAAACCACCTCAAGAATGCTGCCTCAATGTCGTTGAATGTCTCGAAATGGTCCACCGCATACTATGCTAGCCACCTTGCTACCTTACCTTCGAGAGTAGCCTAAAAAATTGCCTCCTTGTGGGCTGGATTGAGTGCACCCAGAACTTTTAGTGTGTAGACTTTGTTGAATTATCGAATGTGAGCATCTGGATCTTCCTTTGATTTTTCCACAAATTTTGTGTACTTCACTTGTGCCGGTGCTGCCATTAGAGTGCACCCTAAACTTGCGAGTGGTGTGGTTGGTGGTGTCAAGAACAATTGTTGACTCGCTATTGTAGGGATCATCAAATGGGTCCAGTGCACTCCACACTCTACGGCTATGGTTTCGATCTTAGAGTGGTGGGCACGAACTCGCTCACCTTCTAGACCCTGAGGGTGTGCTCTCTACGCTTCCTTCTTCAGATTGTTGTGGGCTTGGATCCTCCAACACAAGAGCATTCTCCTTAGACTTTTGACGTGGTCTCCATGGTAGCTGTGTCATCAGACACTAGTTTTGGCGGTCCTTTTGAACGTGTGTGCATTCATCCCTCTGGGGTTTTCGGTTTGATGCCATTTAGAGCACATATCTCATTGCGGATAGCATGAATGAGGCGTTTGAGATTTCACATCAAAGGAGCTTCCCCATCTCTGGAATGGAGAGGATTTGTTTGCACCTGATGAAGCTTCGACTCTACACGATGGCTTTGATGCCACAAGCACTGAAGTTTGGATAGGGTATCAAAAGGAATGGGTTCCATGTTTTGTAGAATCTTATGTTGGGTGCTGTAGCAGTGGGAGCACTCATGGTTCGACATGATTCCTTGGAAACACCTCGCATGAAGGATTGTGATGAGTTGTGGTCGCCAAAGTGTAGTGTCTCTACATGGACTGCATACAAAACACTATGGGGAAATAGACTACGCAGGTATAACAAAGAGCATACTCAAGATATTGCAGATATAGGCATGAATACTCAGAGAAAACAAGGAAAATACATATGCAAAAAGAGAGATTGCATCTGAATGTTTGACTGATTGTATTTTCTCAATGAGTTATCCGAAGATCTATGGAACAAGAGTAGATCCTCCATACATTGTAGTTCCCAAATAGCATATCTACACTGAAAGTTGGTTACAACTACTCGCACCCCAAGGTATCCCCGCAAGGATCCATAAACAAAGGGTTATTTATGCCTTAACACCAAATCAAAAAATGCTTCGACAATGGGGCCATCATGTTGGAGGACCCACAAGGAAATGAGCTATTTGAGTGAATCGAAGGAAAATCAATTTGTTCTGGCCAAAGGCATAGTTTGTTCAGGCAAAATTTAGCTAAGGAAATCCTTTAGAGCCACTTTGAGGTAGTGATCCCAAAGAGTCATTACACATCAAATCAGGACTAATGGGGCAATTAAGTAGGACCATGATGAGGGCAAATGCCAAAATGGGTCACAAAATCCCAAAAAAGTACACTTGGAAATGGTCACAATTTCGTTGGGAGGACCTAATGATAGAAAAGAGAGGCAACAAGAAGGCGGTGATCTGATCGTTGATAGACCATGGGGGCAGCAGACCCTTGAAACCCAACCATCCGAAGAGGAGGAGCTCAATTTTCTCACTCAAAATTTGAGAAACCAAACTCCCTTGCATCCAGAGCCTCTAAACCCCCACCCAAAGTCTCCAAGTCTTAGCCTTAAGTCCAAATAAACCAACGTGCGAAGTGAAAGGGCAAGAAGAGTGAAGGGCCCACTCTGAAGAAGACAATGCTTGAAAAATGAAAGGGACCTAAACTCAATGTGCCCCCCATTCACCAATGGCATGTGGCTTCACTCACCTGGCTCCACTTGACTAGCCTCTGCAACCTTCATGAATTGCCATGGAATGAGGCCTGCAATCAAACCATGGCAATTGAGGCAAACAAGTCCTATCGGAATCAAACAAAGACCTTTTGAGTGGAGAGGCACACTATCACAATCAACAAAGTGGAGGTATTGAAGGTGTTCCACCAATCTAATACAAATGATGACTTTGTCAACCTGTCACACAAAATTAGCTATGATGAGCTCTTCAATGAAGATGCATGGCTTGCAGGGGCAAGGGTATGTAACAAGCAAAGTCAATGACATGAAAGCAAACAACTTCTTTTGAACTTTGTTTGAATAAATCTAGCTAAAGATGTTGGATATGTGTGTACCACAAATGATGGTACGAAATGCACTAAAGGCAAGAGAAGTGCAAGTCAACTGGGCAAAGTGATGACTTCACTAAATCAACAATCAAGTAGTGAAGATCGAATTGGGGTGGCAAAAGTTAGGACCCATGGGTGCTACTTCTATATTATTGACAAGAAGCACAGAGGAGAACCTCTCCAACAAATGTCTTAAATGATTGTCCCAAGAAATGATTAGGAGAGAGATGAACTATGGTCCACCCCATTGGTGAAACAAGGTAAGAAGAGTAATGAAACATAGAGGCACCACCAGCCAAGGAACAACCTCGGTGGATGAAACTAGAGGACAAGGAAAAGGGACCAACCTAGCTCGAATGGCCAATCTACACCATGGATGTGGGGTCATTGAAGCAATGACAACCAATTGTCGATGTGGTGCTTGTCTCACACCAAAGATAAGAAATCCAAAGAAGGGATACATCATGTTCTCCCAATGCAGGATTTGTTCATTGTGTTAATGTACTAGGACAAGCATGGAGAGACCATGCATATCCTCCCCACAACCACATTTCCCAAAGAGTTTTCCTTGATGAATGGCAAAGAATCGCAATCAAATCCAAAAAATACATGTTGATTTTGCTGGCCATTGGTACAAAAAGGGGGGATGAACTTTTGAGGATGTGTCTTTCCATATGAGTGAGCAATTGTCAGGATGCAACCGATCACGGTGTGGTAGTAGATAATTTTTCCACCATTATGGTAGTAAGAAAAATTCTTAGTGCAAGATTGCAACAGAGTACCATATATGTAGATGTTGCAAGGCACTGCACAAAGAGTGATGCATGCCAATAATGAGTGGGAAGGTTGAATTTCAAAGATCAAATGCCATTGAAGCCTACCTATCCATGGGTACCTTTCCAAAAAAGGGAATTGGGTTTCATTGGCCTAATCAAAATCCCAACACATCTAGGGGGTAATAAGTACATGATGGTGGCAATCAATTATGTCACTAAATGGGCCAAAGCAAAAGCCTTGTGGGACAACACAGCTAGAATCACATCAAGGTTTTTGTATGAGAATATCATTAGTAGTGAACTCAGATGCCCTATTCAAATCATGTTAGACCAAGGGATTCACTTCATCAATTCAGTGATTGAAATCATGAGGAAGGCATCCATGATTGAATGCAAGATATCAATGACATACTACCCAAGCCTTAGGGCAAATGGTCAAGTGAAAGTGACAAATGAGGTGCTCAAAATTATTCTTCACAAAACTCTGAACGAACACCAAAATAATTGGTACTGCAAGCTCCACACAACACTTTGGGCCTACCGAATGGCATTCAAGGTCATGATGATGATGAAGCACACTATTCCAACTAGCTTTCTATCTAGAAGCAATTGTACTGATGGAATTTCTTATGCCGAGTCTAAGGGTTGCTATTCAATGCATGAATGGCCAAGAAGAATCTCTACAGAAAATATTATTGGATGAATCATTCAAGATTAATGAATTGTGACATGATCATGCTACTGTATAGTGCTC
Source organism: Dipteris shenzhenensis (assembly GCF_047967505.1). NCBI lineage: Eukaryota > Viridiplantae > Streptophyta > Polypodiopsida > Gleicheniales > Dipteridaceae > Dipteris > Dipteris shenzhenensis. The sequence continues at coordinate 24,406,694 of NC_141610.1, forward strand.
CATTGGGAGTAAGGAAGCAAACCCTCCCTTGCATATGGGGTCGAACCATATGAATCAAAAAGTGCTTTGATAATGGGACCATCACCTTGGAAGACCTAGAATGGGAAAATTTCCCTAAATGAGTCAATGGAATGAAGATTAAGAAGTTTTGGTTAGAAGTACATTTTGTTACAATAGCCACAATGAGCCATCAAATGGGCATAGTTTCCAACAAGCTACTACATCTAAAATTAGCAATTCAGTGAAATCATGATTGGAGGAAGCACCAAATTGGGCCATGGATTCCCAAGCATGCAACATTAAATGGCCATGTTGCCACAAAACAAGGGAATCTTATGTGATGAAGAAGGCATGAGTGAAGGAGGAAGTGAGGTGGTAGTATTAGGTAGACATAGGAGGAACCCTAATCTCCTCACTACTTGAGCTTTTGGAAATTTTAAGACTCTTTTTCTCATTCAAGTGCTCTCTATGCGTACAAACTCTCTCACCTCCTTCATGCCCAAACTAATCATTGTAAAAGTCTCACAGCAACCCACATCTTAGAATAAATGGCGAACATCTCTTCCAAATGAAAGGGATTCAAGAAGCATCAACAATTAAGTAAGAAAAGGTTTACAAGACAAAAGGAATCAACATCTAGCCACTTTTGGAATGAAGCTAGCCACTTATCACACTCAAGTATGCACACAAATTGAGAATTGCTTTCCTCTATTACTTAGATGAGATTGGCAATCACATACAACTGGCTTCGGGGTGGTCTATGCACCTGCATTGCCTTGGTAGCAAGAAGGAATGTAACTCCTAGGACTTATATACATGACCTCTTCTAATATTCGCGATGGGTACTACCCATTGCACTTACAATTGTTCGCACCTCCCATTTACAAAGGGGTAGGTGCTATTACATCGTATCGAACCTTTTGACACCTTTCCCCCTTGTGGATCCTATTATTTGTCTCTTCCTCAAGTTTAATACATTAACTATCATAGCTACCCTTGTTTGACTTTGACCTTGACAACCGGGGTCCTTCATTACCTCGCCTTGTTGCATATGTTGCCCTAGCCTTCACTTAGTCCCTCTTCGGTTGAGTGCTTGACTCGCTCACTTCACCCACTTCGTTGTTCTATTGAATCATTCACTTTTGGCCCTAGTTGAATCCCTAGAATGTCCATTTCAAGGTTCAACATTTGCCGCAATTTTTCTTCAAGCTGCATCCTTGGGACTTAGATCTCCCTTTGCTGCTTATGGAGCTAGCAATGCTTGCTACCTACCCATAGGGGTATTAGGGGTTTGTTGCACTCGGGTGGGACTTTATAAATCAATGTTGCATCATGTTCCAAGATGTGATGAATCATATAACAATGCCCTTCCCCATGTTAGGCCCACAATCAAGTCGCATGTCCCTTTTAAGTCCTAGAGTGATGAAAGTATGGCAGCAGTTTCTAGCAGACTAGTGTGGTGCTTCACCACCACCTCTCAAATCTTTGCATTCTTGACCTGTAACTTCATTCCTTGGAGCCATGCTTGCTCCAAGGATTGTTGATCAGGATTACATTAGATTAGTTGTTGAGTTTATCTCCAGAATTCCAACTTTTTTATAGAAAGCGATATCAAGAAGAAGGCAACAAAGAAAATGAACAAGGACCCCTACAAGAAGAAGATGACAGCAGGACGACATGCCAGTCTTGCAGGTGGAACTAGATGATGTTGACTATAAGGTTTGGCAATAAAAGTGCACTGTAATGGACAATAAATATCAGGTACATGCTAGATGGGGGATTAGGTGTGAATATCCCCCTGTAGAGCAACCCCTCGGTGGAGACAATGTAACGTTGGAAGGTTTCGCTAACATGAGCTTCATTAATGAAGACTAAGTTGGAAATCAAGTCCATCAACTTGAAATAAATGAGTATTATATTCAACTTGACATGCCAAACCTTGGGAAAAAAAGGACAAAAAATATTCCACCAACTACTTTGAAGAAACATCCAATAATGGAAAATGAAGGATACATCAAAGAAATATGATCTTTAAACATTTGACAATGTGATGCAAACAAAAAGAAACTACTCCAAAAAGAAGCTGCATTTGCTCCTCATTGATGGCACATGACAGACATATTTGATACTAATACTTGTCCAAGGGATGTTGAAGTTTTACAATCAATAGATTTAAGATGTGGACAACCAACACCCAAAAACACTCTTGCTTGCATACATTAGAATAACATAAATGGAACAACAATCCCCTCCATGCCTAGCTCTCTTGCGATAAGGATGTGATGCTTTTATATGAAGAGGTAAGTGTAGATACATTAAACACATTATACAAACAAGTACAACTACTTGTTTTTTATAAAATATCTCTCATTGGAAAGTGCCCTATGAACTATGCAAACTTTATAATGTAACCTATTAAGCACAATCACACTGAATTCTTTGGGGGAGTGGACGTTATACCATGCATGGATCTTTGGCTAGCCGTTAGGTAGCCTTAGTGAAGGTTCAACTTTTGAGATGCCAAAAATAATTTCTAGCATTTTCCAGATGTGTTTGTTTTGCAAATTCTGTGATTTGTTGGTGTGTTGACTTTAGAGTAGCTCTTTCAAATTTAGGTGTGCTTTTTTGGATGTGCATTCATTCCTTCTCTCTCCTCTTCCATCTCTCTCTCTCTCTCTCTCTCTCTCTCACTTTGGACACAGGCCAATTGAATACTATTCACCTTCCCTCCCCCCTTCTCTCTCTCTCTCTCTCTGCAGGCCACATGAATGGAATTCATCTTGCTACCAAGCAAAATTATGGTGGAATCGTGGGTGTATATGATAGCTTAGAAGCCATTTCTAGCACAGACCAGAATACAACTCCAAAACGCTTTGACCTAAAGACCACAATAAGGCAAAATGAGCCACAATTTGTTAAGACTTTGAACTCATTTTGAACATGTACACACAAAATAGATTACATTAGATTAATACCACATATCTTTAAAAGATGATTTTATTTTGTCACTTTGTTGCAAACTAGTTACCCATCCAAGCATGGGAGCAAGCATCATGGTTTTCAAGGCAATTAAGGTGTTTTTGGCCCTGTATTCTCACCATGCAGGATCTAACTACCTCATTGTTTGCCATGATTCATAGAAAGGTTACATTGGTGATCAAAGCACTCCCTCTCTTGGGCAACCATGGGCAATAGTTTCTCTATGAGATTTCCCACTTGACTTGCCAAGGTGGCCGCGTATTGAGGTCTAATGAGCACTCGCATGTAGATTCCAAGCATGCTGGTGCCAAGGCTTAACATTGTTGCCAGGATACCATCACTCATTTTTGAGTTGTTCAATATCATGACATATAGCGTTGCAACGTTGTTGACCTATGATTTTATTCTTTCACTTTGTTGCAAACTAGTTACCCATCCAAGCATTAGAGCAAGCAGCATGGTTTTCGAGGCAATCAAGGTGTTTTTGGCCGTGTATTCTCACCATACAGGATCTAACTACCTCATTATTTGCCATGATTCATGAAAAGGTTACATTGGTGTCAAAGCACTCCCTCCCTTGGGCAACCATGGGCAATAGTTTCTCTATGAGATTTCCCACTTGACTTGTCAAGGTGGCCGCGTATTGAGGTCTCACGAGAGTACTTGCATGTAGACTCCAAGCATGCAGGTGCCAAGGCTTAACATTGTTGCTGGGATACCATCACTTATTTTTGGGTTGTTCAATATCTCAATAACACTACAATGCTATATGTCATGTTATTTTTTCTTTAGGAAATGATAAGCTAGTTTTGCATCCTAATAGTTTTGATCCAGAGGGTACTTTAGATGACCCTTGAAAATTGGATGCATTAAAGCATTGGGAGTCATCTTGGATCCCCCATATATCCATGATGGGTTGGGTTAGCTGCCTTAGGGGTGCTCCAAACCACCTCCCAAACCCAAGGGGTGGGTTGTGACTGAAGCAATGGGGATCCTTCATAAATGCTCACTGGACATGCTCATTGCACAAGGGCCAAAGGGCTTTTGTTGACCCTGCTAGGGGTCTTAAGAATGAGGCAAGATATGAAAGTCTCTTTTAGACAGTGAATGGGTTTATTAAATGCATGACTAGGTGTTCCACTCCCCATTTAGTACTCCTTATTCAATGAGTACTCCTTATTCAATGATCTCAATCTCCTCTCCTCTCTTTTCTCCTGTGTCTCTTCAAGTCTCTCTCCTCTCATTTTATCCCTCTCCTCAAATTCTAGTTAATTTTGTACTTTATGTTATCCCAAAATAGGGTATAGAGTTTTTGGATCAAAGTATCATACGTCTTTGTCTTGGCTTGTGTATGACAAGGTGTATTCAAAAGTATGACAAGAGGTTGCACTTCCCCTCCCTACTTATGGCAAGGTGTATTCAAAAGTAGGGCAAGAGGTTGCACTTCCCCTCGCCACTTATGACAAGGTGTATTCAAACTTATGAAAAGCGGACAGGTTGCACTTCCCCTCCCTACTTATGGGTCCTTTACTTTCCCCTTCATGGTAATTGCCTCCTTTTTTCTTCTTGAATCCTTCTCACTCCTCTCCTATGCCTTATTTGTATTCATTTCCTCTAAGTAATTATGAATGGATTTTCTTGTATGTTTTACGAAAGCCACTTAACATTATTCTCTAATGGGAATCATAGTGGTTTCTCCTTTCCTATGATTTCACCCTTCTCCTTTCCCCCTTTCATTAACTAGTGCAAAATATAAAAAAATAAGGTACATTACATCTTTCCCTAAGATGATTATACTATCTTTGCACCTTGTTATAGGAGCAAGCAAGAGGCCATTCCCCTCACCTCTATGTGAGCAGGGATGCCAAACACTACTTGCCAACATGCCCGCCACGCCCAACGTGAGAGATGTACCGCCTCGATGGAGACGGATTTTTTCTCTCTAGCTAAGCATTTTGGTGCGACAAGGCTCCCATATAATTCGTGTTTTGATTTTTTGCAGGTTTCTGCTTGAATGTGGGCATGTTGAAGGTTTTCCATTAGAGATAGGTTATGAGTAAGGAGCTTGCAGCTCGTGGGAATTGACTGTCAGCAATCTGTGTGGCGGGCGAGCCGAGCGGGAACATCTTCTAATCAACAATTCCTATTATAATTTATGGGGTGCTCGAGAACCTAAAAAAGGTTAATAGATTCCACTGATCAATTTTCGTGCGTGTCACCGAATTTGGGCTGTTGGTCATGCATCTGGAGGTTTAAAGGCGCGTGCCTCCCTCCACCGTCGATGAGCCGAATCTACTTTGCGATGGCTAGCAGGGCTAATTCAGTCCCACTAGTAGGAAAATTACTACGTCCCATGCTGCTTTGGCTACCGAAACTTAGCCCTACAGCGCTAGTCCAACAGGCTTGATTGAGGGCTTGCTAGCACAGTAGTGCAATGCCCAAGCACTACGATTGGGTGAAGAAAAGCCTCCGAAGCATCATAAATGTCCCTTTCACATCATCCAAGGCCGTCATGGGAACTCGTTACTACTATAGCCATGCTATCTCCAATATTGCAATGCTGAGATGTGAGCTTGGGGAGCTGTATGGGGAGGGCCTAAGAGCCATAACTTGTCTTGTCGACGACAAGCCAAATCTGCGAAGCCATAAATTGACCCGAGGGAGGAGGGGCTGGGAGCATGATGCATAATAAATGCCGAGGAGCCATGGGGATTCCACCATGCAGGAGGGGTTAAAGTGATGGGAGGAGTGGGTGTCGAAGTCGAGTAGTTAAAGGAGGGAGGAGGGAGGGGTGAAACACGTGGACATTTTGTTTGGATGCGGGCATTTAGATACTCAAAGAGACACCACTAACAAAGTTCCATGGAGAGAGTCATCTTCTACGTTGTGTCCACGAGCAAGCAGCTTATACTGTCCTCTTCTATCAGAGTTTGATTCCTCGTGATTCTCCTTCTCTTTATCTCCTCTCTTTCACTTCATCTCCCCTCCTTCACTTCCATCTCTCCCCCTCCATAACCTTTCATTCCCTTCCTCCCCCCCCCCCAAGCTTCCATGGCTCTCCACTCAGTCTCATCACCTGCCCACGTCGCTTCTCATTCTGTAAGCCTTCCTCTCCTTCCTTTTAGAACTTTTGGGCTCTCGAGAACATCTCTTGGGCAGCTTCCAGTCCCCTCTGTCTTATCATCAGAACGACTTGGGACGGCTTCTTTCTGTTTTCAAGCTTTATCTCCCTTCTTAACGTCGAATCGCTGCCTGCCTACTGTTTCTTATAGGTGGAGGCGCAATTGGGCTCTTTGGACACCACGTTTTTCAGCGGTAGAAAGCTTCAAGGTAGTCGCAGTATGGACGTAAAACGAAGATCATGGTTTCAGTTCATTCTTATGCTAAGTTGAATTCAGCATTGGCCGTAGCCTCTCTCTCTCTCTCTCTCTCTCTCTCTCTCTCTCTCTCACCTCCCCCCCCCACGGCTCCCCTCTCTCAGCCCTGCAGGTTTGCTCGCAGCTTGAAAACTTTGATAAGTACTCCGTAAATGTCTACTAGCCTGTAAGCATTGCGTGGATCTCTCAATGCATACGAGCTGGTTTATTGATGGACTTCTGACTTCCCACTGTCTCTTGAATAGCAGGAAAAGGTATCGGCTAAACTTTACTCTGCTGTCTTTTCCAGCGGGATTTGAAGCCAAAAGAATGGTGCATCTGGGAGGTGTGTCTCCACAATATGTCAAATGTTCCGCAGCAGGCCCACCTCCTGCTTGGCCTGGAAGGGCTGTTGTGGATGAAGGCAAGAAGACCTGGGATGGACCAAAGCCTATCTCCTTAATAGGATCCACTGGCTCAATAGGAACTCAGGTATGCATCGTCGTCGTGGAGTAAGAGCTTCATAGCCGTTGTGATTGATTGGTTTGTGCTACGTACCGATTTAATTGAAATACTGTATGCAGACGCTCGACATAGTGGCTGAACATACCGACAAGTTTAGGGTCGTTGCTTTAGCAGCTGGATCCAATGTGACACTGCTTGCAGATCAGGTGCTTCTTGCATCCGATGCTGAGTCTTCAACATAACTTGACAAGATTCGAATGTTCGTTGTTTCGAGAAGCTCTCTCTTAATGTTTGGCGTTTGCATTACTTTATTAAGATCTCAGCTACAGGTTACTTCAAAATAAATTGGAATTTCTGAGAGTTTGTTACCTATTGCTGATGTTGTCCAGGTGAGGAGATTTAAGCCTAGTCTTGTGGCTATTAAAAATGTAGCACTAGCTGCTGAGCTCAAAGAAGCAATTGCAGGTGTTGAGCCTCAGCCAGAGATTGTTTTTGGAGACGAAGGGATAATTGAGGTACGCTAGTCCCGATTTCTGTGGAGTAGTCTTATGGAGTTTCATACTGTTGGGCAGTATCTCCATTTTGGGACGTTTAATGTAGTTTTGACGTTAGATGTATTTCACAGGTTGCAAGCCATCCTGAGGCTGCGACAGTTGTTACAGGAATTGTTGGCTGTGCTGGTTTAAAGGTATGATAGTGCGTTTATTTTAATTTGATTTTGAGTCTTGCATATGCTTGATATTTTAATATGATTAGCCAGAGACTTTTGGGTTGAAGGCCTGCATGCATAGAAATGCTTTATGTGCTTGTGTGCATGGATTCATACACACGTGCCAGAAATCTTATCGTCTCACCTTAACAAACTTTAGCGTCAACTCACAGTTTGATGGGTTGATGAGGTACCTAAAGTTTCAGTCAGTCTTTGCTCGAGGTATTGACAGGTTTTCCAGCTGCCTGATAGTGCGGGTAGCTGAGATCAAGTTCCAACAAAATTGTGTGTTTTGGATTTTGTTCTGTTATGGACTGATTTGGTTCTGCGTGGCACACACACATGACTGCTGAAGTAGGATGCCTTTATTAAGGCTGCCTAGTGCCTTCTTGAACCAGAACGTAGAGCCAGGGTCGTTTGGCTAAATGCTTGCAGGTTTGCTGCTAACTATTGGACTGGCTTCAGATCTGCCTTTGACTCTTGCCAGCTGGCCTGTTATTGATGTAGCACTGTTGCTTCCATTGGGAATTTCTAATGGAATACCTGCTCACTGGCTGTCATGATTGACCGAGGCCGTCCCATGCGTGCTTCCCTTATGTTTCAACTTTTCTGACCTGTGCATGAATTTTTCCTGTTCTTATGAATGTCTGTTTAACATTTATGGTTTGTCATACGGAAAAGATTGTCGTATGTGGATCCAGTCAAGGGACAAAAGTTGGGGATGATTTCTTATTATTACTGTGCAAAGAAGAAAATTATCTCTAGTGTGTGTATGCTTTTAAAAAAAATCTGAAAAAGCTGATCTGCAATTTCTGCATCTCAAAGCAAAACTTGCCCGTTGCTATTAATCTGTATTGGTTGGCAGATCTATTTCAACAGCGTAGCATGCAGATATCTGGCAATGATAGTTGCTAATGCGCAATGTTGTTTGCAGCCAACTGTGGCAGCAATCGAAGCAGGGAAAGATATAGCTTTGGCGAACAAGGAAACTTTGATAGCTGGAGGTCCTTATGTACTCCCATTAGCCAGAAAACACAACATCAAAATTTTGCCAGCTGATTCTGAACACTCTGCTATCTTTCAGGTTGTTAAGAGCTGAGTTTCTTTTTTGTTCTTTCAATATCCTGCTCTTTAGTCAGCAGTATTCCAAAGGAAACGGGTGGATTTGTATTTGTGCATTTGATACTTTATTGTATTCATGGGAAAAGGTTTAAAGACAAGGGAATGAGATTTGCAATATTTAGACCATAGTTGTGTCGAGGCAAGGCGTGCTATATTCTTATCTGGTTTTGTTTGCATCTCAAGTGCATCCAAGGCTTGCCGGAAGGTGGCTTACGACGGATCATTCTTACGGCCTCTGGAGGAGCATTTAGGTATGATCACTGGTGAAATGGCTATAATGTATCTAAGTTCAATGAGTGATACTTCTATTTCCTGGAAATTTGGAAATTATCAGCTTTTATACAGCATAGTGCATTTAGACTATGCCTCCTGAACTTCAAAAAATGAGATATTTGACTTTATAGTGACGGAAAGCAATGCTTACTGGCTGCAGGGATTTGCCAGTAGAGAAGTTGAAGGATGTGAAAGTTGCAGATGCTCTCAAACACCCAAATTGGAGCATGGGAAAGAAAATAACTGTTGACTCAGCAACTCTCATGAATAAGGTCAGCCTTTTGTCTTTCATCACGGACACTACTAGTGGTTTATTGTTTTGAAAACGTAATCCATTGCTCAAAACCTATCAAGAGCCATTTTGGTGCGGATGTTTAGAAGCAAAATTGATTGTGGTTGAAACTGTCGAAGGGCTTGGAAGTGATAGAAGCACACTATCTCTTTGGAGCAGACTACGAAAACATTGAGATAGTCATTCATCCACAGTCAATTATTCACTCAATGGTTGAAACACAGGTAAAGTGTCTATGAGCTTTGAATTCATCACAATGATAATGCTGTATGGATTTTCAGATGCTGATATTTTTTGATAATGTGCAGGACTCCTCTGTTTTAGCTCAGCTGGGATGGCCTGATATGAGGTTGCCGATTCTCTATACACTCTCATGGCCTAGGAGGATTTCTTGTTCTGAAAAAACATGGCCGCGCCTTGATTTTGTCAGGTATTTTGTAATTCTTTTTGATCAGGAGTTATTTTCTTTTTGAAGAACTCGGAACACCTGATTATGTATACTGTCCTTGATTTAGCAGAACTTTATTATGATTGCATGTTCAAGTTTTTGGGGCTATATGGTAGATGCATTTGCTTAGATAATCTGAAACATTCAAATTAAATGGCTCATGGTGGCTGTGATGCATATTCAGACCCTTTGAAGCTGATTTAAGGCTCTATTCCTCCATTTTAAAATTAAAATCAATGTTGCAGCCTGAGCCCAATTAATTATATTCTCTAGAGCTGCGAATATGTTGTCAAGAGGAGTTCTGCAGATCTGGTGGCTTGCAAGTTGTGAGAGTAGATTCAGACTGTGACAGAACAGCAGCAGGGGGGATGTTGCTGTCGTTCAAAAAGGTAAAGTTTAGAGGCTGGAAACCATTATCAAAATCGTAGAGGACATACTATGCGCTTGCTAGGGTCCAAAGGATTTGGACTACTACAGGGGCAGACTTTTAGAGTAAACATCATGCAGACCCCCCAAGGATACATTCAATTCCTTCCTTTATATCATTTTCCTTGGCATTGGACTTGAATCTTTTTTTAGGCTTCCTAATAATTATTATGAGCCATTCCTTAGTGTGTGTCCAAATGTATTCCTTTAGTCTGTTTTTTGATCCACAAGGATCCCAGATTCTATACATAGCTCAGGTTTTACGTGGTTAATCCTTCGGCCTGATGTGTTGCAGTATGGGGTCGCTAACTTTCAGAAAGCCTGACAATGCAAAGTATCCGTCTATGGACCTCGCCTATTCTGCTGGTAGGGCTGGTGGTACCATGACGGGAGTATTGAGTGCAGCCAATGAGAAGGCTGTTGAACTTTTCCTCGATGAGAAGTAAGCGAACTTTTTCAATTGTCACACTCCATTCATGTCACTATAAGCCAGATCTTATGTGGAGCTCAAATTTGATTCTAATACTTATCTTTATTCCCCTCCTTGGGATACCAAGGAAACACATGATTACAATTTCTGACTTGCTCTTTGAATCTCCTAACTGACTTCGTTACTTATGGTGCAGAATTGGTTATCTTGATATCTTCAAAGTGGTTGAAAAGACCTGCAGCAAGCACAGACAAGAGTTGGTGTCTCAACCCAGCTTAGAGGAGATTGTACATTATGATCAATGGGCTCGGCAATACGCCGCACAGTGTATATCAACAAAATCTGAACCTGTACCAGTATAGAAAGGCTACATAAGTCTTTGGATTATACAATTTATTACCTGCAATTTTTAACACATTTGGGTGTCATTTTCTAGCATAAAGGGACTTCTAAAATGTGAAGTATGGAGCCGTGTGATAAATCTAGCCAAGCATCTAAGAATGTACATGTTCAATGCGACGGAAAGGTCACTGCACAAGCTACAAACAAGCTTAGCACCCTCTAGGTTCTGTAGCATTTCAAAGAATTTCATCTTTACAGGGTATATATGCCTGAATGAGCCCTGCTTCGGCAGTGACACATTTCTGTAGGTCATGGAATCTAGCTGCATTCTGCGAAAAGTACAAGCTATCTGTATGGGTGAAAATCTAAGGAATGCACAACGAATTTCATAGGCATTCTGACATCCAAGAAACAAAAAGTGAAGAGCATAAGAATGCACAAGCACAGTGAGCTTTATATGAAAATTTTTATGCCCTGATAGATCCTTTACCAGCTTTGAGGTTTTTGTTACTAATCTAATCCACAAGATTGAATTGCACGAGTTGCCTCTTGGTTGAGAGAATTCCTTTATACCAACATATAGTAAAGTATGGAGAGGAGACAAATGACATTAATTGACCTACTTGAAGGGTGGTGTCTCAACCCAAATTAGAAGGACTATCAATGAATATGTAAAGGATGAGCAATTACCTAGGTGTGCATAATTATGTCCTTTTTCTTGTAAACAATTCTTTTTTTGGACTGACTAACTTTGCTCAAACAAAATTTCATCCGAGTTTTTGTCTTTGTAACATTGTTGGCTTTAAATATGTCCCCCTCGAGAATGTGTAACTAAGTAACTCCATTAATCTAAGAAGCTTCATGATGTGCTTGCTTCATATTTGAATTTTCAGCTCCACACCCTCTCCCTTATCAAGAAATTGTATTGTGGCTTTGTTGGAGTGGATGTGTCATGTTGTGATAGGTGAGCCCCCTTACATGCATGCGCCCCCCCCCCCCCCCCCCCCCCCCCCCAACCAAACCCCTTTTCTCCGATTGAGATCATTTTGTAGAATGGATAGAGGTGTGGCTCATCTCATGAGGAGCATCCTTTTGAGAGGTTTTTAACGAAATCATAAGTAAATATAAATGTAAATGTAAGTAAATAAATGTTCATGATTTTGGGGAAGGTAACATTAATTGGTCCAACTTTAAGGCTTTATGAGTTAGCAATCATTATACTAATAATAACATAAACATTCTTAATGAACTAAGACGTCTTAAAAACAAGTATCTCAAGACGTATGATTCTATTAGTCCTATTCATGCCATGCAAGTAATTTATGTTCTCTATAACATACATAGTAGTACTATGCTTTTTGTAGAACAAACATATAGGATAGCTTTTATTCGTTTTCAAGAACATGTTAGGGAAGCTAGAAAAGTTCATAGGAAGAATTCCTTAGTTGAGAATTCAAAACCCTTATATGCGGCAATGGTAGAGTCTGGTTTTGAATCTTTTCATTGCTTTCCCATTGAGCATATAGAGGGCCATTTTAATAATGCCAAGAATTTTTACAAGGTTGCTTGTCCTCGTGAATTGTTTTGGATGAGAACTTTGCATACTTTCTTTCCAAAAGGTTTTAATGTGGAAGGAAAATCTACTCATTGTAAGAATAAAAGAACCTCTAAAAAGAACCCTTTGATGTGGAGATCAAGCCCTTTTAATATTCCTCTTTACCATCATAGTCATACGCCTAACCTCGTATGGAAACCGAAAGTTATGTTACGGGGTTGTCCTAGCTCTCTTGCAATCTCACATGTTGTTTGTGAGTTGCCTCCCTCACTTCCTCTTCCTCCATTTCCTCCTCCTTTAGCTCCTTTAGCTTCCTTAGTTCCAAGAGTTCTTGCTTCTCGAGACCATAAAAGAAGAGTCCTTTACCTAGATAGATTAATGTCTCTGGGTCTTTTTTTAATAAAAGTTTTTGAAAAATATAATGTCAAAGTTCTTTTTAAACTTCAATACACCTTGGAAAACTTCTCTTTTGAGGATTTGAATCTAAATAAGATCCATTATATACAACTTAAAACTTCATTGGATCGCTTCTTAAAAGTAAAAGCTTCCTTTCAGAGCAAAGAAGTCTATCTAAATAAGGAACTCTTGATTTGTATTTTTACTTCTCCTTCTCTTGAGAAGGTAGGCTTAAACTCAATTTGAAGTCTCATGAAGTAATGGATTCTCTCCCTCATTTTGTGAGAAGGATTTGGAAGCATCCAGTAGTAGCTTGGAACTATGTTAAAAATTTAGGACAAAAGGCTTTCAACTATGCAGAGATAGGTAAAAGGCTTTCAAAGCATTCAAAATCTTCTATCCTTAGATAACCTTTTTGTTGTAAAAGTAAGAGATTCCAAAGCTTTATTGATGCTGATTTAGGACATGTAGTCACAGGTGATACCTCAATTTTGCTTTCTAGTAACTTAAGAGACCTTTTCATGAAAGGCATGAAATTTCGATTGTACTCTTTTAAAGGGTCTTTCCTTTTAAAAGCTATCGGTAAGGGAATCTCAAAGTTTGCTTTGCATTTAGAAGAATGTTTAGGAGTTCAAAATATCTTATCATAATGTGTCTCAAGAATTACCCAATTCTTTGCACAGCAGACTTTGACATTTCCAGGTGGTGAAAGTACTCCTCTTCCAAAGAAAGTTGCTGTGAAACTAGAAGAAGTCCCTTCAGTTAATTGCTCAAAGCATAGTAACCATCTTTCTAAAAAAGAAGATGAAACTGTTCTTCAAAGATTCCATAGAATTTTGTAATTTCTTATATGGACAAATGTTCCAATAACTTTGTTTTTATTTGCAAAAAGTTTTACTTAGAATGTCTCTTGAGAGAAGTGAACTCGTCTGCCAAAACTTAAGCCCCTGCCTTAGTTTCTCAAAAGGATTGAATCTCAAAACGCCAGAGTTTTTGCAAGTCTTCTAGCTTTGTTTGCAATCCAAGTATCCCTTTTCTTTGTGCTGCTTGGAAGTTCCACAAAACTCCAAAAAAGCCAAGATTTATTGCAGCTGCTTGTGAGACTACTTTGACAGATGTCTCTAAATGGTTGAGCTACTGCTTCAAAGCCATGTTGCCTAGTGTCCATGAACTTTGGAGGGACTTATTAAAGGAGGCAGATGTCCCCGCGCACTCAAGCTGGACTTTAAATGACTCTGTAAGAGTGATTCTTGTTGTAAAATTTTTTAATTCCTCTCGAAGCATTCGGGAAAAAGAGTCTCCTATTCTCCTTCAAACCTATGATTTTACCATGCTTTACACAAAGATCGAGCTAGAAGACCTGAAGTTTAGAATCAAAAAGCTAGTGGCTGAAGTTTTCAAGCTGAGATTTGACAAAGATAGATGTAAAGTTCTAAAAGTTGAGAAAACAGCTTTACGCTTTGACTTTTTGTGGCTAAATAATAAAGATCATGACATTGATTCTAAAAAGAAAAGATACACAAAGGTAGTAAGTGTCAAAGATGTTTGCTCTTGGATAGATATTCTTTTAGATAATTTTTACATCACTATAGGTGATTCTTTGTTTCAACAAATTATAGGAATCCCCATGGGCACTAATTGTGCCGTCTTTTTAGCAAAGTTTTATCTTTTCACTTATGAATTTGAGTTTAGGCAACGTCTTATTTCTATCAATACCTACGCTATCATTTTACATAAGCTTAGCCAAGTCAGGCGTTTTATAGATGATTTAATTGTACCAGATGTTCCTGACTTTCAAGACTTTATGTACAAAGACGCTTGTGCTTTTGGAGAAGGAATCTATCCTCGTGAGTCTTGTGAACTGAACTACACTTCAAGAGGGGATTCTTGTGTTTTCTTAGATCTTAGACTTTCTCAATCTACCATAGGATTAGAGGTTGATATTTATGATAAACATGAATAGCCTAAAAATAGTGGTTTACACATTATAAAAATGCCTCACATTGACTCAAACATTTTTGATTTGGCAAAATATGGAGTAATTTCTTTCCAATTCCATAGATTTTCCCGCCTTTGTACAACCAAGGAGTCTTTTATCACTCACAATGTAGTAATTTGATCACTGTACTTTTACACAAGAGGTATAATCCAAGGAAAATAATGAAAAAAGTACGCACAATCTTAGATATGAAGTCTTTTATCTATGGTGTATCAGCCTTAGGTATGTTTAGAATGATTGAACATAAGCTGAAAACAAAAAGCGGGGAGCTGAATGGCCTGTTTTTCTTTTAGTTTCAAAAGAGAATTTGATTGAGTCTAAGTTAGGAATGTAATTTAGCCTCTTTGTAGGAAGCGATACATAAGTGTAAAGGGTCCATTTAGCTTTTTATGTTTTAAATGAGAGAATGTGAGAGAGAGAGAGAGAGAGAGAGAGAGAGAGAGAGAGAGAGAGAGAGAGAGAGAGAGAGAGAGAGAATTCTAGTTTTTTGGAAGGTCTTGTTTCTTGACTTGCTTGTTTATTTTTGCTTAGTCACCTTCTTCCTTTCTTCTTTATTTCTCGTTTTCTTTCTCTTTTGTTTATTTGACGTATTTTAGTAAGCACTGGGTTTGCCCAAGAGACTCCATGGCTCTTTAGAAACCTAGTATAGCTGCTTATGCTTGGGCACTGATGACGACATAAGTGTTGCTTTGCTTGCTAAGTATGTCTTCCTTTTGTTTTTCATAAAAGTTTTTGTTTACCTCTTTTTTCTTCTCTTTCATTTTCCCTTTTGTTTTTTGTGTAGATTTTTGGTCTTTAGAACAACAAAAATCTAAATTTGTATGATTGGACTTATTCTAGTCTTATAAAGGTATATATATATAATAAATATAAATAAATAAATATAAATATAAATACATAAACGAATGAATAAATAAATATATAGTTGTTAGCTTGATAGACTACTCTCAAATTAAGGCATTGTTGAAGCATGATTGGGAAAGTTCATAAAGAAACCCATACCATTTTGCTTAAAAACCAAAAAATTAGGGCATATAAGTCTAATAATAAGTTTTGGGCAATCTTTAAAAAATGAAAGGACGAGGCATAGAAGCCTAATAATAAGTTTTTGGAAGTCTTTATAAGGTGGGAAAGCCCCAAATAATACTAAACCTTGTTAACTTATAAGGACTTGAAAACATCTAAAAGACCTCCATAATTTGGGACAATAAATCCCCAAATTTTGGAGTATTGTTACCAAAGATGCCAAAATGTGGAGGAGGGTTAAGATGCCCAAAACATCATGTTATAAATTAAATATCATAATAGAACTTCTTACCAACTTTTGTTGCCCATTTGTATTTGGGGGATTTTCTAATTTAGAGATTCTTTGGTTTGATTTTACACATTTGATGAGTCATACAATTGCTAGCTCTTTGAATTACACCACCAAATATTTTCATCATTGTCCACGTTCATTGGACTTTCTATTGTAGCATATTGAGAAATGATGATGATTTTGTGTTTAGCTTTATTGCCTTGAGACTCATCTAGACTTTGCTCACTTGTGTAGTATGGAGACTACCTTTGCCTTTGTTAATAGTTATGATTTTGATAATTATTTTGATGTTGGTGTTAATTGGCAACTTTGTTGTACTGTGCATTTGCAATGTCTCTCTATTTCCATCTACATTCAAGTTTCGGAACTTCGAACTCCATAATAGTTGCATTTCCGTAATTCTTTTTCTAGTAACCTCCAAGACAAGAGTTCACTATGATTCTAAAACTCCAGTAGAAGTTTGATGAGGATGACTTGCAAAAGAGGATGGTCGTAATTGTCTTGGACTTTGATGATACTTACCTCTGCCTTGAAAATTACTTTTGCCTCCATTGGATCCTCTATTTGGTTCATTTCTTATTCCTCTAGAAAAAAAGAATTGCTCGCGGATTTTGGAATCTATGTTAATACTTCTTCTCATTTTCTCTTGCATAAGCATAACTAACATGATGCATCCGTAATATTCAAGCTTTTGCCTAGGGCATTCGTTTTTTGATTTATTGACAAATTTGGAATACTCTTCAACCTTATGAGATAATCTAGATTTGTCTTTGGTTGAAGTCTCTTTGCGATGTTGAGATGATTCTTAAGGATAACATCATAGACATATTGAATAGAGTGACAAGTGATTTCCATGCATCGACTTATGTTTTCTTATCTCTTATATTTGGAATCATGATATTGCTAATCTAAATCTTTCAAGTTGCATTTCTTTTGTTTTATCTATTTTATCTAGTATAGAATGAAATACTCTTTTCTCTTTCTATTACAATACAATATCCCATTCAACTAAAATATATGTGCAACGTCAACTTCATGACTTGTTATTTGATTGACATGCTATTATATTAAAAAATATGACATCATCATGCTTGATTATTTTTGATATTCTAATGTCAAATATTGAGCTTTGTTCTCCTTCAATGAATGGAGAATTCATATTCAATTCAACCCACATTTGATATGAATATACAAGTAGATTCGGTTTCTATATGGTTGCACTTCATGCATTTGTATTAGTGTTTCACATGATTTCCATTGAATTTTGATCCATAGGTATTTATTTTTTAGAATGAATGCTTTATTCTCTTTGACATTTGGGTTAATGAATTCGCTTTATTCTCTTTGACATTTGGGTTGATGAATTGGATTTCTCTTGCTGAACCATGTACCAAGAATATAGCAATGAAAGAGGCTAGTTGTGCACTCATAAATGCATTATGTAGCTTTTGTATTTTCTCTTGTGCATAGATATTTGACTCCACACAAGCTTTCATTCATTGTTTGAGTGAGATTGTATCATCCATCTCTATTAATTATGAGGTGCAATATGTTTGTTGCTACATGTGGATCCATGATGAATTGAATATTGATGTTGGATTGCCAAAGGAAACTAACTTTTTGATTGTAATTATTAGTGTATGACTCGACTCATATTTTAAGAAAATAATAGGTTTCAAAATCTATAATAACTAGATTGTCATTGCTCATTCCTATTGACTAAACCTATTTATTATAATCTTTTGGCTCCTCAAATAGCAAGTCTTTCATTTTCTTAGATATTATGTGGTGTCAATTTTTGTATTTTCTTTGTTCAATTTGTTCAATTTGATTTTCTTTGATATTGAGTAGTATAAGCCTTTGAATTTTCATTGCTCATGTTTGGAGTTTCCATGTACACTTTGCACAAGAAAATGTTATGAAGAAAGTTGGAGGTTACCTTGGTAATTGCCATGACATCCTTGGATAGCTTGTTTAAAGGGAAATCTAAGGCCCAATTTTCTAAAGGGGGCACACGACATGTATAGAGGCCAAGGGTCTCATTAGTCCCATATACAGTGGAACATGGAGAGACCTAGCCATATAAGAGGCTCAATTGTCAAGAGCAACTATCCCCTCTTGGGAATTTTGGGGGAATACTTGGGTGGAGTGGCTAAGTGGTAAGGGTCACAACCCCACACATGGCTCCAATGTGGCTGACTAGGTGGTTATATGCGCATGCCCCATGAAGTTTTGATATGGTATCAGAACAAGCCGTGGTGCTAGTAGGGGTGATGACACATGGCAAGGCATGATTTCATGCACGGATTGATGATGGACAAGTTGTGTGTTGTGCATCTTTGATTGCTTGCATCAGTTTCAAGCATCTCCATAACAGTCTTGGATATGTTCTATACCTACCTGCTAGAGAATAGTGCTCCACCAAGCAATAACAAAGATAGCCTTTATGTGCATACCCACATGGTGATGATTGGGTAGAACAAAATCACAGCAAGAAATAGCACACAAAATGGCATACAACCCACACTATGGACATACTTTTGTTGGGGCCCATGTCAATGGACATATTTGGCTAGCACTTAAGGAAGGTGGTGGAGATCCCTCCGCATGGACAAATGACATGTAGCCCCCAGTAGCATGAAGGGGTGCAGTGATTTGTACTGATGTGGAGCCAGATTTCCCATGTGATGATGAAGATGGTGAGCCTCTCTTGAGAGAGGTGTTAGGGATGTAATGCCCAATGCCCCTAAAGGTGGCTCCTGACATGTAGAGTCCAATAGACTCATTAGTCTTGTATATGATGGGAACATGGAGAGACTCAATCCATATAAGAGGTTGATGTCTCAAGAACATTTACTGAAGGATAGGTGGCGGGGGTGGGGATCTTGGACATGGCTCAATGCGTGTGGCTAACCCAAAATGTGGCACGTGGCCCATGAAGATTTGATATATCCAATGAACAATGTTGGAAAACTAAGTTCCTCACTATTCTTATCTTGGAATATTCCCAAGGATGATTGATTCTCACAAGGAGCTATGTAATTAATATATGTTTCACGGTTAAAAACTAGCTCTACATTCGCTTAAGTGTGAATAAGTGTCTTTGTGTGCATTTTCCTCATTGATACCTTAACATGCATTCATTCTCATCATTTTGGTTTTGTTTAGGTTCAACATCAAGATTGCTAATTTCCACATGGGCAATCTAGTGTTCATTCATTTAAACTTTGTTCTTTCAATAGAGATTTGCTTACATTAAAGTTTTAAGGCTTTCATTACTATGGATGTGGAAATATTATCTATCATATATGACGTTTTGTACACAAGTTTCCGGTTGATGCCAGTGGATACACTAGATTCATCATGATAGAACTCTTTTGATTTTATAAGTGTTTGCCATAACAGTCACTATGCTTCTAGCAATTCCATGTTCCCTGTAAAACCTAAATTCTCAAATTTAGATACAAGTATTTCTAAACACTTTAGTTCTTAACTTCATCCATAAGTGCATTCGATTTAATTTAAAACACACATTATTTAAGCACAATATTTTTGCATATCGACTTGTAGCAATCTTTGCCAATGTGAATGTGCGTTTGATATTCAAAAGGTCTTTCTTTGTGCAAATCCAATTTATGATATTAATGTCTACAAAATATGCAATTTTTATCATGCACAAATATCAATTTACATGTTTTGAACTCACACCAACTCACACCAAACAATTCTTTACATTTAATCTTCCTGATGCTAACTTTGTTGCACTTCATGCTTGCATTTTCTATTTGGAAAAAATAGAATATCATCATCCATTTGATTTGAGGATGTGATATTTGTGGTCGCCAATTTAAGTGTCATTGTTTTTCAAATCTTATGTACCTCATTCTTGATTGAGGATCTTGCAAAGTTTGTCAATGTCCTAGAAAGTGATTGATGATTGAAGCTAATGAAGCATCTCTTTCCATGGTGTACTTGATTTGATCACTTCACATTTTCTATCATTTAACTTTTGCCACATTTCATTGGGCTCAAAGAAAGATATATGATCACTAAACTTACTTGGTGACTAGATGCTTCATTTCTAAGATAAATATATATTTGCATTCATCTTGGAGATATGTTGTGGAACAAAAGTGTTTAGATTTTATAAAGCTTCACAAACATCCAATATAGAAAAGGATCTTGTGGTGACGTTATGAAGCTTGCATGTATATCATTCTTTGCATAATCATCGTCACTCTCTATAGTTGGGTAAAGAGTCTTAAAGCATTCCTCATTGAAGAAGGCTTGTCTCTAATATCCTGTTTCTTTAGGCTGATATGCTTTCATTGATTCATACATCACTACAAGGTATTGGTTGATTTTCGACAATTTTTTTGTGTGGGTGCAAAGGATCATAAAATCATCAGTATATGTGTCAAAAATGAGCATCAGCATTAGTGTCAGTATATACCAACACTGGTAAAGTGTCGGTATATACTGTCACTTTTACAGAATCTAAAAAAATATTTGTGGGGCAGAATAGGGCTTGTTTCAACCCCATTCAGCCCCTCTATTGTATGCAATTTATTAAAATATAAGAGTTACATCATGCCATCTGATGTAGGAACATAAATTGCCTAAAACTCATCATCATGTCTTATTACAAAACTTTCCTTTTGAAGAGGGTAGTACAAAATTTGAAGATGAGATACAAAAGGGCAAAATTGCCAAAGGTATGCTAAATACAAAATGGTAAAACTAGTACTAATCCTCCGCCGAACTACTGGAATCTCCCCGCCTCTGCCTCATCCCTTGGCCTCTCTGCCTTTGCCGGATCCCTTGTCCTCCTCTATCTCCCTCAGGTCTCCACCTATAAGCTCCTCCTCCTCTGTGTCACCTGGGGTTTCCACATGGCCGCCCTAAGATTGAAATGATTAAAAAAATGAGATTACAATCTAATTGTAAAATCAATGGTACAATCAAACATGCTTGAGAACAATGATGATTGGAGTAGACTTACATACCAAGTAGCCACTGCCTCCCAATTGATCTCATACCCTTGATGCTCCAGCTCTTGAAAAAATGGCCTCGCCCCTACTTGCTGTGCGAACCTATACTCCGCATCTGTAGGAGGATGGCCAATCACAAATTCCTATGGAACCACATTAAGAGAGCTAGATGAAGTGCCATATATAGGTAATTAAACAAACAGAACAATAAATAATAAGAGAAATAGACTTACCACCCATGCCTCATAGCCTACCCTTCTGGCACTCCCAAAGTGCAAAGTACCTATGGTGTCTAGCCATCTCGCTGCGCCACCCTCCTTTGATTATGAAACTTATTTGGTATGTCTTTAAACTCTTTCTTTGTGAAATTGCAATTGACTTTTGTGCCCATGAAGGCCTACTTTGTCCCATGTTGAGCTTATCTCTTATCGCCGACCTACAATGTCAGAGACATATGCTCATGCGATATTTTAGGTAATCAGAATTAAACTCATATCCTGCGTGGTTTGGAAATTTTCTCTTGGGCTCTTGTATCAGACCCTCCTTTGTTCCATAACATTGATTGCGTTAGTGTTGCAAGATATTCTTTGGAAAATATATAAATATCAGATGTCTCATATGAGCAATCATTACCTGTTTCCCCTTCTTATCCTCAAGGATCTCTCCCAATTGATTGAGAGTGTATGAGACATCCTCGGGTTTGATATACCCTGGTATTCGAAGGCCCTAGAGGTTTTCTTGCAGAGAGAGACACGTGATAATCAACCTTGGGAAGACCAAGGTTTATGGTCTTCAACATCTCACATCAGTGCTCTCTTGACTCAGCTTCACTTGCCATGGCAAGCCAGTGGATATAGTGCAGTACTACACATATTTGGGAGCACTCTTCATAGGACTCCTTTTCATGATACAGATACTGCTATATGATGATGCCATAGTTCTTATCTCATCTTAGCAGAGGGGCTGCAGAGACATCTAAAGGCCCTAGAGGTTTTCCTATAGAGAGAGACACGTGATAGTCAACCTTGGGAAGACCAAGGTTTATGGTCTTCAACATCTCACATCAGTGTTCCTTGACTTCGCTTCACTTACATTAGGGAAACTTGGAGCTCATTTTGGGGCCCTCTAAGGACTTCCCTTGAGAATATTCTCTAAAAAAAGGGGGGGCATGGATAATTTTTTGCAGATTAGCTCAAAACTTGTTGGACTTGGCATTTCTAGAACCTACTCTTTGAGGGCTTTCCAATGATATATACCATGATGGGGTTTGGACATGGGAATGGAAAGATATAGGGAAGATTCCTTTCTTATAGGAGAATATTCACGTTACCAATGAATTCAAATACGATTGATCAAGAGTTACGAAGTTTGACAACTATCTAAAAGATTGTGGAAGTATGGCTAGGAAACGCATCCCGATGAGTCCGATTATTTTGAGCATGGAGAGCTGACCAATCGCGTCTAGCAACTCATGGACATTTGTGCAATCATCCAGAATCAACCTAGTGAAACTGGTGAACTGCTTTTAGTTTCCCACATCTTCATAGGTTGAGGAACTTCAATCCTCTCAATAAGGTAACGTGAATATTCTCCTATACGAAAGGAATCTTCCCTATATCTTTCCATTCCCATGTCCAAACCCCATCATGGTATATATCATTGGAAAGCCCTCAAAGAGTAGGTTCTAGAAATGCCAAGTCCGACAAGTTTTGAGCTAATCTGCAAAAAATTATCCATGCCCCCCTTTTTTGAGAGAATATTCTCAAGGGAAGTCCTTAGAGGGCCCCAAAATGAGCTCCAAATTTCCCTAATGGTGTGGCGAGCCAGTGGATATAGTGCAGTACTACACATATTTGGGAGTAATCTTCATAGGACTCCTTTTCTCGATGACCCATGAAACCCAAGCACGACTCACATGCAGACAAAGTGCTTTGGCCTAGCTGAAGAGACAGTGCTTCTAGGCATACTTCCAAGATCCACCAATGAAGTGTTGGCTTTTCACTATGCTAGTGAGACTGACCACCATGTATGCAGCATCCTTCTGGGGAGATGATCTACTGATGGTGGTAGAGTGGAAGAGATTTGAGTGGCTATAGGTGACTATGGGATCTAGGATGATTCAAAGTAAGCCCTCAGTTCCACATGAGATGGTACATCCAGAGTTTGCCATGACAACATCCTCCAGACAGTGACATTGATTCATAGAGTCTGGGACTTACCTCGATGGAGACTACCAAGACTGGCCCTAGAGTCATCTAGACAACTAGAAGAGAGTGGACCAAACACATGGTATGCACGTGGCATTGGAGCATGGGTTGGCGGATCCACTTAGGGTGGAGCGAGAAGGGGTGGAGGCAAGGGTAGTGGAGCGAGAAGGCATGTGGCGAGTACCAAGCTTTGTCTTATCATGTTGGGGGAGGTGGGAATATGCAGACTCATCTATGTCTTCACTCTGACCATAATAAAAACCCCTCCTAGTCTTGCTAGGGCTAGTGGTGTAGCTAGTGGTGGTGGAGTGAGGGGTTGAGAGGGGGCCAGTGGCAAGGTGCACTGTCTCATCCACATCTGTGGTTGTAGCTCCACCCCAGCAACTATCCTTCTTAGTCTTCCTAGAGCACGGCGATGCCTGACTAAATGTAATAGGCAATGCTAATGCTCTAGCACTAGGAGACCCGATGCACTAGGAGTCATGCCAACTGAGGTCATCCACCAAGACTGGATAAGATACTAGTATCTCTCTAGGTCAGATGGAGGCTATGAAGTTCTCGGGACTCATGAGGCTATGGCCTCCCTTAGAGATCTTGGACTGCTCTAAGGGGTGGAAGACGTGCACTATGAATCCATGCTGAATAAATCAAACACAAACCCAAATAAAAAAAGAAAGTTGAATAAATAAAATTGCAAAAATGTGAAAAGGCTAATTATTGAGAAAATAAGAAGAGAGGAACGGAGAAGACAGGGGAGATGGAAAAAGAGAAGAAGAGAAGAGACTAGAGGAGAAGAGAGAAAGAGAGAAAAAGAATGCGAAAATACAACAAAGAGTCATGGAAAGAATGCAAAAACAGAGAAAATAATGCGAAAATCCGAAAAAGAATGCAAAAATGGAAAAAGAGTGGGAATACGGCAGGAAAGAGTGTAGAAATATAGAAAGAATGCAAAAATGTAAAAATACTAAAGAGAGTGCAGAAATGTGAGAAAGAGTGCGGAATTGTGGAAAGAATGCAAAAATGCAAGAAAGAATGCGTAAATATGGAAGAGAGTGCAGAAATGCCAAAAAAATGCAAAAAATACGAAAAACAATGCGAAATACAAAAAAGAATGTGAAAATGGAGAAAGAGTGGGAAATGTGGGAAAGAGTACAAAAATGCGGAAAGAATGCAAAAATGTGAAAAAGAATGCGGAAAGAATACGAAAATGTGTGAAAGAGTGTGGAAATGCGGAAAGAATGGTGAAAATGTGGAAAAGAATGTTGAAATATGGAAATAATGCAAAAAATGTGAAAAGAATGCGTAAATGTGGGAAATTTTGCTAGAAAAAAGAGCAAAGAAGAAGAGAGGAAAAGAGAGGAAAAAAGAGGAAAAAAGAGAAAGACAAAGGAAACGAAAGAAAAAAGTCGGAAAAGAGTACTAGAAGAAAAAAGAAGAGCGAAAAAGATAGGAAGAGAGAAAGAGAGAAAAAGAGAGGAAAAGAGAGGAAAAAGCGCGGAAAAGAGAATAGTAGAGAGAAAGAGAGGATAAGAAGAAAAGAGAGGAAAGAGTAGGAGAAATAGAGAAAACTTAGGAAAAGAAAGGAAGAGGAAAGAGAGGAAGAGGGAAAAGACAGAAAGAGAGTAGGAGAAAGAAGAGACCTAGAAGAAAGAAGAACAGAGGAAGAGAGTAGGAGAAAGAGAGAAACGAGAGGAAAAGAGAGGAAGAGAGAAAGGACAAGAGAGAAAAGAGAGGAAAGAGTAGGAAAAAGAGAGAACTTAGAAACAGAGAGAAAAAGTAGGAGGAGAGAAAACTTAGGAAAAGAGAGGAAGAGGGTAAAGGGAGGAAGAGAGTAGGAGAAAGAAGAGAACTAGAAGAAATAAGAAGCGAGGAAGAGGGTAGGAGAACGAGAGAAAAGAGAGGAAGAGAGAAAAGTGTGGAAAAGAGTACTAGAAGAAAGAAGAAGAGAGGAAAAGAGAGGAAGGAGAAAGAGAGAAAAAGAGCAAAATAGTAGGAGAAGAGAGAAAGAGTAGGAGAAAGTGAGAAAAGAGTAGGAAAAAGAAGGAGAAAGAGAGAAAAGAGAGGAAAGAGAGGAAAAGAGAGGAAGAGAGAAAGAGAGTAAGAGAGAAAAGAGAGGAAGAACTAGAAGAAAGAAGAAGTAGAAGAGAGAAGAAGGAGAGAAAACTTCGGAAAAGAGAGGAAGAGGGAAAAGAGAGTAGGAGAGTAGGAGAAAGAAGAGAACTAGAAATAAGAAGAGAGAAGAGAGAGGAAGAAAGGAAAGAGAGAAGGAGACAAAAAGAAGAGAACTAGAAGAAAGATGAAGAGAGGAAGAGAGTAGGAGAAAGAGAGAAAAGAGAGGAAAAGAGAGGAAGTGAGAAAGAGAGGAAAAGAGAGAAAAGAGAGGATAGAGTAGGAGAAAGAGAGGAAGAGTAAAGTGAGGAAGAGAGTAGGAGAAAGAGACAAAGAGACAGAAAGAAGAGAACAAGAAGAAAAAAGAAGAGAGGAATAGAGCGAGAGAGAAAGAGAAAGAGAAGAGAAACAAGAGAAAGAGAGAAGAGAGAAGAGAGAAAAGAGAGGAAGAGAGTAGGAGAAATAGAGAAAAGATAGGAAGAGAATACGAGAAAGAGAGAAAAGATAGAAAAGACAGTAGGAGAATGAGAGGAAGAGAGAAAGAGAGGAAAATAGTAGGAGAAAGAGAGAAAACTTAGGAAAAGAGAGGAAGAGGAAAGAGATTAAGAGAGAAAAGAGAGGAAGGGAGTAGGAGAAAGAGAAAAAAGAGAGGAAGAGGATAGAGAGAAAAAGAGAAAAGAGAGGAAGAAGTAGGAGAAAGAGAGGAAAAGAGAGGAATAGAGAAAGAGGAAAGAGAGGAAGAGAGTAGGAGAAAGAGAGAAAAGTGTTTTATAGGGGAGCCGTTCAAAACCGCAATCATGCGCTTTGGAGTCGTCTCTCGTTCTTGAGCTCCAGGTAAGGAACTTCTACTTTTCTCGCTTTTTATGTCATTTTTATGTTGGAATGGCCAGTTGCTAGTGCCTAAAGCACTAAAAAATGTGATCGGCGTAGGACTCACTCTCGTTCCCTCTCATTCTCTAATTATCTCGCTCTTCCTCTCTTTTTCTCTTCTCTTTCTCTTTCTCTCTTTTTTCTCTTCCTCTCTTTTCCGCTTTCTCCTACTCTTTACATGCAGGCAACTAGAGCAAAAAAGAAAGCAACAACCAAAACAAGAGATATGGTTCTTCAATACATCGTGCTATTTCTTATGGTTCTTGTTAGAGGAAAAAGAAAGGGAATTGTGAGGGACAATAGAGAATAATTTGAGAAAAAGTAGAGGAAAACATAGCAAACAAATATTTTAGAAAGCAAGAACTTTGAAAAGAAAGAAAGAGAAGAGAAACACAAAACTTGAAAGAAAGGGAGCAAGAGGTGGGCTGCAACACTTGGAGATGGAGAGGGAGATTTGTGGAGAGAATGGAGAAGTGGGAGATGGGGAGGGAGCTTTGTTTGCAAGGATGTAAAACAAGAAAAATGGCAAAACAACTAGTGAAATAGAATCGTAGGAGAGAAAAGCATAGGCACGCAACTTCGGCTATTTTTGCTAGGCAGCCGTCTATATATATCGACAGTTGTAAACACATAGTGTTGACATATACCAACAATTATCTATCGATATATACTAATAGAAATAGGATTTGGCATCAATATATATCGATGAAAAAGGGGTCTATGCACATACCAATGGAAATAGGGTATAAAGTCGATATATAGCGACAGATTGAACAGAGCACTTCCTAAAATTGATGGATGGTTGGGTGATTTTTGACTTTTTGGGTTTGGACTTTTGTGTTGTTGTTTTGGAGGTGTACAAATGGCGAGGGTGAGTGGAAGCTATTCAGACGAGGGGCCAAGGCCTGGGAGCATGGAGTGTCTTAAGAAGAAGTTGTCTTGTCCTTGCACATATTATAAGCAAGAAGTTTGACATTAGTGCCGTATTGTCATATGGCACATGCAAGCATATGGGGAGTAGCCAGAAGTATTGCAAGTTGTTGGTAGTGCTAGTGGATCATTGGTAAGTCAATGGTATTTGAGTTCGTGATATGATCAATGGTATTTGAGTTTGTGATCAATGGTATTTGAGTTCGAGATCACACTAACCTTGTATTTACGCAAAACAATTATACAAGATGAGGAGGGCAACGAGGGATTGCATGCAGCTACACACTTGGAGCTTGAGGATAGTCTCCCTGATGTGCTAGATGATGATGAGGGTGTGGTGGACATGATGGATTCTATTTTTAGAGGCACAACATCGCATGTGCATGTGATGTCTGAGTCTGAGACTATGGTTGCAGAAATTGCAATCAACACTCTTATATGAATGTGCTTGGATGTCAAAACAATGTGCTTGGATGTCAAAACTATGGGCTTGCCTCTTGATCTTGAATTTGCAAGCAAAGTATGGTTAAGAAGACACAAGTGTGTCGACCTTAATGAGGTTAGCGCATGTCGATTGATGTTTAGATCTTAATTGTTTTTAATAGTTACTAGAATCTCATTCTTAAAGTTTCTTGCATATATTAATTGCTATAGGTTGCTCCAAAAGATGTTCCATGCTTGCATCAAGAGATGAAACAAAAAAGATGTTGTCAATGGTTGGGATGGATTATGACACCATCCACGATTGTCCTAATGGTTGTATTCTCTTTCGTCATGATCATGGGGATTTGGTTAGTTGTCTGGAGTGTGGGGCACAACACTAAAGATAGGATTTGTAGGGTGAGAAGATCCCAATAACAATCTTGAGACACTTTCCTGTCATCATTTCCAGAATACAATACATGTTCAGATGCAAGTCCATAGCGGAGTTGATGACATGGCATGGTACACATCGATCCATTGATGATAGTTTGAGGATTCCTGCAGATTGTGCTACTTGGAAGCACATAGACAACATGTGGCCAGGCGATGCAAGGAAGCCACAACTTACATCTCGAGTTCGCAATGGATGGTGTGAACCATTTTGGATTATGATCGAGGTCTTGGTCAACATGGCCCATAGAGTTGGTGAATTACAATATCCCACCATGGTTAACAATAAAGAAGGAACACCTCATGCTTGCCCTACCTATGCCAGGGAAGTACAACGCCAAGAATATGGATGTGTACATGGCACCTTTGAGAGAAGATCTTAGTGGCCTCAAGTCCCATGATGGGCACAAGTTCTTATAGGTATTCTACATGCTTGAATAGTTACTGTGTGATATATACTATCGACTCTTGCACAAGTCAACCCTCTACGATGCTTGCTTTGGGTCTTGATATTTGCCTTAGAAGTCCCTTCAAAATTTTCATAAACCATTCAATTGAAAACACCCAATGACTATGAATGATTCCTGCAATGGCGACCTCATCAACTATGTGTACAAACAAGTGCACTTGATTCTCATAATGTTGAGGAAAAGTGCTTCTCAAGCAAAGCACATAGCTTCAATGGAGTCCACCCTAGCCTTCTCAATTCTAAATAAATATATTTCTTTTTTAGAGATCCACCTATTTTCACGTGCCCATGTAAGATTCACAATCTTCTACTGATCATTCAAATTGAATGAAATATAGTCAAGGTGATATGATAGTAAGCATATATACCTCACAATGCCACTAATCTTGTAGATAGTTGTTATAACATCTTTTGATAAGCATCCTTTCACTGTAATGGGGAGGATAAACTATCCAAGTGACAAAAGAATTATAACAATTCATCACAATCATAGCTATACTAAGTAGGAAGACCATCGTAGTTCTTGCATCCATGGATCCCCATATGCCACATGCTTGGCATAACCAAGATGATGATCGTATCATTTCTGAGGTTCCATGAGGAAAGGTATTGAAAAAGATGAGCAAAGAGCAAAGAGATAAACTCAACAAGTTTTATATCCTCAATAGCAAGGACATTAAAAAGTGGATTGAGAGATATGAAGTGGCCAAAGAAGAAAGAGTACATGATAGGGTGAGATTTAAAGTCATGCACAGGTGAGCGCTACCATATCCATGGGATCTTGCTCTTCTTGACATGCCAATGGATTGGATACAAGAGGCTCAAAGATGATGGGGAGATAGTAATTGAGTGAGACTGAGGATTTGCACGAGGATGTATGATACATGTAAGCTTCTTACCTTTTGATTCAATTTATTTATTCATGGTCACAATCAATTTAATAGAATGCATTCTCATTGTTTTAATGATTCCTTTTGTAGTACAAAATGTATAGTGGATTATGGTCATATGGATGGCATTTTCATATGGAACACATTGATTGAAAGAGAGTCACATATTATTGTGGAGTCATGGCCAACTTCATACAAGATAGCCGATCGAGTGCTTTTGATATTAATCTTCTCTCCTCACAATTAGATTATTGTGGACCATACACAAAATCTATGAAGTTGATTCTCGATGATTTAGTATTTTCAATCTTGATATAAAATGATTAAGAGCTAGCTTCAACGGTCCCAATGGTACAATAAAAAAAGGCAATCTTCCATCCAGATCATTCTGATCCATGATGGTGGTATGTGGTCCAAGTTTCTCCTCGAAGTAAACATACTTTTGAAGATAGGGATGTGGATACTGAGATGCCGCAATGGATCTAATTGATCTCGATGGATCTAGGGAAGAAGATAAAGATCACGATATGGGACAAGAAGAAAGTGCATATAATGACATTGTAACAGAGGAAGGTGGAGATCACAACATTGGGGAAGAAATGGGGATCATGTATCACCCAACATTATTGAAGAAGATGAATTACAGGATCAAGTCTTAGGTAGAGGTAGAATAGGCGATGATGATATGGGTGATCAATTGACTAGACATTTAGAGATTGACTTATTTGGCATGCTCGACTTGGCTCACGAAGTTGATTGATGTAAATCCTACTGATTCATTCTTTTACCATATTGATAAGGCTTTTTATCTTTGCCCCTTGCACTTTTATAGTGGCATTATGTACATTTGTATAGTGAATTCACCATGAGTAAATTAGTATTTTGATCTCAAACTTGGATGTACATACTCTTATAAATTTTATCTTTCAAATGAGAAAACTTTTTCCAAAAAAACATTTTTGCAAAAACATTTTTTTGGATTTTTTTAAACCAATGTCGGTATATACCAACACTAGTAAAACTTCTTTTGATACTGTCTTTAGTGTGGATACATATTGACACCACTACTGACAAAAAAGCCACCCACGTGAGATATTGATGGTTTTTGCACCCACGCCTACTAAACATTAGCAGGAAAATGTAAGAAAAGGACAAAGGTGTAGTAGTTCATGATATGTCTTGTAATTCTCATTGCAATTGGGGCAATGTCATAATTCGATTCCCCAATTCTATGCAGGTGCATGCACACACATGCACACATGCATACACATGCACATGCACACGCACACGCACATGCACATGCACACGCACACGCACACGCACATGCCCACGCGCATGCGCACACACACACACACACATGCACATGCACATGCACACACAATTGCATGGCATCTTTGCAAGATCTTGCCAAGTAAAGTGGGAAGGGTTAACTAAGCAAGACTAATCCGAGTTGCTACTATGAATTTGCCATTTTTTTTTCTACCTGTATTCACACTGGGATCTAAGTTCCTATTCTCCATCTCAAATTATGCGCTTATATATATATATATATATATGAGCAAAATTTTTGTTTTGTATTATGTCTCAAAAGACAAGATATAACCATGTCAAGTTCCCTTTACACCTCGTTCAACCAATAAACAAAAGAAGAAGAAAACAAATGAAGATCATACATCAGCTATAGAGTGAGGGTCTATTGGTTTAACTTTAAAATCCTTGATCAAAGCCTTGCCATCTCTGTAGATAGCCCATTTGCCTTATTTTTTGGTTGCCTTCACCCTTGCTAGTTCTGAGCTTTTGTTCCTTGGCTAATTCTTTGTGAGTTCCTCTGCAATCCACACCTGTACACCTTTCAACTTGTTGGATTGTCTAAGAACTTGTGTTCCTTTAGCCCTTGACTTGAAGATAAGAATTCCTTGTGCTCCTTCTTGAGCTATTTCAAAGTTATCACCCAAATTAATGCTTGGTAAAGATTTGCTGAGTTTTTCAAGGGTCTCTTCCCAAGAATCCTATACTACATTCTAGTTGTCTAGTAGTCCTCCAATCCTGAGCTTCTTTGAGTTGAGCAACCTTTCAGCTTGCTCCTTTACCCTTCTACAGTCGTGTAGAGTCTAAGGAGCTCTTTACTTCTCCTTGGATCTCTCCCTTGAGGTTCTCTTGGATCTCTCCCATGCATCTCTTCAATTTGTCTAGATACTAAATCATCATCTAAAACTAAAATGGGAGTCTCCTATAGATCCTAAATTTTTTGCTTCAATTCATTGTTCTCCTTCTTGAGCAAGAGAAGCTGCTCTTGGAGGAGAAGTATGACCTCGTTTTTCCTAGTGTTAGGCAAAGGTGATGCTAGTTTTACAGCATATGAAGGTTGTGTGAAGATAGTGGGAGAGAAGGAAGGAGTCTCACTTGCGGCTTTCTCACATACACAATGGGGGAATACACACAAAGGTGGAGGCTGAAAACAGTTTTCCTCTTCTTAGTTGTGAAAGCCAAAAGAACTCTAGTACAAAGAAATAGAAGAACCCTATATGTGGGTCTCAAAACCAAACTCAGCTAACTAAGGTGGCATACTAACTGAGCCACGAACTAGAGTACATAAGGATAACTGTCATCCAGCTATTATTCATGGGCGGTGTACCAACCGCATCTACAGCTAACAAGTTGGTGACATAAATGCACAACGGTCACCCTGGCATATCACGAGTGGAGCTCGATATCTCAACACTCCCCCTCGAGCTCAATCCCAATTCCTGCACACCAAGTAGGTCTTTGAACTTGTGCAGCTTCTCTGCGCCCAATGCCTTCGTGAATATGTCAGCTACCTGATCCTCTGTGCTGACATAAACTAGATCAATAAGACCTAGTAAAACCTTTTCCCGCACATAGTGATAATGCACCTCAATGTGCTTTGTTCTAGCATGATAGACTGGGTTATTTGCCAAGTGTATATTGCTCATGTTGTCATAATAAATGACAACTGGCCCATCTGTAGACTGATGCATATCATAAAGTAGCTTATGCAACCAAGCTACCTCACATGCAGCCATTGCTGCACCCTTGTACTCAGCCTCTGTGCTCGACAAGGCAACTGTAGGCTGTTTCTTGCTGCTCCAAGTGACTGCATCACTCCCAAAAGAGAACACATATCCATTGGTAGATCGTATATCAGAAATACTACCAGCCCAATCAGCATCAGTGTATCCATGCAACTGTATCTGAACCCTAGTCTCATAAAATAGTCCATACTGCAATGTGGACTTCACATACCTGAGTATGCGTCTAGCCACATCCAAATGCGGTTTCCTTGGAGCTTGCATAAACTGACTTACCAATCCAACAGCATAGCTCAAATCTGGCCTGGTAATAGTCATATAAATCAAACTTCCTACTATGCATCTATACATAGTAGGGTCTTCCAGAAGCTCACCTGCATCTGCGCTCAGCTTCACATTCTGCTCCAAAGGAACTGAAATAGGCTTACAGCCTGTCATCCCATATTTGGACAGCATGTCCAATCCATACTGCCTCTGCAAGAGCCGCATCCCACTTGGTGATCTAATCACCTCAATGCCCAAGAAATAATGGAGCTCTCTCAAATCCTTCATCTCAAACTTCTGCTTCAATAGCATTTTCACATGAAGGATATCTTCATCACTATCGCCTGTGATGATCAAATCATCAACATAAATGACAAGCAGCATAATACCTTTCTCTATTTTTCTCACATAAAGTGAGAAATCTGCCTTGGAAATCTGAAAGCCAATAGTGACAAGATACTGTCCTATATTGTCAGACCATGCTCTAGGTGCTTGCTTCAAGCCATACAAGGCTTTCTTCAACCTGCAAACAAACTCAGGATGAACAGCATGAACATAACCTGGTGGCTGCTCCATAAAGACCTTTTCTTGCAAATCACCATGCAAGAAGGCATTCTTTACATCCATCTAATGTAAAGACCATCCCTTTGATGCAGCCATAGCAATGACTGCTCTTACGGTTGCCATCCTTGCAACCAGACTGAATGTTTATTCATAATCAATGCCATATGTCTGTGCATACCCCTTGACAATAATCTTGCCTTGTATCTGTTCACAGAACCATCTGCATTGTGCTTCACCTTATAAACCCACTTACAGCCAATTGCATTCTTGTCTTTAGGCAAAGGCACCAATTCCCATGTAGCATTTGCTTCCAAGGCATCCATATTTCTTCATCCATGGCTTTCTCCCATTTTTCTTTTCCCATGGCTTGCTCAAAAGAAGTGGGTTCTGGTTCCTGTATCACTTTGACCATATAGGCATAGTGAATGGCTGTAAATCCATCATATTTCAACCTATCCACAGGATACCTAGCTCTGGTAGACCTGCGCAAAATAGGCTCACTTCTAGGTGCTCTCAAAACATCCCTGGTCTTCTTTACTCTAGGTGTAACAACAGAAGGAATACCCAACTCATCATCAATGCTCTGTTCTAAGCCACTGGATTCACCATCCACATAAGAGTGACCTGCATTCACATCAAACATGGGCTGATCTACCTTCTCTTTTCCTTTTCGTGATACCTGCATACCACTATCTGCATTGCTTTGAGGAGATTCTCCTGATCTCAATCTGCCTGTCCATGGCGAAGTATGTGAACCACTGCTAGAGGACACTACAGGTCCACTAATATTTTGTGATTGCTGCTGTGAATTCTGTGCAGCATTACCATTTTGTGCATCTACATCATCAATCACATTTACTGGTTTATACTAGCTACTCATCTCATCAAAAACATCTCTGCTCACTGTAAACTTATGAGTAGAAGGGTTATAGCATCTATACCCTTTCTGCTGCAGAGAATAACCAATAAAGATGCACTTCTCAGCTTTTGGATCCAACTTGGACCTCAACTCATCTGGCACATGAACATAGGCAATGCAACCAAAAATTTTCAAATGAGAAATATCTGGTTTCCTACCAGTATACATCTCCTCTGGCATCATGCCATGTATTGCTGTAGTGGGAGTCCTATTCATTATGTAAACTGCTTCAGCTCAATAATAATCTGGTAGGTCTTTTTCATTTAGCATGGCCCGAGATACCTCTCCAATATGCCTGTTTTTCCTTTCTGCAAGTCCATTTTGCTGTGGGGTATGATTGCATGAATATTGATGCTTTATGCCATGCTCCTGCAGGAACCTTGCAAACTCATTTGAGAGGTATTCTCCCCCTCCATCTGACCTTAGGCATTTTACTTGCAGGCCTGTTTCTTTTTCAACCATAGCTTTAAAAGATTTGAAATGCCCAAACACTTCACTTTCTTTTTCATAAAATACACCCAAACTTTTCTGCTATAGTCATCAATAAAAGTGATAAAATAATGACAGCCTCCAATAGATGCAGCTTTAGTAGTCCACACATCAGAGTGGATTAATTCCAATGGCTTCTTACTCTCTTGAACATGTCTAGGAAATGGTTTCCTTGCCTGTTTTCCAAATTGATAGGCTTCACATACCTTATGCATTTCTGCAACCTTGAATTTAGGCAATCTTGCAACAATATTTTGGGCCTGCATTGATTTAAGTCGCTGTACATTAACATGACCAATGCATTTATGCTAGATATCAATATCTATAACTACACCGGTCCCATATGCAAACATTGCTGCACTCAATTCAGGCATGTCCACATCCAATGTAAACACCCTGCCCTTCTTCTTTCCTTTTGCTATCAAGCGACCGTTATTTTTCATATCCTCAACAAAGCATCCATGAGGATTAAATTTGACCTGCAAGCCCTGCTCAACCATTTGACCAACAGAAACTAGGTTCTTGGTGATATTCGGGACATGAAATACATCAGACAGGTATTTCTTTTTCCCATTCTGCATAGACAAAGGAATTTTACCAATCTGCACAATAGGATGTGCAGTATCATCACCAGTCTCCACAAATCCTAGTCTTTCCATTTTCCTTGCATCGTGCATCCATTCTGCATGACCTGTCATGTGGTTTGATGCACCTGAGTCAACATATCACACATCATTGCTTTCTTCTGCACTTGTCACAGAATTGGTCATGTGCTGCACCATAAACAGATGCTCATTTCTGTCATCACCCTGTCTACTAGAAGATCTATAATTCCCTTGCTGCAATTTTCCATTCATGATGTCATTCTGCTTTTTATAGCAATCTTTAGCCATATGACCCATTTTACCACGGTAGTAGCATTCAACATTGCTGTTTGCATTTTGGCCTCTCTGCCATCCACCACGACCTCTTTGGCTCCCCCTGCCTCTAGAGTTACCACGTCCTCCTCCATAGGACTGGTTTTCTTGAGTTTGCTGCATATTCTAATTTCTACCATGGCCTCCAGATCGGCCTGCTCTACCTCTTCCAGCATTTGAGTAGAAGACAGTTTCTTTTGAAGTTCCTCTTGAAGAAGATGCACCATCATTTCTCTGCTCTTCAGAAATAGGAAGAGCAAACAACTCCTCAAAATCAGGAAATTTTTCACGGACGGCAATGGATGTCTGGAACTGTGCATAATCCTTTCCTAGACCATTCAAGGTCACAGAAACTAAATCATCATCTTCCACTGGCGACCCAATGGAAGCAAGTGCATCTACAATTTTCTTCACCTTCATGTGGTAGTCATTGATGCTCATATTTTCTCTCTGCACATTGTGCAACTCCTGCTTGAGCTGCATTTTCTTGGCTTGCGTATTTGTGCTGTACATTTTTGCCAAAGTATCCCATGCCTCCTTTGGCATACTTGCATCCTGAATATGCACAATCATAGAATCTGAAATACTGATAGACAACCAATACATAACTTTTCTGGCTCTCTCATGCCATCCTTTAAATGCCTGCATTTCCTGTTGATTGGGAATGCTTTTCAGTGACAATCTGTGAAAGAGAATCAGACGCCATTACAGAACACTGCAAAATATTATGTCACTGCAAAAAACACAGCTTCTGCCTCACGGGGACGAGCATTTTCCGAGCGAAATCTTCCGAGCGTCCGAGCGAAGGAAAAAAAAAGCTTCCAACTATGCAAAAATATGACAAAAATGGATCAGAAGAAAACATAGTTTCACTTAGAAATATGGAAAGTATTATAGGAATGCCTATTTTATACACGAATATTTATGTGAATCTTTGGGAATGGTGAGAACATAATGGGATGGCTTTTGAAGAAACCCACATGTAGAGTAGACTTCTCTATGAAAATTCCCTTATGATCCTTCTTACAACTTTTTACTTAATAGGGGGTGACATTGAAAAACCTCTCTCACCCTATCTTCATGAAAGGGTTTCTCCAAAGAAAACTCATTGAAGCAAGCCATCAAGGTAGTTTCGCCAGCGAAACCCCTTTGAACAAGGTCTTTCAAGGTAGTTTCGCTGGCGAAACTACCTTGGACAACACTTTTAAAAGTGACATAACTTTCACATCCAATGTCCAAATATAGTCATTCAGCCACTCAAATTGATCGGAAAACCCCATTTGAGCACATCTATGGGGTTATATTTTGGAAAACCTTGCATATATAGTATTAAATATTACATGTATTTTATGAGAGTGATATATAAGCCCAAGTTAATACTTATTTACAGTAATTTAAACTTCTGTAGAAACATGTCCATAAACATATTGTTATTAATACTATAAAAACACTTGAAAGATATTGCCATATGATATAAATGTGTTTAATAAGTAATTATTTATGTATAATATTATTATGTTGAGAGTGATTATGAGGGACGTTTCTTAAATGAATTATTTTTCAATACTTTTTTAAGGTAATAACAAGGGTACAAAGGGATGTCTATGAATAAGAAGATTCATGTTATGTAAAAATGAATGAGTGACTAGTTTGTATATTTTTATGATAAAGGGATCTAGTTCTAATGAAAATAAAAGTGTAAAAACCATGTTTCCTAAAGAAATACTATTTTTAAAATCTCTTGAAAAACACGCTCGTATAAACTTGCTCATAGGTTTTTGCTCGTAAAATTGACGCATCCCTGCCTCACAAGGGCAAATTTGCAAAACTGACAAAAGTGGTATTTGACCACACAATCACTTCCTAGTGATGATTTTGCATTAACAGGCAATATCTCTGCACATAGGCATACGATGCAATTTCTGTGGCAACTTTTCACCGACCTGCAGAACAGTGGTCGCACAGTAAAAACAGGGCCTTTTTCTCAGTGCTTGCGGAGAACTTCCGCCTCCAAAACGGGCCCCGAAATGGCCTCGAATCAGAAAAATAAAGTCACCAAGGGCTTCGCCTTGTCCTGCAGCATATATTGCCCTCTCGCCACACTGCGAAGGGCATCTCAATCTGAGACAATGCACTCTTGCACTTTCCGGCTGTGCTACCTGCAGAGATTTGCTCCCAAACTCGAAAAAGGAAAGCAACACTGGTCCTCTTACCAGGACACCGTGAACTTTGTGTGCTTTCTTGAGCTCCTTACCACAAACCAGGCTCTGATACCATGTGAAGATAGTGGGAGAGAAGGAAGGAGTCTCACTTGCGGCTTTCTCACATACACAATGGGGGAATACACACAAAGGTGGAGGCTGAAAACAGTTTTCCTCTTCTTAGTCGTGAAAGCCAAAAGAACACTAGTACAAAGAAATAGAAGAACCCTATATGTGGGTCTCAAAACCAAACTCAGCTAACTAAGGTGGCATACTAACTGAGCCACGAACTAGAGTACATAAGGATAGCTATCATCCCAGCTATTATTCATGGGTGGTGTACCAACCGCATCTACAGCTAACAAGTCGATGACATAAATGCACAACGGTCACCCTGGCATATCACGAGTGGAGCTCGATATCTCAACAGGTTGCTTCTCTACTTTTCTATCATTCATTGCAAAGAAAAATGACAGTCTACTAGGGATGACCCCCCCTTCTTACGATGCTCACAGCGGCCAAACGGCACAAATTTTGCCTTTGATGCTTGAAAAGTTATGGTCAATTCTTTATCTATGGAAAAACCTTTTTGGAGTAGCAGCTAGTTGAGGTAGAATGACAACTAGAGAGGGAGCTCCTAGGGTTCATTTTGAGTGATATTAGCTTGAGGTAAGCTCCCAAATGATTCCTAACCCCCTAGGCTGGGCCATGGAGCTCAGCCCAACTAGGAGTAGGAGAAAAGGATAAGAGATGGGCTGAAGGAGAGGGGCTGAAGAAGAGGGGCTAAAGGAGAGGCTTCTGAATGCAATCAAACTTGCCTGTATATTTTTGGCTATGCGGAACCAACTCAAGGTACCTTTTCCTTCCCAAAAGGTTCATGATCGCTTTATCACTCGTGGT
Organism: Dipteris shenzhenensis; assembly: GCF_047967505.1. NCBI lineage: Eukaryota > Viridiplantae > Streptophyta > Polypodiopsida > Gleicheniales > Dipteridaceae > Dipteris > Dipteris shenzhenensis. Next base: position 24,445,447 of record NC_141610.1, read on the forward strand.
ATTTTGCAGTGGTTTTGTGTCTATGGCCAAAAAATACAAGCATGCTTTTCCGTTTTCTTATTGGATCCACCCTAGATTATGTGCTTATTTTATCCACTTGTGACTAGGTGATTGTGCCTAGCCAGCATAAGCCCCGCACAAGCCTACTTTTCCCTTTTCTTAATTTCCTCACAATTTATGAAACAAGATTGTTTTTCCTTTTTCAATCATCTCACTATTATTTCTGGGTGTGTCAATCCCCATCATTTATCTTAGGTGATTCTATTGTTATACGCTCGGCCTTCTTGCTCTTTACTTATTTGGTCTGACAAGCAGCTACTATTGCATCATATGAATCAGACCCACATCATCTCTATTTCTATAAGCTAGTACAAAGGCCAGTCTTCCATTGCCGGGTGTTACTATCTTCTTGTTGAACATGTCTTTGTGTTCCATGATGATTTCCCTAACTTGTGTATCCGATAGCGACATTTGTACAATGTTCCATGATGGCATCTCTATATCATATCCAGGCATATTGTCACTTAAGTAGTAGTAAGGCACATGTCCATTTAAATAGGTTTGCATGGTATGCCATGCAACACAGTTTCACCTGTGAGTAGCTCACAAAGGGATATAGCAATATTTAATAGAGCTATCTTGTTGTATTTTTGATTGCATACACTTCACATTTAGGCATATTTTCAAAGTAGGTAGTAGGCACGTGGCCATTTGCATAGGTTTGCATGGTCTATCATGCAACATAGTTTCATCTAAGAGCATCTCACAAAGGGATATAGCAATATTTGATAGAGGTATCTTCTTTCATTGTTGATTGCGTACACTAGAATTTGTAATCTTTGTGCCACCACTAGTGTAATACACAAAGATACTCCATATATTTTGATATCATTTGATATATTACAATCTTTGTAGCATCATTGAGAGCTCTACAAACAATAACATATTCTATTGCATGGTCTTCTTTAGAAAAAGTAGCATTAACTAGTGTTTTTTCTTGATCTCAAGCTAGCTCTTTTTATGATTTTTTGGGCATCACCATTGTCTTATTTCTCAACCATCGCTTTTCTTTCTTTGTTTGTGGTCCCATTTCAACAATGTGACTTTGTCAACTGGTCTTGATTGAACCTATTGAAGTGTCACAATAAATTTGGATTCCTAGACCAGTACTCAGCATGGCTGTTGTTAGTCATTTCAAATACCAAAGCAAGTTGCAAGAAGAAGGTCATCTACATATAGTTAGAGTATACAATATGAAGTTGAGGCATACTTGAAGTATATGCTGATGTTGGAGAGTGAATGAGTAAATCCTAGATCCAAGAGAAACTTGTTGAGTCATCGGTACAAAACTTGAGGTGATTGCTTGAGGTCATAGAGGGTCTTAGTAAGAGGCATACCTGATGCTCATATCTGATTTTTTTGTACCACCCTATTGGCTACTTCTTATAGACCCTTTGAGCCTCAGGGACAACACCATTCAAAAAAGTGGTATTTGGTGCAGGTAGAGTCCATTGTCGCACTCAGTGTGATGATCATTCATCAAAGGGATTTTACCATAGCATTATCCAACCACTTTATTTCAAATCTTCAACTCAGTTTGATTGAAATCTTTCACATTATGGTCCTTGGCTTGTCAAACGACACTATTTACTCACATCGCTGAGAAAACATGACTTAATCACTTTGGAAACATTTTAATATTGCATATATATACATATACATATATTATTATATGTATATATATATATATTAACAACTACGCTTACATTGAGAAATATGAAATCCCATAACTAATCCTAAAATCCACAAATCCTAAAAGAATGAATTGTATGCCATTCATCTTGTAATAATAATAATAGAATCAAACCATTGTGCTGGTGGTAATTAATGTCCTAGTGTGCAACCAACCACCATGCTGGCGACCATGCTGGTGGTAGTTAATATCCTAGTAATATAATAGAAGCAAACCACCACACTGGTGGCAGTTAATATCCTAGTGCACAACTAACCTCTGAGCTGCAACCAACCAGTGCTATACTAGAACGAATCTTATTGCTGCAAATTGTTATCCTAAAATCGATACATTGCCCAAGTAAACTTTGGAGAACAATAATAATTCAATAGATTACATCTCAAATACTTATTTCCTTTAGGGAGATGGTTTCACATTGCTTTGAGCAGGTTGCCTTTTTCAGCTCCCTAATTGCAGGCTCGGTGCTCCTTGCTCCAAGTTTTTTGAAGGAGGTGGGTTCCTCCCTTCAAGGGCCCAGCCCCTCACTTCATGTCGCTTCCTCTTTCTTGGCTTTGAGCTCCCTGGTTGCAGGCTTGGCCCTTCTTGCTCCTTTCCTGAATGGGGCTGATTTCTCCCTTAAGGCTCCTTTTCTTTGCAGTCTTGGCCTTCTTCAATTCAAGCTCCTTATCTTTTGCAATTTTTGCCCATACGGAAAATTGAGCTGCAGCATCTACTTTCTCGTTGTAGATAGCTATAGTGCAGGTAGGCACATTTGATATGTCCATGACCTAGTCAATGGCACATTACATAGTCTACATAGTGAGCTTGCATGCACAAACATCCCCAAACAAAAAAATGCACAGGGTGGTAGCACGCAGACCATCGGATCATGCAGTCATCTATGATGGGGATTTGGCAGACCATGCATTTTGGACCCTGCTGGATAACATGATAGGCATCCGATTTAACTATTGCAGATGTCAACACCACAGTCTGACTCTGTACATGAAGAAGTTGCTTCTTGATCCCTTCCTCCCTCATCCCAAGGCTGTGTATGTTCTCCTTCATCTCCTCCACTCTTTGCTCACTCAATGCAATAGCTTCATCTGATTCCCTCATCATCTCTTGAAGCTTGCTCAATAGCATCAACATGGGTCGTTTCCAAGACTTCCACTCTAGCTTGGAAATCTCTCATGATGGTGGACTTCTTTTCAAAACTTTCAAAATCCACTGTAAGCTCGTGCATAATCCTATTGTAACCTTGTTGTAGGGTCTTGTAGCTTAAACTTTGAACTTGCAAAAGTGGTTCTAGGTAGCAACCCCCCCTATGGCTGCTACAACTTGCTCCACCATGGCTACTCTCTGCATCCTTCTTGGCCTAGAGAGCTTCCTCATTGTCTTATCCACTGTGGCTGCTCTTTGTCCCATTCTTCCTAGCCTTGAAGCTCACAACTCCTGCATCATTGCTCTAGTTTCTGCACTCTCCCATTTCAGTTCCTCCATCATCTAGTCTTTTCCAATGTTCAATGTGTTCTACATGTTGTAGAGCCATTTGTAAAGAGCCTCCTTTTTTGCACTCTACTCTTCAAGATGCTTTTGCATCATTGTTAGCTCCTTCTCCACGATGTCCCCATCCATTATGACATCTTCAAGCCTATCCTGGGGCTCTTTAATGCGCTTCTTTGCTTCTTCTCTTCTATGCCTTTCCATGTCAACCATTTTTGCAGCAGCCTCAGCTTGCGCTCGTGCCTACAAGGCCCTTGCTTCTACCTCCTCTACCTTGTCTTTTGCACCCTCCTTGAGAATTTTCTCAAGTTGCGTTGCCTTTGCTACATCGGTGGCTTTCTCTTGTAGAAAAGTCACCTTTTGAGACATCTTCTTATCGTATTGCTCAAAATGCCCTTTGAGGGTAGATGTCATCAGGTGCATTGCAACTCTAGCAGACCAAGATGACAATTTGGATTTGCCATCCACACAATTCTTCAAGTTGGTTATCAAGCTCTTGGAGATTGCCCTTGAGAAAGAGACATACCACCAGGCTTGCATGATCAGTAAAGTACAGTTAATTACCAATCATCGGGCTTGCATTCTTAGTAGAGTGCATGGTAATGAGTGGTTAGAGGTGATTAGGCTTCATGATTTACATTTGTGGTAATTACTGCCCAGTGGTGGTGGCTCTGATCAACCGTCTGTTGTGGCTAAGATTCCACCAGGTTGATAGTTAATTACCAGCCACCACAGTGGCCTGCAATTACTCACCTAGCAGTTACTACCACTAGGCTTGCATGATCAATAGAGTGCAGTTAATTACCAATCATCGGGCTTGCATGCCCAATCGAGTGCGGTTAATTACCACAATTAATTACCAGTTAATTACCAAGATGGTGGCACATGATTACCATCCACGTCGTAATTAATTGCCATTGCCATTGGTTGGAAGTTGGAAAACTTGTGCAATAATTTCCAAAGAAAGCATAACATTGTGAGCGAGCATACCTCCACTCCTCTAAAAGCTTTCGTATTGTGCGAGAGATTGTGGAGAAGCTTTCCAGGATGCTTAGGGCAGCAGATTTGCATACTACAATAGGCCAATCCGTTTCAGCCACTTTTGATGCTTTGTCAAGTCCAAGGACACCTTAAAGTTGGTGAAGCTTGTTGTAATCATTGTTTTTTTTGGTGGTGGGAGAGGAGGCTCGTCATCGGACTCAGTCTCCTCTGGATCAGGGATATCGACAATCTTCTTCCAAGTTGGGAGTTGCCTTGGACTCTTCTGAGCGGGCATTACAGATCGCTTAGGGGCCATGCTTGCATCCAACAATGCCACTGTGCTCAAGAGGTGAAGGCTGGGCTCGGGCTCTTCCTATATGTTAGCGAATGTGAGGCGATGGCCGCGTTTGGGTGCCATATGTAGAGGGGACTCATGGGAAGAGCTTCTGTCTATCTTGTGCTTCAAGAGACGGAGTGTCAGTGGTGCATGCAATGAATTGCCAATGAATTATGGCGCGTGTGAGGCACTCCTTATCAGCTTACGTTTAGCATTGTGGGATGTCTTTGTGATGATTGAGTTCTCGAAGAGAGGTCGGTGGGAATGGCTAATATGGAGGTGTGAGCCTCACCCGAGTGAAGAGCCTTGTCGATCATGTTGCGAATCATCCCGTGTACATTTGTTGGCTATCCCGTCTATATGGAGAATGGTGTGTGCTGGAGACATATCCCCTTGTTGGTAGAGCAGGATTAGAGATCGGGCAGAGGTTTGCAGTATGTGGCAGTGGAGCCGGATGGCAAAGAAACTATCAGGTCAGAGACTGAGTGTACCCTTCAGCGTGAAGCGGAGTGATAGCTAATCTTGGATTTGGATTGGAGTCCACAGAAGGGAGCAGGGACGTTGGAGTCGAAAGGAGAGAGAGCACATAAGGTGCTTAAACTTATTCATTTGGATGTATGGATAGCTTCTCAACCCATCATGAGGGGGTTGAAATATATGTCTCATTCATTGATGATTACACACGGAAGACCGGGGTTTATTTCATGCATGAGAAGCCTGGAGTTTTTGAAAAATTTTAATAATTTAGAGTCATGGTTGAGTGTGAAACTAGAATACGAATCATAACCATCCATTTGGATGGAGGGAGAGAATATATGTGTAAGGAGTTTACTAAATATTTACAATAGCATGTCATTCATCATGCACACACATATGAGCAGAATGGTGTGGTAGAATGGTAAAATTGTAGCATTTCAAAAGTAGGGCTTGCATTGTTGAATCAAAGGAACATGCCTAGGTACTATTGGGTAGAAGCAATACAATGTGCAGTTTACATTATGAATAGAATGCCCACAATAGCAGTGCATAATAAGACATTGGAGGAAGTTTATTCAGGGAGCCGGATGATTCCCATCTAAAAGTCTTTGGGTGTATTTGTTATGTACATGTACTAGATGTAAAGAGAAAGAAGTTAGATCCAAAGTCTAAAAAATGCATCTTTGTTGGTTATGCATAAGAGTCTAAGGGATACAGATGTTATAATCGATCCACTCAGGAGCTACAGAGCTACAGATTAGCAAAGACATTGTTTATGGTGAGCTTAGTAGTTGGTATAAGCCAATGGTTTCCATGTCAGATACATTCACAAATATGGCCAGAAATCAAGTGTAAGGGTAGCCACATGTAGAGGTTGCATTTGGGTCAAGAAGTGGAGTCACTACTATAGAAACTGTGAATCTGTGGTCACGCAGCCGGCTAAGGGCAAATGCAAATGCAAGAAATACAAGAATGCTTTAGAATGTTAGAAGTAAGGCTGATATTATAGTAGTAAATTAGCCTCAAAATCATGAGTTTACTAGCTCCAAGTCAGTGCCAAATAGTCCACACTCTCATGCCCAAGGAAGCACTAATGTTCAACCACATGATGCGGAAATTTCCAGCCCAAATGTGACATCAGGGGCTGCTATTTTTGAGCAACAAATTGGCCTAAAACCTAATGCTAAAGGTACAACTTTATCTCATAGGTCTACTCAAGTGAGATACCCATTGCAAAGGCTTACTTACGATGGTTTTGTGGTAGTGCACCATAACTATGTGACAAATGTGTTACAAGATAAGGAGCTCAAGAAGCTTGAGGATTCCATCAAGTAGCCATAGTGGCTAAAATGCATGGGTGAGTAGATGCATGCAGTAGGAGAGATGTTCAATTGTTGACTTGCCTAAGGGCAAGAACGTCACAGGATGCAAATGTATTTACAAAGTGAAGCATAATGCAGATGGTAGTGTGAGCATGTACAAGGTTGCTAAAGGTTATGCTTAATAATATGGCATTGATTATGAAGAGATTTCAGCCCTGTGGCGAAGATGGTAACAATTTGGATGCTGGTTACATTAGGTACAACTAATGGCTGGAAAATGCATCAACATGTCAAGACTTCATTCTTGAATGGAGAGTTATTGGAAAAGGGTAATATGCAGTAGCCATGAGGTTATGAGGATGCTAGATATTTGCATTGAGTACATAGATTGTGAAAGGCAATATATGAACCTTGACAAGCTCTATGTGCTTGTCCTCAAGTACCTCCATGATGAAATGGTACGTGACCTTAATGTGTTTGGACTTTTCTTGAAAGATCAGATTTTGTGATAGCTGAATAGCACTCATAGAATCACTATGTAATCATGTCGGTACACCTATATGAATCCCCAAGTCTCCCACTAGCTGATCAAGCCATATAGTCTCCTTAAAACTCTCTCTAGTTGCAACACACTCGGCCTCTATGGTGACAAAGCAATGCACTTATGTGCATGAGACATCCATCACACTACACCAGCTGCAAAGGTGAACCTATAACCAGAAGTGGATCTCTTGCTATCCACATGCCCTGCATAGTCTGAATCTATGTACCCAAGTACATGCATCTCTCCTCTACCAAAGTAGATGCACATCTCCTTGGTACCCTTCATGTATCTCATGATGCACTTAATTGCCTCCCAATGCCTCTTTCTTGGATTAGCCATATACCAGCTACTAACAATTCCCACTACAAATGCAATGTCCGGTCTAGTACCTATCATAGCATACATAAGACTCCCAACCACTAATGCATAAGGAACCTGGCCCTCTCCTCATCTGTTTTAGGACTATCTGCTTGACTCAGTTTCATATATGGAGGCGATGGATTACTCAATGCCTCTCTACCATCCATATTGAAACGTTGCAATACTTTTGTAACATACTCCTTCTGTGAAAGCCAAAGGAGTTTCCTACTCCGGTCAAGCGTGATGCACATACCAAGAATATGACCTGCATCTCCCAAATTCTTCATGTCAAAGGCCTCATGCAACTTGGCCTTTAATGCTTCCAGCTCATAAGTGTTCTTGCTAGCCAATAGCATATCATCCACATAAAGTGCCAGGAGTATCATGCTATTATCCTTAGCCCTTTTAGTGTAGAGGTGGTGAACAATTTCACTCCTTTTGAAACCCTGGGACCAAATGAAAGCATCAAACTTCAGATACCAATCTCTAGGTGCTTGTTTAAGGCCATAGAGACTTTTTTTCATCTTGCAAACCATATGATGTTTGCCCTTTTCTTAAAATCCTTCCAACTGTACCATGTACATTTCCTCATGCAAGAAAGTTGTCTTGATATCCATCTGCATAAGCTGCATATCCTCTATAGTCACAAGTCCAAGTATGCATCTAAGTGTCATCATCTTCACAACTGAAGAGAAGATCTCATCAAAGTCCACACCCTTCTCTTGCTTGAACCCTTTAGCAACCAAATGGGCCTTGTACTTAGCCACATCATCACCCGTGACCTTTATCTTGTAGACCCATTTTCATGGCAATGCTTTCTTTCCATGTGGCAAAGAAACCAAGTCCCAAGTCTTATTCTTCATGAGTGAACTCATCTCTGATTGCTTAGCATACTCCCAATTGTGCTGATCCTCATGCATCATAGCCTCTCTGTAGCAAGAAGGCTCCCCGCAATCAGTAAGCATCACATAGCTAGGCATTTTAGACACTCTAGCTAATCTTATCAAGGGCATTTCAGCTTGCTGTCCATCCTACATACCAGCCACATTTAGCTCATCATGTCCACCAATGGATGATCTATCATCTGCCCTTTTTTGTGTACCAATAGGAGTGCCTGGGTCGGGGGGTTCACCTCAAAAAGATTTAGTGTACCACGTGCATTCAAAAGGAGGGATACTTAAATTTAACTATTTGGAAAATTTTAACAGGTATACAATAACATGAGGGATTTTTAAATTCAATTTTAGAAAAAAATCACTTAGTTCATAAGTAAAGAGGGGTATTTTTATTGATTGGAAAATTTTAGTTGAGGGGTTTTTTAAATACCCCTTGAACGCACATGATACATAGGGTTTCTAAGTAGTGCACCCCTCGAGGTACCTGGTTGCACCATTTATGCCACATACAGCTTGTTGTCTACCATCATATGCGGGTGGAATCACATCCTGGAACTTGACTCATTTCAACATCTCTGATAAGTGTCTTATGCATCTTCTTCTCATTGAAGACCACATCATGGCTTTGTAGGATTTTCTTGCCTTTTGGATCCCAGAGACGATAGCCCATCTCTCCACTTTCACCATACCCTAGAAAGATGCATTTCTTAGATTTTGGATATAGCTTCTTTCAAAGCTATTTTGGCACATGTGCATATGCCTCACACCCAAATATACGCAAATGATATAAGAGGGCTTCTTGCCACTCCATGCCTCTTCCAAAATACCAACGTCCAAATTCTTGTTGGATGATCTATTAATCACATGTATTGTAGTCTTCATTGCCTCAGCCCAAAAACTACTAAAAAGACTTGCATTGGAAAGCATACACTGCATCCTTTCTTGAATGGTGCGGTTCATCTTTTTTGCAATTGGGTTTTGGCCTGGAGTACGAGGGGAAGTTACCTCCCTCTTGCTAAAGCGTACTCGACTGAGACCACAAATAGTTCTATGAACATGCTATATGCACATTTCAAAACAACTCCCTGAACATGTGCTTCGGGTGGTAGCTATGCTATTCCATTCGCTCACATGCAAACCGATGTTTGCATAAAGTACTGAGAGCACCTGTCAAAATCTTGGTATAAGCCCAAACTTTCCTCGTTGCATCATCTCTGAACATCATATAGTATTCAGCCCCACCTAATTTGATCGTGCAGGCATGCAACCACATACGTCTGAATGCACCAATTCCATCTTTTCTAGCTCTTTCTTTACCCTTATTTGATGGGCTAATTTAATATGCTTCCCATAGAGACAGTGCCCACAAAATTCAAAGTTAAAAAAACTCAAATGCGGTACATGAATTTGTGATGATCATGTGTCAAGAGAGGAGAGGAAGAAAAAAGAAGAGAGGAGAAGAAAAGAAGGCAGGAAAGAAGAGTGGAAAGGAGAAGAAAGGAGAGGAGAAGAGTGGAGAGAAGAAGAAAAGATTTGGAAAAAGGAAAGGAGAAGAATGCAAAAATGCAAAAAAGGATGCAAAAATGTGGAAAAGAATGTAGAAATGCAAAAAAGAATCTGGAAATGTGGAAAGGAATGGAAAAGAATGTGGGAAATGAGGGGGGAAGAGAGTGGGAAAAAGAGGGGAAGAGAAGGGGAAAGAGAGGGGAAGAGAAGGGGAAAGAGAGGTGAAGACAAAGGAAGAGAAAGAGAAAGAGAGGGGAAAAGAGAGAAATTAGAAGGGAGAGGAAAAAGAGAGAGGAGAAGAGAGAGAGAGAGGGAGGGAGGGAGGGAAGGGAGGGGAAAAGGAGAGGGGTGACCTTAATACTATAAAGAGGGCTTTTGAAAGGGAGGGTTATGTTCCAACAAAGGGTTCTTTTGTAGTTTCTATGAAGTTGCCAGATGGAAGGGAGCAAGACGTGATAGATGAAATAAAGTTAAAATGGAGCAAAAATTGGGTGCTTGTGAATGATGAGTTTGAGAAGGAGATTAAAGGAGATAAAAATTGGAGCTTTTTGTCAAATAAGATGCTTTTTGTGTGGGAGGGAAACCATCGCATTCCGGCAATTACAATATCTTCATCAAGATTAAGCTTGATGCCAGATAACTGTGTCAAAATGCTCTTCATTGAATTTAGCCTGTGAAGAGATGGATTCTCCTCTATCCAATTTTAAATCAAAGAGCTTGATAAGCAAGCTATACTTGGAGCATCTTTGCTGTGCTCCAAAAACATGCTCAAGATGAGTCCATGTAGCATGAGCAGTCTCACATCCATCAATGTGATGAATAAAGAAATCACTTAAACCAAGAGCAATTATAGCACGTGCTTTTTCATCTTTGGGAAGCCACGAAGCTTCTCCTTCTCTAGTTGTAGGTTTAGTTTCTTTTCCATTTGCTACCTCATCATAGCAAGAAAGTAGATGTTGCAGCTCAATTTGCCATTTGGGCAAAAATTGCAAAAGACAAGGAGCTTGGATTGAAGAAGCCTGATGAGCCCGACTGCAAAGAAAAGGAGCCTAAAGGGAGGAACTAGCCCCCTTCAGGAAAGGAACAAGAAGGGCCGAGCCTGTAAACTAGGGAGCTCAAAGCAAGGAAAGAGGAAGCGACATGAAGGGAGGGGCCAGGCCCTTGAAGGGAGGAACTAGCCCCCTTTAAGAAAGGAGCAAGGAGGGCTGAGCCTGCAATTAGGGAGCTCATGTGGCCGAATAATTCCTACTTTACCATAGTTTTAGATTGTTTGATCCTAACACCAAAGAGTGTATCCATAATTCACCAATTCTTGGCCACTGTTTTTGCAACATCAATATGATGGAAGTAGTCGGTACAAGTGCACATCCCAACAGACCAACTATCTTGTCATTTCACTAAGCCCACATAATAGCATCATGTTCACTCTCATGCTTCCTATCCATCCCATTGACCGATCCTGGAAAAACTTTTTGCATGAGATAGAACCAGGTGGTAAGTTTCCAGAATGGAAAATTCCATCCATTGAACTTCATGGGAAGAGAATGGAAGTTGCATCGGAGGAGCGGATGGAATGGAAAAGGGAAGTTGCATTGGGAGGAGTGAACGGAAGGGAGAAGGGACAATAGAAGATGCAAAAGGAGAGAGAAGAGAAAGGAGAGTGTGAGAGAGAGAAAGGACGATGAGAGGAGAGAGAGAGAGAGAGGAATACGATGCAAAAAGAGACAAAGAGCGTCAAGCAAAGTACAATGAAAGAGAGAGACAAACAAAGAACTTAACAATGTACTAGAATGTGTGAAGAGAATGTCATGTGGAAGAGAATGTCATGAAGCAAGGAAGGAATGTCATATCTAGGAGAATGTTTAAGAGAATTTCGTGCAAGAAAAAATTTTAATTTGTCACATTGTGAATCTCCGACACTCCCCTTTTCTTTCCTCTTTCCTTCTTCTCTCCCGTAATGTTCTTTCTTCCTTCTTCCCACTCCTCTTGGCAAGCTTTTCTTCAAACTCTCCCATTTCCTCTCACTAATCACATCTCTCTCGTGTCCCCTCTCGCCACGACCTCTTCCTCTCCCCCCCTCTCTCTCTCTTCACCTCACAACGACTCCTTCCCCTACCCCGTCCCTTCCTTCTCCTCTAGCTTCTGCCACCCACTCCTCCTTTCCCTCTACCTTCCTTTCGTCTCCCGCTCCTCCTCCTTTCCCTCTACCTTTTGTCGGTGATTGTTGTGGTGGTGCGACGTGGAAAGGATTAATGCAGGGAAGGATCACGAGGAATGTAGAGGAGAGGGGACTCAAGGTAGAGTGAGGCTTGGGGAATCCCCCTTCCTTACCCCTTGATGGTCGTAGCCGCTAGGGGGTAATGGACGGGGGATTGCCCCCTCTCCCTTACCCCCTAACGATCGCAGGGACCACCATGAGGTAAGGGAGGGGGGTCTTTTGAGGGTCATATCCCCCACTCCCTTACCCCTCGACAGTGGCTGCAATAGCAGCGGTCGCCACAGCGGTAAGGGAAGAGGATAAATTTTTTAAAAATAAATTTTATTTAATTAATTTAAATTTTAATTATAGATGAATTAGTTAATCTAATTGGCCTATTTATATATTTTGAAAGTGAAAATTAGTTTATCTTTTTAAATAAAATTCAATTTCAAATTTAAATTTAATTGTATAGATAAAAGTAAAATTGATTAGCTTGTATAACTTAAAAGCTATCTTTGATTTAAAGTAAAGTTTTAATTTAAATCAAATATATACCTTTTAATATATACTATAATAACTATTTTATTTTTATTTTTTAAAATTAGTATTTATGTATGTATGTATGTGTGTGTGTGTGTGTGTGTGTGTGTGTGTGTGCGCGTGTGTGTGCCTAGGTAGTGTGGGAGTATCCGTGATCCACAGGCCCGGCAGCTTTGCTTATCATGATCTAAATTTTTTTGAAAATCCTAAGTGGTGACTCCATCTTTGCATGGCAACTAGAGATCAGAATGTCTTTATGGCTAGCCATGCTCCATGCTTTAGAACAATAGGCACCATTTTTTACTGCAGCATCACCATCAGCAACAATGTTATTTGCAAAGGAAACTTAATATAAACATATGACCCATCGTGTTCCTACACCCATCTACATGCTATAGCAGCCGCATTTGCTCGCAATAACAATACGTTTTGATCTCGACAGTTTGCATTAGCTCTGCATAAGCACAACAACCTTCCTCAGAAAACACCCACAAGGGCATGCAGCATTCGGTCCATCAAAATGCAATTCTTGCCTGTAGCTCTTCCATCCGACTAGCCATACCACCACCGTCATGTCAAAATCTTCTAGGAAGTGATAAGATGTTTTTTCCAGAAGGGCCACTGTTGGCAAGCTTTCAAGACGTGCCTTATTGCCGATCACTTGTTCATAAGCTAGAATCTCTAGTCCAGTCTTCCTATCAAGGCTAGGGGTGTTCTCCTTGTGAAAGAGAACTTGGCTTATGCCCTCCTCATCAAACTCGTTGCAATTCCAAAAAATCACTCCGTATGGGAAAGATTCATGGCAATGTGCATAGGAGCTCCCAATAATAGGTTGATGAACAAAATGTGCTTACAAGAAGAGGATCAAAAGGCTCCCATGACGGAATTCCCAGTGCTCACCATCCTTTTTTGCATCTCAAGATACCCTCTCAATCTTTTGCATGACTCCATGTCTCTATCTCTATATGCACATGCAGCATCTCACAGAAGAACCCCTCTAGCATTTTGCTTGAATGTGACATTGTATTCCACATCCGCAACCACAACCATTTCCATCATAACACACATAAAATGTTGCTCAAGAACTGACATGATAATGCTTCTATCAAGTGTAGCCTACGATGCTACATACGAGGTGTCCAAACCAGGACCTACCGGATAACCGAGCTACTCAAATGCCTTCTCCTCATATGGGGGGCTTACAAGTAGAGTTAGCTGGTTCCCGCATAGTTACACGAGAGTGGAGCATTGATATCTAACACCCCCCTCAATGTCCACCCGCAAGTGAACTTACTTTTTTGGCCCAATGCCAAGTCGATGAAGATGCCTCTCCAGCAAGTCTCTTCCAAGAGCCTTCGTGAAGATGTCCGCAGCATTCTCTGTAGTCGGACAGTACACCAAGTCGACCTCTCCATCCATGATGAGCTCGCGTACAAAGTGATATTGAATCTCAAAGTGTTTTGTGCGAGCGTGGAACACAGGGTTCTTTGCAATCGCCATGCAACTCTGATTGTCACATGATAACTGCGTAGGCTTGTTTTGCACTACACCCATGTCCCCTAAGATCCTCCTCAACCACACTACCTCGCAAGAAGCAAAGCATGCTGATTTGTACTCAGCCTCGGTAGAAGAAAGAGCAACTGTAGGTTGCTTCTTGCTGACCCATGACACAGCTCCAGATCCAAGTGAGAAATAGTAACCTGTCACTGATCTCCTGCTGTCCAAGTCTCCTGCCTAATCCGAGTCACAGAATCTGGTCAAGATGTTGCCCTTGGTATAGGTGATGCCATAATCAAGTGTGCCTTTGATGTATTTCAGCACCCGCATCCCTGCCCTCCAATGGTTCTCCCGGGGCTTATTGGAAAACCTGCTTAGTACACCAGTCGCAAAGTTGATGTCCGGCCGCATGTTGCACAAGTAAATCAAATTGCCCACAAACCTTCTCTACTTCGCTTCATCCACCAGTGGTGATGAATCCTCATTTGAGAGCTTCACATCAACCTCCATAGGGGTGCCAACTGTCTTGCACTCAGCCATGCCAAATGCCTTCAGTATCTCTCCAACATACTTCAGCTGTGAAATGAAGATCTGTTTTGGCTCTTGCCAAATTTCAATCCCCAAACAGAAATGCATTAGTTCGAGGTCTGTCATTTCAAACTCTCTTCCTAGCAAATGCTTTCTCTGCGAGATCTTCTCTTTATGGTTCCCTGTTATGACAAGGTCGTCCACATAAAGGACCACGATCATACACTTGCCTCCTTCTCTGAAGATATACAAATTTGCATCAGATGGGCTCCTCCTGAACCCGTTTTGTAGAAAGTAGGCATCAATCCGCTGGTACCATGCTCATGGGACCTGTTTCAGCTCGTAAAGTGCCTTCTTCAGTTTACAGACTTTACCTTTTGAATCGGGGATCACAAAACCTGGTGGTTGTTCCACATATACCTCCTCCTTGAGATCTCCATTCAGAAAGGCAGATTTTACATCCATCTGAAACACGGGCCAACTTCCCTGGGTAGCTAAAGCCAAAACACTGCGAATTGTGGTTAGTCGAGCTGTGGGAGCAAAAGTATCCTGATAATCAAAACCATGTACCTGTGCGAATCCTTTTGCCATGAGCCGAGCCTTGTACTTATCCAACGTGCCGTCGGACTTGTACTTGGTCTTGTACACCCACTTGGTGCCGATTACCTTGCGTTTTGGTGGTCGATCCACAAGGTCCCAAGTGTTGTTCTTCATTATGGAGCCATACTCCGACTACATAGCCTCCATCCACCTATCATCACCCTGTGCCTCTTCAAGACACTTGGGTTCTTTAGCATGGATTAGCTCTGTCATCAAAGCGTAGTTGACCAAGTGTTCCTGCGCCCTTCTTTGCTCCTCTAATCTCTTGGACCGGCGGTGTTCAGATGGTTCCTCCTCAATGGTTGGAGGTTCTTTGCCGTCCAAAAGCTGCTTTACCCACTTCGGGAATGGCCGTTGCCGTTGTGGTTCTGCAGGCTCTTCTTCCTCTTCTTTATCTTGAATCCTCCGAAGCACCATTGGGGGAGTTCGATCTGCTGTTGGTGGTTGTACTGGATGGATATCCTGGTCCTGGTTGTCTAGGAAGGAAGCATCCTCCTCCAATTGATGCAGCTGTTCTGAGAAGACCACATCACGACTCACTATTAACTTCTTGGTAACAGGGTTATAGAG
This sequence comes from Dipteris shenzhenensis, assembly GCF_047967505.1. Lineage (NCBI taxonomy): Eukaryota > Viridiplantae > Streptophyta > Polypodiopsida > Gleicheniales > Dipteridaceae > Dipteris > Dipteris shenzhenensis. The sequence goes on from NC_141610.1 coordinate 24,461,043, forward strand.
ATGGTAACCCTTCGCCTCTTCACTATAGCCCAAGAAAATACACTTCCGGCTCTTCGGTTCCCATTTGGTCCTGTTAGCATCAGGGACATGCACAAAATAGTCACATCCAAAAACTCTGAAATGTGCAGCTAAAGGTTTCTTACCAGAAAAGGCCTGCAATGGAGTCATCCTGTTCACAGCCTTCGTGTAGCTACGATTCATAATGTAAACTGCTGTGTTACATGCTTTAGCCCAGAAAGTCTTTGGCAAATCTTTCCCTTTCATCATACTCCTGCCCATTTCACAGATGACGCGCATCTTGCGTTCTGCTACTCCATTTTGCTATGATGTATGTGGCGAGGGTTTCTGCCTCTTGATCCCATGACTATTGCAGTAACTTTCGAATTCACTTGATGTGAACTCTCCACCTCTGTCTGATCTCAACTTCTTCACCTTTCTCCCCGTTTCTTTCTCGACCATTACATGCCATTCTTTGAACTTACTAAAAGCCTCGTCTTTAGTCTTCAGGAAGTATATCCATATCCTTCTACTATAGTCGTCGATCAGCGTCATGAAGTAGTAGGAACCACCCAAAGCTTCCATCTCCATCTTTCCATAGAGGTTCGTGTGAACGAGCTCTAGAGGAGCCTTTGCCCTACTGGCCTCTTTAGGAAAGGGCTGCCGATGCTGCTTGCCCATCATGCAAGCTTCACATACATCGGGCAGATCTGTAATTTTTGGTAGGTCTACAATCATTCCACTTTTATGCATCTCCTTTAAAGAACTAAGGTTTAGATGACCAAACCTCTCATGCCACAGCTTAGTGTTCTTCACATCGGCTCGAGCACTGAAAGCTGAGAGTTCGTAGATGTTGTTGCGCCGTGTACCTTTACCAACGACCTTCCCTTGAAGATCCAAAATCTATGCACCATTCTTATCGAATTGAACTTTGAGGTCCCGATCCGTGATCGCAGAAACGGACAATAAGTTCCTCTTGATATCTGGCACATAAAGAACATCGGACAACTATTTTAGAACTCCATCTGACTTGAGAGCAATCGTACCTTTTTCTTTTGCTGGACATTTTGCATCATTGCCGACTGCTACCAGGATGTCATTCCCTACGGGATGTAGAGAGGTATACCAATCCTTCCGACTGGTCATGTGGCGCGATGCACCACTGTCAATGATCCAAGGTTCATCCACAGGTACATGAACTGCCTCCGTGCAAATCTCCTCAATTGCTACGAACAGCTCTACTGGTACTGCCTGCGTGCTGTTGCTGGACTCTTTCTTTACTCTGTTCTTCTCATCTGCAATCTTCTTCTGGCACTCATTATGCTTGTGCCCTGCCTTGTTGCAATAGAAGCACTTGATCTTCTTCTTTCTCTTTTTATCATCAGAAGAAGATGGGTTACCGGAGTCCTTACCCTTACCTTTCTTTGATCCAGCATAGAAAGCCGAATCTTCTCCAGTCCTCGTCTTTTGACGCATCTCCTCCTCCAAAAGCATCGTGCTGAAATCCTCAAAGTTGAGGGGCGGATTTCTGTTCTGCGTATTCAGTGCCGTAACAAGACCGTCGTACTTTGGTGGGAGAATCCGTATGCACCTTCGTGCTAGATTCTCGCTGGTGATGGTGATGCCAATCGCTGTCATCTGATCGCGCAGATTCTTGACCCTGGTGATGAACTTCTCTGTCGCTTCAGACTTAGACAATTTCTCGTTCATGAGTTGAGTCTCCAGATTCTGAATCCACGTATGATTCGTGGTCTCGTACTGATTTTTCAAGACCGTCCATGCCTCCTCCGCTGTGGTGACATGTTGAATTAATGCCATGATAGAATCACTTACACTGCAGACAATAGAACACATCGCATCTGCATTTCCTCTTGTCCACGCGAGAATCTCATTCGCAGTTGGTACTATCTGTTGTCCTGCATTGGCTTGATCCGATCTCGGAACCGGCTTCACGTCCACCCCAGTAGCAGTATCCTAAAGCTCGTATGCGCTTAGAATGGTCTTCATCTTGAACTTCCAGAGTGGATAGTTAGTGCCATCCAACTTTTCGCTTTCGCCGAACAGTGAGATTCGCAGTCTTGCGGGCTGGGCCATCTCTCACAATCTGCTCGCAAACAGAAACACAACCAAATCTTCTTGCTAGAGTCCAAGCTCTGATACCATGTAAGAAAACAATACAACGTCTGTGCTCAACACATAACAGGATCTTGTACGCAAGAGAGAAAAGCAGATAGTATGGAGAATCAAAAATTTGATTACTATAGAACTGATACAATAGATGGCGCTGCCTCCCAACCGTGCGCTCCTGTGAAGAAGCTTCGATGGCGTGCTGGAAACAGTAGAGGACGGAGGCTGGATGCTAAGGAATCAGGGTTGCTGTAGCCAGTGATAAAATGGGCTTCACGGGCTTGCTCTTATATAGCCACTAGTCGTAGTCGCTTAGACCCAATTGGGTGACCGAGCTAGTCCACCCAAAACGGCCGACTGGGGTCAGTCTCGAAATAGGCCACCGACCACACGATAGAACCGTGGCCCAGAGCCATTCAGGATCATCTGGGGCTCCAAACGGGCCCCGCAACCCGAGAGTGGGCTACCCCGAGAAATGCTCCGTCTACCCTCAGTGCGATCAGTCATGGGATGCCTTCCCGCACTTGCATGTAGCCTAGTTGGCAGTGTGCCAACTCCGTCCAGCCATCAGGCCACACATGGCCCCCATCTGGTGTCCAAACCAGGACCTACTGGATAACCGAGCTACTCAAATGCCTTCTCCTCATATGGGGGGCTTACAGGTAGAGTTAGCTGGTTCCCGCGTAGTTACACAAGAGTGGAGCATTGATATCTAACAGAATTTCCCCATATCTTCAACTTAGACTTTTCTATGTTTGAGTCAATAAGGGTTCTCTGCCCTGGGATGCCCCTCTTAAATGATTATTAGTCTTATGTGTGATATTTTTCCTTGTGTCAGACCCATGGGAACTTCCCATGCATAGTCATTGTCCATTCTCCCAGTTGTAAACCAAGAGTCATATCCAGAGTGAGTCACAGTTTGGGGTCATGAGTGTTGTTACTAGGTGTGAAAAGCCATGAAGCTTCCCATGTACTACTACTAGGGTGAGGTCATCAATTTGTGGGGGAGTATGTTGGGACAAATTGATGTAATGGGGTTGTACCGAGGGGTACAAGGTTAGTGTGTGTTTGTGCATGTCACCACATGGTGGTTAGTGTGACCAAGTTAGGTGGTAGAGGGTTGTAGTAGGTGTGATTGAGAGAATCATGAGTGGAGAAATTAGTGGATCGAAGATGCTCTCTCTTGGGCACATGTAGTGTATCACCTGCCTACATAAGGCCACTTACAAGTCTTTCTCTTCATTGTTGGTACTCTTCATGCTTCCTTTTTTGTTCCATCAAACCCTAAAAATTTTCACAAATTATGACATAATTCGATGATATCATCAAGCCATGTCATAAAGTTAACCCTAAATTCTATGACAGCATCAAGTTGTAGCAAATGTTATGATGAAAGTCGATGATATCATCAAATTTTGGCATGATTGTGATATAACTTTATAACAGCATCGAGTTTTGTCATAGGTTATGACAGAAACTTAATGATGTCATCGAATTTTGTCATAGGTTTTATGATAGAGCTCAATAATATCATCAAATTTTGTCATAAAAATATAGAAATAGTAATACGGCTATTACTTTTGAACTAGGACACTTTTGGGAGCTTTTTGGCTCAAAATTTAGAGCACAGTAGCTCTACAACACCAAAATCATGTGAAGCATCATTTGGCCCCAACACTTTGTTCAAACTCAAAGCATAGGCACTCAAAAATTGGGTTCAAGGTTAGGGGGTCATTATCTACCACGAGATTCCTTATAGAAAGAAAATCTATCCAACCAATACATATACCCTACAAGCACCAAGCAATAATCCTAGCATAAATATTACTTTAATTTCCCATGTTCAACTCATATTATGGCTCTTTGCTTTTTCGTTTGAACTTATGACATAACTTGATAACATCATCAACTAAGACCATGATCATGCTTCCTACGGCTATCTCAACATTTAAACTATAGATCAACTCTTTGGAGTCTTCAATGCCTTGAGACAAGTTGTGTTTGCTTATCGTGGGAATATGCATAATATAGTTTTGGAAATTCAGCCACAATTGCATGCACACTCAAAAGACCATCTAATATTCTCATGTGATGAGAAGTTGTCTTGACTTACGTGATTGTTGATATCTGTTATTTTTTCTGTGGCACTTTTGGTTATTGGAAACTTGGAAATGCCAGCAATCCTCACCTCGCTCAACCACCTTACTTGGCTTATTGCTATTGCAAACCTAATAGTGTTGGTCCATGTCATTGGAAGCTACCAAGTGGGACTTTGTTACTTCTAGTGGCTCCCCCCCCGCCAAACAATGTATAGGAAAACAATTATAATCATTGGTGGATATAGATATATGATATGCCCTTATTTGGCATACTCAAAACTTTACTGGTAAAGAATTTCCATTTTCCTTCTGGCTTTGTCCTCTTCTTGGTTGCTCGTTCTGCGTATATAAAAATTTTGATCTTCTTTTGGAGACTTGTATCTGGTGTGTTCTAGATGTGGCATTGCTTCAAGATTAAACTAGCTTCTAGTTGGTTGTTGTAGCACTTACATGCATCATTGTAGTGAGCCGTCCTTTCTTTGGTGCTCCATTTGGGTTCTTTGGAGGATTTGCATTTGCTTCCACAACATACTTTGTGACTACTTTTTGTGAACTTCATGTGAAGTTCTTCCTACTTTTAGAATTTTTTGATAAGTAAGATTCTATTGCAACAATTGCCTTGCATTATGTGGCTTACTATTTACAAACCATTAAAATATTAAATTTATCATGGTTTACAAACTGGTTCATGCTGCTCCCTTCATTTTCCATAAGGAAATCATTAGTGAGATCAGAAAATTCTCAATACTTTTTTCTGCACCATTCTCTCTTTTTGGTAATCGTGTCATTATGAGAAATGCAAGAGTGATTGTAGATCATCAGTAAAAAGAACATGGTCAAAAGAGAGGAATCCTTGACTTCAATTAGCAACAAGAACTAGATGGTTGTCTGCATATTTATCTTTTTTGGTAATAGTGACATTTCGAGAAAGGCAAGAGTGATTGCAGATCCATTAGAGAAAATAACATGGTTATCAAAACAAAATTTTGTTTACCTCCATCCGTTAAGCCATATTTCCAAACCCTACCAAGATAAGTGATAGTGGGATAGCATATCTTCAATGTTATAGGTGACAGTTGCAAGCCAGTTAGACTGAGTGTTGGGAGAGCCCAATTGGCTTTCTTGTTTGGCTTGTCCATAGATCGATTTCCTAGGCTTGTCTGTACAGAAACTCCCTAGGAAGATCTAAACCTCACTACAGATGTTGGTCTATAGGAATTTCTTAAATGCACTCACCATTTGTGGTTGTAGGTTTGATCTGTTACTAGGTGGAAAACTTTGCTTTTGGATTATGAGCAGTTAGTCACATTGCTAGATTGCACTCCATGCTAGCTATGGTAGGCACTCTTTCTTGTTGCCTCTAGTATCATCACACCCAATGTTATGGAATCAAAAACTGGGAGCTTAGTCTTTTGGGATTATCATACCCGATGTTACGAAATTTTCATTTCTCTTCCATGGAGACGTGGGAGAAGATGCAATATAAGTTATAACAAAGTGACGCCTTGGAAGCTAAACACTACAGAATTAAATTAGTGCTTAGAATTTAAGGATATGACAAGTTCTTTGGTTTTGATAGAATGAAGTGGAAATTTTAGGGTGACTTGTCTCTTTGGAATATGGGTGTATTGGCATCCAAATGATCACATGGTTGTTTGAATGGATACATAGTAAGAAACGAAGCTCATTTGGTTAATGAGCTTCATTATGACCATGTGGTAATTATATGAATCTAGGAACATGCCAAACTCATCCTCTAAAAACACAACACATAGGGCAGCTTCAATCTCATGATAGGCACTCATATAAGGTTGAAAACCATAAATTGCATCATGCATATCAAGGACTAGCTACTACGACATCCCCACTAACATCATCAAAGCCCAACAGTGGGTGTAGAGCATTGTATAAACATATGATCTCACACATACAAATCCACACACCCACACATACTCAAGCATCCATTTGTACAAAGGTCTTTGTAATGAGTTTCTATCGGCACTTCAAAGGTGAAGGGCATACTCAGATGTGACATGCTAGCAGTACTACTTGGTTGTGATGATGCTCAAGTAATTGCTCATAATACTACATGGTTGTAATGAAGCTCATGGACCACCATATTCATTGGTGCAGTTTTCTTAACAACTTGTGGTCCATCTAAAAGGGAGCACCAAAATAATTGATTCTCATAGAGGAACATGGCATCTATGATGACCACATTGGCATAATAAAAGCTCATGGACCTCCATGAGCACGTGGTCGTCCATAAGTTTAGTAGAGGTTACACTACAAGTATTCAACAAAGTGACGGAGATTGTAAAACAGACTAGGGATTTTAAATCCAGGTTATAAAAAACTCATCAAGACGTTGAGACATATGCTATGGAGATTTCATTCCTTCCACAGTAGTAAAATAACAATAAATACATTCAATTTGTAGTCATGAGCTATGCTTGTTATCATAAGCCTTATAAGCAATGGCGGCAGAAAACCTTATGGGCCACTACCATCTGAAGTTTAATTCAACCGTCCTAAGCTTCTAATCCTCTTTTGCTTCAGACTGTCACAGGGGCATGATTCTAATTATTAGGATTTACATGTGACAGCCCAAGCCCTAGAGTGGTAAAAAGGCTAACCTAGAGCATTAATTCCCAGGGCCAAGGGCAAGGGGGTTAGAGAGGGGTAAAAATCCCTAGCTAACTTTAGCATCAGTGGCCCAAAAGTGGGGCTAGGGTGCTTTTCCAGCAAGGGGCTTTAGTTGTAAGCTGGGGGAGGAATCAGAGTAGCGACTAGCAGCCAGGTCCTTTCCCACGTCAGGAATCAGGTGCATGCTTGCTAGAACAGGTCAACCTGCTGGTTCCATCCTTCCAACTCTAGTCACAGGTTGCCAGAGCTGATACGAGTGCTTCCCTTCAAGTCACAGGTGACCATGTGGATGGCAAGGAGATTTCACAGGTGTTTTGGAGCTGTCAGGAGCCAGTCGCAGGCATCTGGAGCAGCCAGGAACCATTCGCAGGTGTCTGGGGCTGTTTGACTTAGTCACACCTAACCAGAGGCAACAGAAAGCACTTCGCAGGTTCCCAAGTGCAATCATTGGGATTGCCAAGAGCTCGTGGGAAAATTCGCAGGCTGCATAAAGTTGTAGTTAGCACACATGCAAGTCTTTCACTGTGACTACTAGACTAGAAGACCAGCAAATGCTTCTACTTTATAAAGACGTGTACGCAAAGAGGAAGGACTGTGACTGGAAGAGACAAGTGAACTAAAGACAACACAAGATATATGTAAGAATTATTAGAGCCAAGGTCTCGAGTGCCAAGAAATAATTGGAGAAAAGGCTAAACAGTACTCTAAAGTACATGTATTTTCTTCAAGGTTGTGTCAAAATTTGAGATGGGATTATCCAATAAGAATCCAAAACTTTCATGAACTTGAGCTTCCACAGCTTAAACATGCATAGTCCATCCACAAACGATGAGCTGAAATAATAATCTCCACGTTAAAGCGTAAATTCAGGCAGACAACTGCATTGAAAATCAATCACCACCAACATTAGGCCCACAGGTCGATCTAGTGCCTCGGATTTCTTACACGACGTATGGCACAAACCTAGGTTCTCAATGGCATGGCACAATACCCACCATAACAAACCTTATGAAGCCCAAGCCTTGAACTTGGAACCAATCAAAACTCCAAGGACTTTGACATCAATACATATCGAGCAGCGAAGTAGGAAAATATGCATCACCTTTCTGCTGACCCAGTAACTCTGTAAAGATCTTGCATTCACACAGTACCCTAAAGACTATACAGAAAAATTATTGTGGATGACAATTTGCAAGCATGATTTCACAAAAGATCACAAAATGTGAAAGAGAATCAATGTGTTACAATAAGAAACTAGGAATGAAACATGTCAAATAAAATGAATCTGGTAGAGGATGCTGTAAAAAGTCTTGTTGAATGTCCCTTGAATTAAGGAAAATATAGAAAGAAAATCCACAACAGGATTTTGAGAGTGTGTAGCTGACACAAGTCCATACCAGACATGTGATAGATAAGTAGGTAACCACAGATACAAATAGTGCTTCCCAAAAAGTCATACAAATACATTACAAGTATTTGGACACATAACACCTCCAACAGCTGGACTCCTTCAGGTGAAGAATTTATTAAATGATGTGGACTTGATAATTTCTCGCATTCCCCCAATAGAGGATACAAGCATCAGTAGTACTCCCAATATGATACAAATCTGCCATAAATTAGCAAATCGCAAATGAGTAGAAATGCAAATAATCTTTTAAAAAGGAAAATCATACATGAAAGCACAAATTCATATGAGCAACTAAGGGCAAAACGGCATCATACGCCACTCCACAATCACACAACTTCCGCAAAACACCTCAATGCAAGAAGCAATGACAAGAACCCTATAGGCTAATGAAGGGAGCAGCACTGACCCAGTTTGCAAACCATGATAAACTGAATGTTCTCGGTTTAAAGATAGCAAGCCACATAATGCAAGGCAACTGCAACACAATATAGAAAAGTTGATGAGTAAGATCCTCAAAAAAGTCTAAGCGTAGAGCTTCACAATTGAAATTTTACAAGTTCACAGAAAGTACTCACAAAGTATGTCGTGGGAGCAAATGCAAATCCTCCAAAGAACCCAAGCAAAGCACCAAAAAAAGGAAGACTCACTGCAATGAAGCATGTAAATGCTGCAACCAACCAAAAGTCAGCTTGAGCTTGAAGTGATACCATATCCAAGAGCACCAGCTAGAATTCTTGAAAAGATGATTGAAATTTTCATACCAACATAGGCAGAACGAGCAACCAATCGTAGGATAATGCCAGGAGGAAGATGGAAAGTCTTCACTAGTACAGTTTCAAGCATGTCAAAGACAGGCATGGCATATATCTGTATCCATCAGTGAGATTGAGATTAGAACTATTCTCCTGTACATTGGGAGAAAATCCACAAGCAGTACCAAAGACCCACCTGATAGCTGCCAATGACATGAACCACCACCATCAGGTTTGCAGTAGCAATAAGCCAAGCAGGGTGGTTGAGCGAGATAAGGATATTATCATGGACTGCATTTCCAAATGCCCAATAACCAACAAGTGCCACAGGAAAATAGCAGATTGCAACAATCCCATAAGCCACCAGAACTCCTCGCCACATGGGAATCTTAGACGGTTTTTCAGGTGTTGAAGGGATTGTAGCTTGAATTTCTAAAACCACATTATGCCCTGCATAAGCAAACGCAACTTGTCCCAAGGCATTGAAGACTCCAAAGAGTTGATCTGCAGTTGACACGGGAAGATAGTCGTAGGAAACATGGTCATGGCCTTTAGCCGCAGAAGCAGTCCACGCAATAGTCGAATAGCTGAAACACCACATACAAGACGATAGTATTGAAAATGTGTATCGTTACTGCCAAATATCATGGATGTGGGAATGAAAAGAAGTACAAACCTTAGAGAAGGATACAAGACAATATTATTGAAAATGTGTATCGCTAATGGATGTGAGAATGGAAGGAGGACACACCTTAGCGACATAACTGCTGCCGCTAGGGAAACACCAGCAATGGAATTGAAATTTGGAAGTTGTGACAGAACAAAATGTGCTGAAGCAAAGATCATGATCCAATATGTTTTCCTAAAATCTGAACAGCTTGAACAAACCACACTATGGAATTTCTGGAGAGAATCTCCCCCTGTAACCATATAGACAATGTCCACACCAACTTCAACTATCAATTGCTGTGGTACCACTATCCAGAGGCCTAGCTTCTCCCCAAACGCATGTTGTCCAAGTTCATGATATCTGTCAAAACGTTTTCCTGGCACCATTTCATGCATCTCAACCATTTGCCAGAGTGTGTATAAGGTGATTACCCATGACAAAACCAGTACAATTACTCCAGGACCCCTGGATAATTCAAAGTACACAAGCAAACCAGAATATGAGAAAAGCAATAAGAGATAGAGAGATATACCTCTCAACATAAAAAACAATAGATTCTCAGACTATTTGTATTGTTAAACCAAATCATCGTATTAGTATTGAAAAGAGTTTAAGGCAGTTCCACTCACCAACCCAAATAGATCATGGCACTCGGCAAGCCTAAGACACCAGCTCCAACCATGGCGGTGACATTGTGGAATGCTGAGTACCACCATTTAGCATCACGTGACCCTGTTACTGGAAGCCAGTCATCAACAGCCTTTTCGGATTTTATGCCATCAAATGTTTCCTGTGAATATAAATTATGAGTCAGCTGAGTCAAGTTCACAAATAGATGACAAACTAAGGCTTGTAAGCAAAGTGATTGAAAAGACTTTAAATTGCATGTTGCCTTCCAAACTAAATGAGTGACTTCTTTCTTATATAAGGTACGTCTTCCAAATTCTAGGAAGATTGCTTCCAAAAGCTTATGTTTCACACATTATAGATGTAAGATCATGCACTTCATAACAAAGAGAGGTTGCAGTTCTTGATATTTCTTGATGTTCATACAGGAACATTCCCAAACTCATCCTCTAAAAACACAAAATAGTGGAGTTTCAATCTCATGATAGTCACTCATAAGGTTGAAAACCATAAACTCCATCACGCATAGCAGGGACTAGCTACTATGACATCCCCACTGACGTCATCAGCGCCCAACAGTGGGGGTAGACCATAGTATAAAAATATGCTCTCACACATACAAATCTGCACACCCACACATACTTGAGCATCCATTCATACTTGGAGTTCTTAATATTTCTTGATGTTTCAGGCAAGTACTCATCGTTCGCCTAAGCTCTATTGCTTCAAGGTGCCTATCATCCTTACTGATTTTGGCAACGCAATCGTTAAAGCTCTATTTCGTAAAGGTTCCTATCATCCTTACCGATTTTGGCAATTCAGAGCTACTGGCGCCTTACACGGTCACATATCTTTTTCAACGGGAAATTTCGGATTAAACAAAATCTTGATTTGTGATTCCCAACACACAGGTTCCACCATTAAGATTGCTCACACGGTTCAGCAGTGATTAGATGCCTATGAACTCAGCACAATAGGTGATTAACTGTAATAGTTTCCGTCTACCATGCTAGTTTCCAAGCACGCAGGCTTCATTTATTCAGAAAACAACGATTCAGGTGATATCAGTAAACTGGGTGTCTAAACTGTAAGGGTGGCTAGCCCATTTTGAATTGCTGAAGCTACCGCTAAAGAGCATCTGAGGCTTACGACTAGGGAGAAACCCAGTTCTATGGGAGAAACAGGAGGATTTTCTAGCGAAACTTGGTGAGGAATGTATGCAAGCTATTAAGAAAACTGACTGGGTCGGCGTAAGGCATCAGCCGCAGGATTATGGTGGTCGCGTTAAATTAGAAGAGCAAGCTGAAGAGCGATGGAGGACCCATGTAAAGGTCGGAGACTCTCTGCAGCCCCCTTTAGGAGGAGAAAACGTGACCTTCCGTAAATACTCATAGGCAGGAGACGGTCGGATCCAATACTAGGAGAGCTTGCAAAGGTGAGACAAGAGGGGAGGTGGAAACTACCTTCTGGGCTGTTGGAACAGAAGCAGTCTGCACCTTGGCATCCGTAACGTCATTGGCGGGAATGTGAGCTCCTGAATCACTATCGGCAGATGCCATAGTGAGCTAGGGAGAGGGAGGAAGCGGGGAAGGTGGGATAGGAGGATGAAGGGTGATGGGTGATGGGAGGGGAGTGGTATAAGAGGAAGAAGAGGTGTTGAAGGGGGGCGGAGCTGGGAAGGTGGGTAAGAAGAGAGGTGAGACAAGGGGCAAAGGCCGGAGAGCATAGGGAGAAACGAAGCAAGAAGCCAAAGGAAGGGAGGAGAACAAGGAGTGGAGCATGCAGAAGGCGATGGAGGAGGACATGCAAAGGTCAAGAGAGAGAGAGGCTGAGGTTTGCATGCAAAAACAAAGCTCGACCGGCCGAAACATATCAATCCCGAAGAGAGAGAAAATCGAAGTGAGAGAAAACTCGGCCGCCCAGCGAGACTGGTAGTTAAAACTTTCACCCGACACTGACCCTCATTAGTACTAATCTTATCCTTGAACGACTTATTCGCCTCTTAATCCGCTCACCGCCTCCAGCCGGTTACCCGCGTGACAGCAGCCGGTTCATTCTAGCCCACACACCCCGATCACACCGCCACGTGCCTAGCTTAATCCAGCATCCCCTTTGGCCCTTTCACTCCAAAATTCGAAGTCAACATCCCCATGGAGTGGGGTGGATTTCTCTAGGCCCTCTCTTTCCACATCTCCGCTCCCCACTGTCAATGCCCTTTCCCCCGCTACTTTCTCCACTTCTCCTGCCTTCCCCTCGCTCCATGTGAATTGTACATATTCTCACAGCTAGCTGCATCTCAAGAATCCGAGATTTGTGCTTGCTAGGGTGTTCCAGCCCACAAATCTGTCATCTCCGCATGACTTGCATGGAACACAAACGTTTTCGCATGACTTGGAGGGAATACAAACAATTGCAGGTCTAAGGAATTCAATATTCATGCTTGCTAGATCTTTCAAGCATACAAATATGTCATCTCTACGTCACTTGCATGTTTGTACCCTTTTGCACATGTCAAATCATCCAATCAATCTAGTAATCCTTTTATAACCATCATGTTTACATCACCATCTCTCTCTCTCTCTCTCTCTCTCACACTCACTCACACACACATGCACACACACACACACACACCCCCCCCCCCCCCCCACTGATGCCTTTTCTTCATGTATTGGAAGCTATCTACAAGGAAGAGTTGAGCCCGAGTTGAGTCAATTATCATTTCTCCACTCAAATCTATCTTTGATTAATAGCTTGCGTTAAGTCATGGTAACAAATGAAAATTCAGACTTGCTTCTTAGCTTTGAAGATAATCAATCAATTACTTCGCATGAACTTGTCTACTTTGTTTTTGTTTCAAGGGTCTCCCCCCACTTTGCTCTCTCTCTCCCTCTCTCTCTCTCTCTCTCTCTCTCTCTCTCTCTCTCTCTCTCTCTTTCTCTCTACTAAATAAATAGTATTATAAGAGGAAGGCATTGCTTTAAGTAAGCACATCGGCATCTAGTTATGTTCATTTAATTGACCTTGTGTTTTTAATGATAAACATATTGCTTCCTCAACATTTATTTTTCTTGTCTTTCGATGCTTCTCCCATATTATATTAATCTCCTCGAGGTGGAAACATTAAAAACTTGAACATAATTGACAAAAGGGGCATAAGTTGTATACATGGTATCAACATGAGGGGATAGATACCAATGCAATGGAATTAACTTATGTAAATGTACAAATGGCACTCTTACCTTGAAAATCAAAACATGCATACATACAAAGTGAGTAAACAATTATATTTCAAAATGAAGATTTTCAAGGGAGTGCTTGCTTGTAAACATGTGTTATATGGCTTTTAATAGAGTGACCGCTGTCTCAAGTTAATGTCTCTTCTTTCAATTAGTGTTATACTTTTACAATATGAATGTCAAATGCATGACTTGGTTTATGTAGTAGGTTGATACATTGGCTATAGTTCATCTTTCGGGCCAAAACAGGGAGTGTGTTAATGCACTCCCTGTTTTGGCCCAAAAGATGACATTTTCACATCCCTATATCTTTGCAAGTTGTCAAGATTTGGTTGTATTAGCCCAAAAGATGAGTTTTTGACATCCTTGCATATTTTGATTGTCAAATCAAAATGGCATAATGTTACATATCAAATCAAATGACAATGCATGATTTATTTATTTTTGGGCAGAAAAAGTTTGTGTTATATTAGAATATCATCATCATCAACATAAATATTTACATGTTCTTTGGTAAATAACAACCAGTCCCCATGGGGAGAGTTTCATCAAAACATTTCTAAGCAATATTATTAAAGTATAAAACAGTAGCAATAGAGTCAAAAGAGGGGGACGTAGGAGTCATCAGTGTCATCTGTATTGTCATCATTGAAGTAATCAGAGTAATTGAAACTCTCTGAGTCCCCAGAGTTGTCAGTATCATCTGCTTGGGCTTCACAAGGTGAGTCTGGTTCCTTCTTGATAGTTGTGGAGGGTACCTGTTTAAGAAACTCAGTGATCTCAGCAGGAACTACAAAGGGTATGGAATTATCAATCCCAAAGCAGCTTTGAGTGTGTTCTTGTAAGTCAGCATTGAAGAGGGCAGCCTCTGCTTTGAAACTGTAAATCATTTCTATGATTTTCTTCTAGTCCTGCTCAACCAGTTAACAAATCGTAGGTCAACTTGCAAATAATTTGATTAAATTGAAGGATTATTCCTGGTTACCCATATAAACCAAAGTGCATGTGCTCTCACGGGTGACCAAGTGTCCTATTTTGTCCTTGCAGAGTCTCCAAGTAAGATGGCCTTCTAATTCACTGGCTCACATGTCTCTAGTTGGACTATTTTCCAAACCTTCCTGGCTACAGGACAAGCCACAAAGAGATGGAAGATATCTTCATTGGTAGAGGGGCAGTTCATACATTTACCATTACCCTTCCCAATCCTGAGTCCTCTGCCATTCATACACACATCTTTATGCAATATGAGCCACATTAGGGCAAATATTTTGTCTGGTATTGAAGGATACCAAATGGCACGGAACTTGAATTTCCATTTCTCTTTGGAGTCATGAAGTTTCCACCTATCATTAAGAACCCTGCAGAGATCTCCTGTCCCTGCTTGGTGTGGGTATAGGGAAGGAAAAGGTACTCTCCACCCAGCTGAACTCTCTACTATAAACTAGGAGAGATACACCCTTCCACTATTGGCTGCCACTCCAAAGCTGTATTCTACCCAGAACAAGTGACTGGCTTTCATTATTTAGCCTGAACTCTCTCCTAATCTCTGCCCATGTTTTCTACCTCACAGCATGGTCCCCCTCTAGATCTTTTATGTGGGGAGGTAAGATACCCAAGGTCAGGTGGGACTTCTCTACCAAACCCAAGCAGGAGGGTGGATTAGGAGTTATTGACATAGAACAGGCTCCTCAACCTAGATTTTAAAGGCAATCCTACACCCTCTTGAAGATTGGGCTCAAGTTCTCCTTAGGAATGTCAGCTCCCTAAGACCCTCAAAGTCCTCAAGTGGAAAAACTACACCATGTTGTCAGCTATTTGTAACCCAGATCCCTGCAAACCTACAGGCAGCCAGCTTTGGGTCTCTCTTTGGATAGTTTTCAAGAAGATGAAGAAATAGCTAAGGCAGCTCTTCTCTTTAAAAAGGGGTTGCAAAGCTGCTGGGGACAACGCATAATTTAGATGAATATAATGCCTTTTTGTTTATGCGCTCCCTATTTTGGCCCAAAAGATGACATTTCACGTCCCTGTATGCTTGTATCTTTGCAAGTTGTCAAGATTTGGTTGTTTTAGCCCAAAAGATGAGTTTTTTGACATCCTTGCATCTTTTGATTGTCAAATCCAAATGGCATAATGTTACATATAAAATCAAATGACAACGCCTGATTTAGATAAGTATCATGCCTTTTTGCACCGCCTAAAAAGTTGTGTGCATCAGAATATGAATTTTATGAATTTTTTAATTTGTTGCACCAAACTTAAAGCAAAGTTTCCCATAATAGGGAGAGAGAAGATACTCCCTATTTTGGCAAAAAAAAGGGGAAATTTTAACATCCTCTAACTTTTAATTGCACTCGGGGGGGTCACTCTTCATACACCCATAAAGCATGTGTGAGCAAGCATGTGTTAAAAATTACTGCTAATCTTGTATCTTTACATTTTCTCTTGTAATTGGTTAAAACCCTCTACGTGTTTATGTTTTAAATCTTAAATTTGTGACACCCCTTCATAAATCTACATATATAAATTATGTTAGTGCTATTTTATAAATTCCATCATGCACAAAAATGGCATGTAAGTCCCATCGGGTAATTGCCAAACCCATATGGGGTCACGTTAAAATAGTCCTTAAATTTGGACTACCCAATTTTAAGAAATGTGACACGTAAATCCCCTTTGGATATTTTCTACTTCAAGAAATTATTTTATGGGACACTTAGATTGTTTCTTTCTTCCTTGATTTTCCCATTGCTTCAACAAAGTCTCACTCACTTTTTTGGGCTCGCTTGCTTTTTCTTGCTCGCTCTATTGATTGCCTTTGAATGACCTCCCACCCACCCTGGAGCATGTTACAAGAGAAGAGGAGTAAAGGAGAGATGCTTAATAACAAGAGAGAGGGTGAGATGATTGCAAACCAAACATACATACTTCAAAAGTGATGTTACCATTTCCTAATGCATCTTATCTTCTTCTTTCAAACTCATACACCTCCTACATTTATAATGACGGATTCCATATGCTTTACAATCATCCTTATACAAAAATGAAACCTTTTAGCTCCCTTTTAGCCTAAGATTACCACATCTAGAAAGAACCAAATCTACACAAAACTAGAGCCTTCTATAAAGATCTAGCTACTAGTAAGTAAGTTGACTAAGAGACCACCTATTCCTAGCCTTATCCAATTGCCCAAATAGCAATACATGCAATACCACTCTTTAGCATGAATGGATGTACATACAATTCTCAAGAAAACCTATAGAAGATCTGAATTTAAGGGATAATATTTAAGCCCCTACTTACATATGGGTCTTGCATTCCTTTTTCTTTATAAAAGTTTAATTTTATGATTTGTGAAGTTAAAAAACCCCTTTTGTATGTGTATTTATGTGAATTTACTAGATGAAAAAACTGCCTATGTTGAAACTACACTATATGGTTACATACTTTTGGGTAGCACCCCAAGTGAATCAAGGTAGCACTTTGTAGAAATACCCCATGCCATGTGCATTCACAAGGCATTGAAAAGGAATTAGAAAAACTCTAGTTTTAGTGTGGTTTTTCTAGTATTTCTATGCTATAAAGATAGTTTTGAAAAAAATACAACTCCTTATGTATGAAAACTCCTTTACTTTTTAAAACACAAAATAGAACTCATTGTGTATGAAAATGTGGTGTGAAAAGTGGGAATTTGGATAACCTCTCCTATTCAATGCATCTTCCAAGGGGATGAGTGATTCTCTCTCAAACTCATTAGATAGGAGCCCTTCCTTTAATAATCTCTCTCTCTCTATCTTCTTATTCATCCCTCTCCTATTGGAAATATTTTATTTATTACTTTATATTATCTCCTAATATGATATACTAGCTTGTCACCTTGTTAGTACTACCCTTAAGCCAGTGGTAATGGAAATTCTTTAGTTTCGTTAAAGGCATCCTTAAGGATGCAACTTTTACTACTATAACACTCAACTACTCTTTGTGTTGTGATACATGCATGTGTCTTTATATAACACATTGTGCTTAGCTTTGAGTAATCTCCTTGTTTTGCCCTTTAGGTGGAGTGCTCCTATGCCTCTTTATTAGCATTGCCCTTGTAATGGAAAGGTTTTGAGTCTTAACGTAGTCGTTTTGAGTTTTGTTAAGGTATTAGGGCCTATTCTGACTAGCAATTAGGGAGTACTAGCTAAGGTTGTAAGGCTGTTAATGGAGTGTTAACACAATCGTGAATTCCCGTTGGCATTTAAATAGTCCAGTTAACTTAAATCTCTTAAGGGCTTGCAACCAATGCTTGTAAATTTAAACCCCCAAAGAGGTACTTTAAGGACTTCTAGGAAGAGGCAAAAGTTGGAATGGATAAAAATTAATGGTTAAGTTAAAGGGTGAATAGTGGTAATGACACTTTAAGCAAGGTCCTTGTTAAGAAATTTATTGGTTAAGGGCAACTCAAAGCTAGATGACATGGGTACTCCTTTAAAAGGTCTTGAAAAGAGGAATCAAATGGTGACCTTAACTTCAAAGAAGGAACTTTGGATTGATGAAATAAACCATTTTATATGCAAAAAACCCAAAACTTTTTGGCAAGACCACTAACTGCGTAACGTAATGGACACCAATGGGAATGTAATTCCGTTGTTAACGAAATTGGTTATGTTAAGCTCTGTAACATAACCAAAATGGTAAGGTGGGAAAAGCAATGCATGTCTTTGCTTTTTGTGTGATGTGCCGGAGATTGCAATCGAGTATTGGGGTTGGTAGAACCCTATCGAAAATGCGGGAACATGGTCTGACAGCAAGGGAATGCGGGTTTGGAAGCTCCTGATTGCGTACGCCTGCTTGTGAAATCCAATATGCACAGTCAAGCAGTAGATAGTCTTCCGATTGCATTCCGTTGAGCAAATGGGCGCCGCCTCAGCTCCAATCTGCGGGATCGAACAAAAAAGTCGATCATGTGCCGACGGTGAGAGTCTTTTTTTTTTTTTTTTTTGGTTGGGAGCGAAGAGACGGGCGAATTTAGGCGACTTGGAGACTCGAGTCGCAATTTTGGAAATGTATTCAAAGTTCAAACGATTCTAAGTTGTAACTGATCTTGTACGCTCTAGTAGGACGTTAAAAACAAGGTGCAACAGTTGAAATGAACTTGTTGGGACCAACGAGCAAGTAACGGAAGCAGGCATTAGGAAACCAGCACGGTGCAGGGAGCTGGTGATTGTCAGATCCCACAATGCTGTCACTAGTCAGCAACGACGCGGTTTGCGTTCGTGCAAAAGCAATGCCACCATTGGTGCGAAACAGGGGCTCCGCCAATCGAATAGCGATCTATCGACAAATCAGGATTCGTATTGGTCGGAGTCGAATAAAAGTCTTGCTTCAAAGTTCAAAGATTCAAATCCATTGCTTGCTAGATACACTCAGAATCGTCGGGACCCCAGGCTTGTGAATACGAACAAATTTGTAACAATGAGCCGTTCAGCCGTTTCAATCAATCTCTCTACTCCTTTGGCTGTTTGGGTCTGCATCCTGTTAAAGTTTTACAGACCTTGGTGGTCGTGTTGACTGCAAGCACTCAGGGAAAGCTTCCATGGTACGCTGTACGCGGCTCGATTGATCGTCTACTTCCCCGTGGAATTTCAATAATTCACGGACACGGTGTGAAACGTCCGTGTCTGGACTCTGGAATCTCGATTCTGGATAGGACAACACGCGCGATCACTGTTTAAGCTGAAATTGAGAGTCCCGTTTTCATTGTAACTATTTCAAACCTCCATCCATAAAGTTACTAACCTTTTGAAGTAGAGCTGCTGACATTTTAAAGCTCCTCACCTTTATCATTGCATAGCCATCACTCTTTGGCTGTCAACTAATTCTTCCATCAATTTGCTCACTTTTACTTTCCTATCTATGGAATAATTTATTGAGATTAAGGGCCCTTAGCAAAGGTAGATGCAACTTAACTAAGGAGAAAGATGATTTACAAGGCCGTTATTTTCCGACTTGAGAAATTCAGTTGATTTCTTAGGACTTCAAAATTTCATGCCAAACTTGCCTCAAGGCATCTAGGATTCACTCATGAACATTTTTAATTTTTTAAAATTTGGGGATCTATTTATATTCACTTTTTTTGGGACTGAAACAATGTGCAATGAATCGTGCTCTTTAAGTGGCAATAAGTAGCATAGAGAAGATGAATAATTATATAATTCTCCCCCAATTAGTGCACGAGAAAGCGAGGAGCAAGCTCGCTTTGCAAGACGTGAATATGTGACATATCACACAAGAACCATCTAACCGAGTTGTTTTTAATTATACACTCATATATCATATACATGAGGAAATGATAGTTTAGATTATGTTGAACCCTAGAAGGGAGCTTTTAGGGATTCAAATAAGGCAAAAAGAGAATTCCTCAACCAAAGAGCAAAGTGAGCAAACTAAGATGCCTATCGAAGAGGAAGTGGGTCAAGGCCAAGGCAAACTGTGAAGCAGCTCATATCCCCTATCAATATTGTGTATTGGATACCAAGTCTCCCATAGACATTGCTAATGACAGAGGAGGTGGTGTTGTGAAACAAGGTGAGGTGATGAAAGTCCTTGATGGTCAAAAACCTTTGGCAAATGTCATATGACAACGAACATAGCATCCATGAAGGTAAAGGTGTTAGTAGGATTGATATGCTATAATGGCACCTACCCCTATGGCTAGTAGGTGCGAATGGTTGTAAATGCAGTGGGTAGTAACCATCGCAATTATTAAAAGAGGCCATGTATATAAAGTCCTAGAATTCTAGGATATTAGGGTCATTCCTACTACCAAGGTAGCAACGATGCATAAAGTGCATCTTTTGAGCCAATTAGATCTGATTGTCTATTTTGGATAAGCAATAGAAGAAGGCTAATATGTACGAGTACTAAACCCGTTCTTTGCACGGCTTTGCACGGGCAAAGATGCATGACCATCCTCAACCCCTCCCCATATGAAGGTGGATCTTTGATTCTTAAATTGTTAATCAATTCACCTTGCATACTTGGATTAGATTTTAAAATTTTGGCTAAGTCTTAACCCATGGCTCTGAGACCTTCCATCTCCTCCTTTCATAACATTAACCTTCCATCTCCTCCTTCCTCCCGAAGGTGACCTTCCATCTCCTCCATTCCATTGACCTTCTATCTCCTCCTTGTCCTTAAAGCTGCCTCTTGTCTTTTCACCTCCTCCCCAAAGCCTGCCTCTTGTCTTTCCACCTCCTCCCCCCTCTAAGCCTCCATCTAAGAGCTCCTTCTTTGTGACACTGGTAGGCTCTTCTCCTCCAAGCTGCCACGTGTCCTCTCTTTTTTTTTTAAAGTGTCCATGGTTAATAGGTTAAAGATGTGCATACATCTCTCTCTCTCTCTCTCTCTCTCTCTCTCAACTTTGTGTGTGTGTGTGTTCCTCATTTGCTCCCATTCTACAAATTCACTACGCATCAATTCACATCGCTAGATGAAGAGTGAACATCCCGCTAGTCATTCGAATGAAGTACTATGGGATGCACTGAAGCACCATCATAGAATATCACAATTTGATGTTAACATTTGGTTATCCTGCTAGGTAATGCAAAGTTTGCACTGGAGAAACTAGTGGAGTGTAAGAGAACCAATTGGCAATGAATGTTAGAGCCAATCGATACAAGAACATTGCATCAACTAAGATACCAATGAAGAGAAGAGTGGATTGCCAAAATCAAAGATAAAATTAAAAGGCTTTTGAGATCAGCAAAGAATGTAAACCCTCAATTGATGGAAGTGAATAGGGCAAAAATTTCACCCATCAGCGATGCTAAATGAAGAGAGTGAGAAGAAAGAAAGCAAGAGAGTCAAACAAGACCATGTGTAGTAAATTTGATTGAGTTCTAGCAAGAACAAGGAATAGATTCTGACAATCATCATGAGGATGAAGATTGAATTGAGCAAAATGGATAGATTTTTAGCTAGCTCACCATTAAACACATGATGGCGTGCTAAGGCATTAAGAAGATAAAGAATACAAATGAAAATTTAAAAACAAATTCGTGAGATTGAGGGAAGAGATGGTGAAGGTAGAAATAAACCAGCTATTCAAGGAAGGATTAATCTACTAGGTTGACTAACGTGATTGGTTGTTTTCAATCATCATTTACTAAAAAAGAATAACACGTAGTGAGTCGGTGATGACTACAGAAAGTTGAATGAATAGACCCTGAAAAACCCATTCCATCCTGTTCATGGACACCATCCTAGAGAATGTAGCAAGGCATGAGATGTTTGATTCATGGATGTATACAATGGGTAGAGTTAGATAATATTGGCTAAAGATGACCAAGAAAAGACCTCATCCATCACCAAATCCAGTGATGCCATTTGGATTGAAAATGCATTGGCCATGTTAAAACAACTCATGGTGGATGACTTGCAAGATTACATCGACAAATTCTTCGTGATATTCTTGGATGACTTCTCACTCTATAGTATAAAGAAATCACACTTGGAATATCTGCAAACTACAAAAAGTGTTCCAACAATGCAAGGAGACCCAAATTTTCCTCAATGCATACAAGTGTGTATTCCTGTGTTCTTAAGGTTCTTGCTTGGTCACATAATCTCTAGTGAAGAAATTGTGATAAAAAATCCAAGGTTGATGCCATACAAAAGACAAAGGGTCCAAACAATGTCAAGAAAGTATGCTCATTCATGGTATGACTTCGTTTCTACCAGCGCTTCAACAAGAAGTTTGCAAGAGTACATGAGAACCACTTCATCAGCTAACAAGAGTAGATACAAATTTTGAATGGATAAAATCGCAATACAGAGAATTTCAGGTTTTCTAGTAATGGTGATAAAGACACCAATCATCTAGAAGCTATATATATAGGATTTGATCTTTCATTGTATCAAGGATTTCTATTGGCAATCTTGGCTCATCCCAAATTCCCCAATCTACAAATGTTCTCATTAGCAAGGATGAACTACTCTATGATTGAACAACGCTCATTAGCAAGGATGAACTACTTTGTGACTGAACAAGAAGACCTGGAGATGGTGTACAAGGTCTAAAGTTTTGGCACTATCTACTAGGCAACCCATTCATCTTCTATGTGGATCTCAAGCATTGCCCTACTTGATTAACAAAATGACCATGAAGTCATGATTGATCTGATGGATGCTACTACTTCAAGAATTCAACTTCAAAACCATCCAAAAGATTAGCTTATCGCATCATAGAGATGATTACTTGTCTTTCACATGGTAGATAAGAAATCTAGTGAAGGGATTGATGGTAACTTCTCCCCAATGCTTGTCTATTCATAGCGTCAATGTATAAAGACAAGCATGAAGGAATAATTCAATATCTTTGAATGGAAACCTTCCATGAGGAATGTTGCAAAGATGAATGGAGAAGTATTGTGATAGAATTGTCCCTCATGGGAGTGTAGGACCCTGTATAAGAGGGCCAAATGAGAGCGTTGGTCCTGGCTTAGGCAGAGGCTTGTCCCCTTGTGCAAGTGCAATACTTGTCTTGTCCACTTGCAATGCTTATGGCAGTGTCTTGTCCGATAGGGGCATCACAAGTTTGTCCATTTTTTGGCATATGAGAAAGATGTCTAGGGACTTTATGAAGGAGGATCAACATGCTATTAGGAGAGGAAGGAAGAGGACAAATCTCCCATCTCTTTCTCCTAAGAAAATGCAATCAAGGGAGACACAGAGGGACTCTTGTATCATATGACTGAAAAGAAGTCACATCACATTTGTCATTTTATGCAATCTGTAGTTAATGAACTTGTCCCTTAGTGCTTGGGCATGCTTGAAGTATTTAGTCATATGCATACAACTACTTGTGCTAGAAAGGGGGAGATATGGTCCTTTGTGATGCATCTTTTGAACAAATATGGAGAGAGGAAGAGGAGAAGACTGGCAATGAGGAAAGGGTGCACAGCTAGTGAGCACACCACAAATGACTAACTATATACTAGTATTAGTTGTTGAAAAGAATGAAAATATCAAAATCCCTTTAGGGTTGGGGTCAGGGTTTCCAACCCTTATGCCTTTTAGCATTCTTTTGTTTCAGTGCTATGCACATATGAATCATGATTGCATGGTGTTGAGATGAATCCTCAACACCTTCCTTCAAGATCAACATCATGAAGTAGGCCTTCCCTCAAGATGATGATTATGGGGAATGGAAGAAGGACTGAGCATTACATTTCATTACAACCCTTTAATGGGAATTTCTTACTCTATTCAAACCAAGATCTTGTTGGTGTTTCTCAAAAAGCTCTTTTCCAAGTTGTTTGGTAAAGATATTTGCAACATTCTCTTTGTTGTCACCGTGTTGCAATGTCGCCAAGTAACACTCTTTCTTTGATGAAGTATTCTCTAACATCAATGTGCTTTCTCCTGGAGCGATATACTAGATTCTTGGGTAATTCTTGAGCTGATTGATTATCATAGCATATTGTTGTTGGCTTTTGACTCACCAAAGTAATTTGTTTTTGACAATAGTCTTCTAAGCCATATAGCCTCACATGCACACGTTGTGAATGCCACATATTTTGCTTCTATTGAAGACAGAAATAGTTGGCTATTTATTTAACAATCATGATATGGTGTTGAGAGATCACACTCAACATCATGTGATCATATGTGCATAGCACTAACCCAACAGAGTGCTATAAAGGAAAGGGTTAGATGCCCTAACCCTAACCCTAAATGGATTTGTATATATTCTAGATTTTCAACTAAATCTAGTGTATAGTTAGTCATTTGTGGTGTGCTCTCTAGCTGTGCCCTCTCTCCTCATCTCCACTCTTCTCCTCTCCCCTCTTCATATTTTGTCATGGTATCAGAGCATGGTTCTACCTTCCAATGAGGCACCATCTTTGGGAGAGTGTGAGAAAGTAATTGAGAGATTGAGTGTTCTCTTCCGTGAGAGATTTCCATTCATGTGAAGAAAAATTTTGCCCACTTTGAGAAAAATTCCATTCATTGAGAGGGAGAGTTATTCATTCCATTCATTCCAAGTGAGAGAAAGATATGCTTCATTGTGAATGATGTATCTTGACAAGGGGAGATATGTTTGTGTGTGAGAGAGAGAGAGAGATCAAGGTCTTAGTCTTTGAGAGATAGGTTTTGAGAGATCTGTGAGAAGAAAAGGAAAGGTAGATTCCAAAGTAGTGAAGCTTCTCTGCCAGCCAAAAGCTCCAACAAAGCTCACGCTTCATCTCCAGTGCATGTAGCAAATGGCCTCAGCGACCTAGTCCCATGACTAGGCCAAATGTAGCCTCAACTATGCCCAAATGATATGCAGGATCCTTCGTCTATAGCTCATAGCCTTCAACGACTCTTGCAAGGTGCACCCGCATCTCCACTATCCTTCAAGCTCCAAAGCTACGAGCTCCCAATGATAGTTCCAAGGGAGGCAGGCACTGCAGCTTCCGCCTCTACAAACAGCGCATGCACTACAACCATCTCCAGCTTGTCCACACAGCTTTAACAGTGCAACCCGCCTCAAAAAACACTTCCGACCGGCCTCGCCTCTAGCAAACAACTCGTTGTAGTGCCAAGGTACCTCCATATGCCTCTACGACCAGCAGCTTCTTTCACGCTCCATCACCCATCCATGCCTCAGAGCTTCAAAGCTGGACGTTAGGCCATGTGGCAATTCCACATGGCAATTCCACATGGCAATTTTTTAGCCATTTGAACCTATCCTAGGTTCACCACTCAACCAAGGGATTGGGTTGGGTCAAGATAACCCGAGTACAATCAGGAGAGGATAGGGTTGGTCAGGTTAACTCGATCAGGCTAACCCTAGTGAAGTATGGTCGAAATTGTGACATGTGGCACCCCTATTCTCACTACCACATCAGCATCCTAGTCAGTAGTGCCACATCATCAGACCAGTGAGTTGCCAGCTCATCAATGCCATGTGGCACTCTAACCCCCTGCAGGCACATTCCCCTGCCAGGCACACTGTGCACACACTACATGTACACCTGCCTGCCACCTCATCAGTGCTCCATAGGCACACCCCTTGCTAAGCACAATGCCACATGATCATTGCATGCAACTCATAGTGACACATCATCATTTTGCACATTTCACTCTTTTTGGCCCCTCTACTTAGATCAAGTCGTATCCCTTGATCTAGGAGGAGTTTGAGGGTGTTACAAAAAGGTGAAACGATCGATTTTTTGTGCTCTATGTGCTCGTTACATCACATGCATATTTTGGTGCAAGTTTCACTCACTTTTGAGCCTCACTGACAAATCCACTTCTTACACGCATATCAACCTCTACATCGACGCATCTGACCTAGCACTTAAAAAGAACCAAAGAAAAGAAATTATTTGCTATTCTTTCATTGATCGATGGTTGGTATAGATCTAGATTCGAGTAGACTAGATCGCCATAGAGAGGGTGCTTTGAATTTCCCCAAGTTGCCAATCTAAGCCATGCCCAATATTCTTGACTAGTTCCTATTCAGAGTTAGTCCCTATGCTCACATACAGTGTCACATCATCACATTACCTGAAACCTGACGTTCATAAGTTAAGTGCACTAGCAATGGGATCTCCAGCTACACAAATAGTTTTCGCACCTGTAGCAAATCCTACCATTGCCCGAGCACATGCAAAATGGGATAAGAAAGATAAGTATGCATATCATCTAATCAAGTAGAATGTGCAAGATGTCATGCTAGGACAACTCAACACCATCAAGATATCAAAAGAAGCATGGGATATGTTTGCAACTATCTACGAGTCCAAGAACACTTCCAAGATTCTCACCCTCAAGATTTATCCCTGATTGTGCATTAATCTCCATGAAAGATGACTATAGTTGTGTTTTGTCATTCGTCCAACTGACAAAATGTTCTTTCTGAGCATTGAAATGTATGAACGAAATTTTCTTTTGTGCTAGTGAAATTGTTCACAGAGACAATTCCTTTCCCTTGAATTAGATTTGGTGTGTTATCTGCAGTGTAGATCATATTCTTTAGTTCTTCTAATGGTTTCATCTCTATGAACCATTGCCATGTGTGATGACGCACGACTGTCTATGTACTAAAGATCTTGTACCAAATGACAATGCATGCTGACATGGAAGGTGCTAATGTGTTAGATGATGTGGCAAGGTGATATGGCCCTGATGATGTGCAACTTATGTGGCTATTCACGTGGATGATAATGTGGCATGATGATGCTAATGTGACCCTATGGTCACCTTTGTTAATGTGGCAGATGCGAAGGCCTGATGATGTGGCAAGGTAAGGGTGATGTGGCCATCTTCCAGGTGCCAAATGATGAACAAACCCAAAGAGTGTGGGTGTAAAAATGGCCATGTGTCAGTGATAAGGTAGTTAAGATTCCACCCAAATCTACAGAGATGCATTGAGACCTAAAGAGATTATGATGGTATCCCAAGATTCTGTCTACTTGTCACTAGAAAAAACATCATGGATTCATTGATCATTTGGTCATCATTCGGGCTATGTGCTTTGGAGCTTCTTGAAGGCATCGTTTATGGTGTTTGTTTGGATCCGTTTCTTGAGCTTGGGGTCGCTGTGCTTGTTTGTATCATTGCTTGTGGAGGCTAGGTTCATTGAGTCATCATTAGGGAGCTATTGAGTCGTGGTGCTTACTCATGAGTCCTTTGGGGGATACTAGCTTCTCCATTGATTAAGCACTATTGTGGTCAATTGTCCACACTAGTTAAGTCCCAGTCTCCATGGAGGTGCTATGGTGTAGAAGGTGCCTAGCGTTGAGTCCACATTATGTATTCCACTCAACACTCTAAACTAAAATTTCCCCATACACCTACAAAAAAGAAGAAGTCATATCCCCCGTCTCCTTATCCATTCCACTCAACATTGAGCAAACATGGTGTAGAGCAACCAGCCTACGAATTGAGAAGGCAAATAATATTTAAGAGGTGGTAGTGCTGAATCACCAGACATCCTTGTTAGAAACACTCTCCACCCTTTCACCACTCCAGGACCCAAAGGGACACATGAATTAAAAATGGGCCTCAATGTAGGGAAGGAAACATATTACTAGATGCATTGCACCTCAATGCAAGAATGTATGAACTCTTCTACAAATGCAATGAACCCTTGATTCCTCAAGGGCTAGGTAGCATATGTTGCTAGTTCCATAGCATTAAAGAGAGATCCAAGCCATGAGGATGCAACTTGAAGTAGTGTTGGGCCAATCTTGGGCCCTTTTAACCTAGCATTTCTTGAGGACTACATCCAAAAGTGAATACTTTGATTAAAGAGTTAAGCAAGAGAAGTAAGCTACCTACCAAAGAGTGAATGGGTGAAGGCTAGGGTGAAGTGGAGACTAGCTTACTCCCCATGTGAGGATTCTCTTCTATAAACTTCAATTATATCTTTATCTTCTCATCAAAATAGTTTATTGAAAACCTATGTAGAGTAGACACAACCAAGATTGTGTCTTCTAGCTACAACCAACACAGTGGTGGTTATTAATTCAACCATCGTGATAGTCACTTGCAAATCTCTCTCTCTCTCTCTCTCTCTCTCTCTCTCTCTCTCTCTCTCTCTCTCGATTCCTCATGCACTTTCTAAGTTCTATATTCTTGCTTGCCCCCACTACACATTCACTACATGTCGATATGCATCACTTGATGAAGATATAACACCCCGCTGGTCATTTAGAAATGGTTAATGGTGCCACACACCTAGAAAAAAACAAAGTTCCATGGGTTGGATTCAAGCAATAGCACATAGTACCATGATTTGTTGTTAACAAAGTCAAGGACTAAAGAACATAATAGGTCAACAATCTTGTTGCATTGAAGTAAAAGATAGAAATAAGAAGTTGCTAGCTCATTGCATGTAGGAATGATATTTGTTTGAGTAAAGTAATTTTAACTAAACTAACCTAGCTCCTATTAGCTTGAACATTAGGGGATTTTAGTGATAATAAGAACTAGCTTGTGTTGACCTTGGGTAGGAAAAAAGTTCAAAAAAAAAACATACCAAGTAGCTTTATGCATCAACAGAGAGTAGTAACAACCAAACATCTTGTTGAGACAGCAACTTCTTCAATTATCTAGGTGACTAATGGAAATAAAAACTTCCTTGCTTATTGCTTTGGTAGAGGATAATTCTAAGTGATGCAAGTAATTCGAATGGTATAATAATTGGTTTGAATTGGCATGATATACCAATGAGAATCTTATTACATATGAACTGGAGATTCTAAGCAAAAGATATGGACAAACTAGCATATTTTGGGTAGTTTGAAACACTAAAACATGACATACCAAGCTAGCTTGTGCATTAAAATGTGGAATAGGTATTTTGTACAATGGAAATAATAATGTGCTAATTGTTATTTCAATAACAAAATATAACAAATTGTAATAGTTAACACATTTTTTCAATAACAAAGTATAACAAATTGTAATAGTTACTTCTAAGAACCTTGGGAGGTTACCATCAAGATTCAAACTCTAGATGACACCCTACAGCCCTTGCCAAGGATGAATAATTCAACACAGTACAACTCCAATAGCGAGCCATAGATACAATAATGACTGCACCACTTCAAGGTGACAAGGCCTCATGTTAAAGGAAATGGAAATAACATCCCTCATAATTGTCCAAGTGAGCTATATTGCCTAATGATTTTCCATCCTTAAAAAGCTCCACTAGCTTGAGACTTAAGGCATTTTGTCAAAATAATTGAAAAGAGCATTCCTATAAGATGCCTTAACTAATTGAGGGTTTTCTATTCCCAACTACTTGGGACTTCCTTTGGAGCTCCCTCTTCTCAATTGTTATTGAAGTCCCTCTTATCAATCATTTATCTATTGGCCTCTTCCATGAGACTCCTTTTCTTAAGCTTCCTTTGGAATACTTCTCCATGCCCAATCCTAGTACTTATGCTTAAGACTCCCCTTGGATGATGGACACCTATACTAAAGCCCTTCCTTTGGTGGCCATTCCAATTCATCCTACGATTTCCATCACATAACATCACCCAATTTCCTTTCAAGTCTATTAATATGAAAAAACTAAATGTAGGCAATATCCTTATGGTAGTGCTAGTTTGTAAACAACTTCTATAATTCTCTTCATTATTAAGAATTATCCACAACACCTAGGAGATAACTTTGTGAATTTTTACGAGAGAATTGGGTATATAATGTTCTCCTTGAATCTAGAAGACCTTGCCCTCTTTTTCAAGAATTATGGAGTTTTTGAGATAGCTCCTTTGCAAGGTATCTCATAGCATATAGAGCCTTTTGTCCCAAGGACAAATATCTACTCTATCTAGATGCATAATTTAGAAACCAAGTCATCTTTATGCCCTTGGATTCCTCATAACACCATACATCATAGTGTGTTAAACCTTTTTGTACTTGCCTTTAGCTAAATTCACCACATGCTTTTGTGCTCTTGGTATTTTAACCCAACTTTTAAAATTCATTAACAAATCCGTAGTTCAAGAAAATGAGTTAACTAATCAATAGTTCAAGAAAATAAGTTACCCTGTCATCAAGGCTATTCATTAACTTTTCAATAGTTTAAGAAAATAGGTTAATTAATCAATACTTCAAGAAAATGAGTTATCCTATCGTTAAGTTTCCATAACACAGACTTTATGCCCTCTTATATTTCCAGGCATCCTCATTAAGTCATGAGGACCAAAGGTGGGCTTCCACATTGCTGAGATAGATGAGACTTGTCAGTACTGATAAATCTCTATTTCTTTGTACCTTTTAGTCCAAATAATGGTAATAACTATACTTGTTTTTGTTGAGATTTACTAAACTCACACTTTTGGCATTATTGTACAATTCCAAGTGGAATGGTTCTTACTATGCACCTAGAACATAATTATCTTAATTTTCATTTTTTCCGATTTAGGAATAGGCATCGTTCTCCTTTCGATATATTATGCAGATCCTAAGAAACCTTTTTTGAAGGCCCTTTTGTTTTGGCCATAGGGAAACCATATGATCAAGTGACAAATATTGAAGTAGGTCCTACTTTGGGTAAAAAACATTTGACTTCCATTGACCCCTGTTGGTTTCACTATGGTTCATCATATATCTACACCTACTTTCTTGCCTCATCCAAAACTTTGAAGTGTTAATCCATATGAGGGAGGGTGGATAGCCATGCATGGCTATGCTACTTGCATTGCCTTGTTGAAGGGTTGGGTTTTAAGTGCGATTGTTCTCTCTCTCTCTCTCTCTCTCTCTCTCTTTATATATATATATATATAACACATATATATATATATATATATATATATATATATACATATATAGCTCCTTGATAGCTCTAGCTCCAGATATTATATAGATAGGTAGATAGTAAGAGAGACAATACCTATCTATCTATCTATCTATCTATTTATCTATCTATCTCTCTCTATATTTCTATAGATAGATCTAGATATTAGATAGATAGCTATATAGTAAGAGCTCATTTCCACGATTTGCTGAGCTAGCATCTTTGCAAGTGCTTATGGTATACATGAGCATGGGCTAATGTTTGTAACCATGATCTCAAATTCGCCATGCCATATTCATTTGTAGATTGGGGCCCTGCGCCATCCACTATTTCACTCTCCTTGTATCGTCATGATGTTAATTAAAACCTTCACACCATAATGCCTCGGTGGAGATGGATGTTTCTTAACTCGAGTAGGGCATATGATTGCTACAAGCAAGTAGCGTGAAATGAGATTGGAGGTGGGAACGATCTTGGCAATGGAAATATGAAGCTAATATGCCATGATTTGCGAGCGGGGGAATGCCGTGTAAGGGCACACGGGCTTGAAGATGCGCCACTCCTTTAGACTCTTATACGATTTTGGTGTTGGAATTCGTACCTCGGTTTTGGAAGATGCACATTGAACTGAGCACCCCATTTCCAGCCTACCTGGGGCAATCGTAGCTTGCCATGTTTTCTGACTCTACATTCGAGTACCTCCAATATTCCTCCAACTCAAAGGTTGGTCTGCCCCAACCAATAAACAATGGCGATATACAAACTCTAAGGCTCAGACAAAGCTCTACTATAGGTCCTCTAATGGCAACATACAAAGGCAAGCATAGAAACGAATTCACCGTTTAGTTCACGCGAGTTTTTGACCATGCCGCACTAGCTGCGCATCAACTCCACATTCGTGGCCCGTGTGGAGTGGCCCCTAACCTCTATTTTTTGCTTTCAAAAATGAAATGAAATGGGCATTGGGCACTTGGGCATCCTCATCTACTTGGAGTCTGGAGAATCTCAACAAGTCTAATGGATAAAAGGGTCTGGGAAAATGATGGGTTGCAAATTGCAATCACCTCAAAACTTGGGAGCGCGAGTTTTTGACAATGCCGCACCAGCTGCGCATCAACTCCACATTCGTGGCCTGTGTAGAGTGGCCCCCAACCTCTCTTTTTTGCTTTCAAAAATGAAATGAAATGGGCAAGCGGGCATCCTCATCTACTTGGAGTCTTGGAGAATCTCAACTGGTTGCAAATTCCAATCACCTCAAAACTTGGGAGTTGGGGCCCTGGCGAAGACTTGGAAGTTGGCTCGAATTTTTGTGATAATGCCTCCAGTCCTTCACAAAGTTGCGCATGATTGGCCGGCAGCATATCATCGGTCTCGCGCCTACGGCGCTCTCGGGATTCTGGAGCTTGGCGTCAATGAAAAGTTTGAAAACAATAGATTTGGTGCTGTGTTGTCTTTGTTGAGTGTGTTCCTTTAACGCAGGCGCAACCGGTCACTTGCCAGTGCCTACTTTTGGAATCTGGATGACTGTCGATACACACAGTAACGAATCAGTGTCCCTAGTTTCTCGTGTCCCTACTCCCCAGTTTCTCGTTGACAATTTGTGTATTAGGCCGTGCCACGATTTATTCCCAGGACCGAGGCTTGATCACTTCACCTTATCCAATAATGAGTGTAGATTTTAGAAGAGCGTGCAACAATCAAATATTTTCATGCAGATTCCATCCCGCTGTCCAGTTTGATGGACGCTATGTAGAAAGTCCTTCAGAATCAATTGCATACGTGCTATTGGTCAACGAACGTCCCTAATTTAATCAGATAGGTGTTCACAAGAAAACAATTTTCTTACAAATACAAAAACGTTCCAGTTGAAAATCCTCAATTGAAATTCGCAAGTTTTAAAACCTTCTAATTTCCAAAATTTGCCATTCCGTTGACTAGCTTTTCGTGGACATCACACAAATTGATTTTACAATGTCTTTTGGAGTGGCCGACTAGTTAAGTAGCATTCGTGAATTTACTTACTTTTAGCTTGCTACTTTTATACAAACTTGTGATGCACAACTTAACGGGACATTCAATTTTTTTCTTCCATGGACTCATCCTTTCATCCACATTTCAAACAATGTAGAGTTTAAGATTCACAATTTTGGAGGTATATAGGTTACTAATATATTCAAGGCCAATCAAGAAAGTCAACTACTATACAAAATCAAAAACCCTATTGACATATAATTCAACACATAAATAAGCCCTTAATTACCACTAACATAGCATCACCAACCAATTGTTAATATAAAATCAAAAACCTTGCTAAGGTATGGTTCAAGTAGAAAGTACAATATAAATGGGCCAATAATAGCTAGTAATATAACCAGTCCTAATACTGTAGAGATAGAAGGGAAGCCAACTACATTCATATAGAAATAAAAAAACTTGTTGAAATATAATTCATAACTAGAGAAGTTGTAAGGGTGCTAATACTAACTTCCAAATACACGTCTGCAAGTTTTTGCTACAGTTCGTTACATTAAAGCATTCATGCTCGATCTATTTCTCAATTTAATCTTGACTATTTTGAAAGCTAAAGCCCCAACTTTCACAAATGGTTGTGCTATTTTGCATTGTAACATTGCACCTTTTGCAACTCAAGGGAGCAAGGAATAGTTCTAGAGTACCATCTCATTCCTACTATTGAAGCATCATGTCTCTTTCAACAATGTACCTACCAAATTTCACGCTACTTGCATGTTGAAAATGTGGTCAATTCCATCTTCAAAGCTCTTCCATCAATCACACATTCTACATGTGGACCATCTGCTAATGTAGCATCATTCCCATACTCTTTTTTTTTGGTAGAACCAAAAAAAGGAGCTTTATTAAATGAAATAGAACTATACAAAGAAAAATAAAATATCAGTTGAGCTGGCCTCAACAACTGAGTAGCTACTGAAAGCTCAAAGGACTGAGAAGCAAAGAAAGTAAGAACACTTTGAACTTCCCTCTCGACTTGCAACACAAACTTAGCAGGGAATCGAGTATCGTTAAATACCATCTGATTATGAACTATCCAAAGCTGGCTATTGACCACCACTCTCACCACGGCCTAGACATGAACTTGGAAATCATTGAGCTTGACCTTGCCATCAAATATGGCAATTTTTCGTACTAATTTGAAAATGAAGCTGCACCAGAGCAAGCCATCGTGTGAGTTGAACCCTACGCCAGATATTGCGAGAAACAAGACATCCCTTAAAAACATGGAAGTGTGATTCTAGATCCACTTGTGAAATTGGCTTCCACTTAATAATCATATTTCTAGTGGAGAACTTCGCAACTATCAAACAGGCTATCAAGATTCCATAAGATAAAGTTCAACCAATTTTTGCAATTACAACCAGCCCATTGTTAAGACGATCAAATGGAGCGTACTACCTCCAATGCATTTGAGCAGCGTGGGCTATATCAACATGGGATGTACATATCAAGTCTTTTGAAGTAAGCCTAGAAATATCTTTTCCTTTGACAGTGACCCATCCTCTCACATCCGTTAACCAATTGAATAGAGAGCTAGACAGCCAATCTTGCAAAGGTAGTAGTTAAAAAACGTTTGACTCCCGGTTCAACAAACTAAATTGATGAGAAATTTCAGGTATGCTCCACAAACGACTATCTTGGATGTTCCAAAGATCTGCTCACTTTCAAAGCCCTCAATTGTTGAGCCTTTTGGAGATGCATGGAGTGATCTACACAAGTGCCACCATAAGAGGAGTTCTTGAATTTTTGGCAAAAGCCCCATTTCTAGATATGATGGATTGTGCAATTTTAGCCCCATGGAATTTCACCATTCCCCAGGATGCTTGAGCCTCTTTTGTGAATATGTTTATGCCTAGCTATGTATCTCCTTCAAAGCGAATAGCCCCTCTCCATTCAAGGCCTCAAATCTGTTCCTCCAAATTGGAATTATTTTGCTAAGAACTTTTGAATCCTTAATTTTGACCAAAAAATCTGATAGTAAAATCACCTACCACTTTAGGCCACTATGCCGATCCAAGAACACCTACTTGTTCGATCTATGCACGAGCTATGGTCATCCATGACTAACTAGAATGTAGCTTCAATAGCCACCTAAAACAAATCTTGTCACACTTCACCTTAAGGGACTCCAACCCCAAGCCACCTTCAATCTTTGAAGCAGTAACGTGCTCCCAAGGGAATGCATGCAATTGAGCAATCCAAAGCATATCCCTAGGTAATCTTTCTAGTGTTGATTGTGAGAAAGGAAAAATAGTAAAATAGGATACTTCTATAGGAGCTCTAGGATATGCTTCAAAATGGTATATCTACCCAACAAAGTAAGAGGTTTGTCTCTCCATTTAAAAAATTTGGCATAATCTTTGGCCAAGCACCAATCAAATCTCTGTTTGAGAGTTCTACCAATTCCTAATGGGCATACCATATATTTGGATATCTCCCCCACTTAGATGACTTTAAACTCGTATCTAAGAAGCCACTGCACGGCCTTCTCCCAATCCAAATAAAGCACTGCTAATCTCACATTGTTAATCTGTGATATTGAGACAACAGGAAATTATTCATAGAGTGAAAGAAAATTATTAACACTTGTATGATCATCTTCCAACGGAGTGGCATTATCATATGCAAAGAATTGAGTAGTAAAATAAGAGCCATCTATGAGAGGCAACCCCCTGACTAATCCAATATTGACTTGAAAATAGAGTTGTCTCAAGAGAGGTTTCGTGACAATTTCCAAAAGCAATGGGGCAAGAGGGCACCCTACCATATGGAAATCTGAGCACAGAGAAGTTTTCATAAAAGTACTTATTGATTTCAATTTTTGCCATAGCATTGGAGAATAGTATGCATGTCATATTACAAACTCCCCTACCAAGGCCTAGTCTATGCAAAAGAAAGACTAGTTGACCTGATCATAAGCCTTCTTTAGTTCTAGGTTGAGAAGAAGAAACTTATGATTTTGGGTAATAGCATATTGTATTGCCAACAAGAGATTGAGGATGCAATCATGCATATTTCACCCATATTGACACTAATGTAGAAATCATGTAAGAATAAATTTAATCTAGCTAGCCATTGCTTTGGCAAGTATTTTGTAAAATGAGTTCAGCATTGTCAATGGCCTCCAATCCCCTAGGTTGCTATGGTTGATTAATTTTGGGCTTAATTTGATTACTCTAGCATTCATAAAAGTAGGAAGACTACCAATACAAATGCATCAGTTTAGGAGAGCTGAACAATCAATGGAACATAAGTTCTTACACTAATAGTATTGAAAAAAATATAAGGGAATGCCATCAAGCCCTAGGCCTTCTCTTTCGCCATTGGGAAACCACAAACTGAATTTTAGTAGAAGAGAAGGGTTCTTGTGGTAGCATATCCTCCTAGGGAGAAACAATAGCAAATGTGGGATCTAAAAATTTGTTGAATCGAGCTTGGTAATCTAAGGGGTGATATAGAGAAGAGCCAATAGTGCTAGACAATGTATACCATATTACTTGTGCAACATTAGAGTCACAAGTGACTAGCATTCCATGCTCATCATTGATCATGGAGATTAGTTCTTTGAGAATGTTCTCCTTTACATGCTTAAATGAAAATTTAGATCAATGTACTTAGGTCCACTTGAATTCTTGCTAATGCTAAAGAGATATGCTCTGCTTCTCGAAGGTGAAACTCAATAGTGCTGATCAGTGGGGGGAGATAAGGATGTAGAGGGGACTCTTGAATTTTAGGTGAATTTCATGCAATAGGGAAACTTGAATATTGTAAAGGATACTCTGGAACTTGAGTCTACTCCCATTATCATTCTTACACTCATCTCATAGCCTCACTCTCAAACTCTTCTTCCATATCACCTTACTCCCTCACTATCTCTTGTTCCCGTGGTCCATATTCTCATAACTTAAAGTTTCATGACCTTTTTGAAGTTATCAATTTTGTGGAGGAAGCCATTAGCACCAACAAAGATTGGATTGTTGAGAAAGAGGCAAACAGAGAGCAAAGAAAGTGACATCGAGCTTCGTTAAACCTAGGATGAAAAGGAGGAGTTTGCTGCTCAAAAGCGCTTAGAGAAGGAGGAGAGAGGGAAAATAAGTAGGTCTACTAGCGAAATAGATAGATTACTTTCATATCAAAGAGAGCTAATAGACTATCTAACTGAGGTTACTTCGCGTGTGGCTCTTTATGGGAGATTTCCACCCCAGGAAGCGCAAGTAATACTGAATCAAGAAAGTTCTATACAGGAGAAATTTTATAATTCCTTAGTTCTGTTCTGTAGTTTTAACTAGATCGACCATGATGAGATGGTCTCAGCTCTATAGGATATCAATTGCAAATATTAATGCCTTCCAGTGAGAGGCTTATTATAGCTTTTGGTGTTTGTTAAATCTAGATACCAATATCACCAACTATAAATGCTTTAATACCACCATGCAGTAGTCTCACTAGTTTGGATTCCAAATTTTCAATCCGTTTTGGTTTTCAACAAATTATTGCCCTCAAATGGGTGTGCATCACTTTAGCACAACATTGGAGGCCCATTAATCCATGCCTAATGTTTGCATTTAGGTGTGTCCTTAGGTTGAGGAGAAGCTCATGTAGTGTACTTTTGAATGATTACTTGGTTGCACATATGTATAGAATAAAGTCTTGATGTTTTTGAATAAATTGCTACATCCTATAGTATTCAGGATGCATGCTTCACATGCAACATAACACTTGTAAAGCTTTAACGGTCTCATTCCAAATCCTTATTTCATAATTTTTTGATCTCATGTTCCAGTTTGGAATGTGGACTACAACTTTCATGCAAGATATCTACCTATACACAGAAAATTCCCTGAACCTCACCAAAAATGGGTACACCCAACCAAACAATAACCCCTTTACCCAAATGTTCATGCTATGTGTTGGAACTTTTAAAACATTTTAACATTAAACACCTTTTGTATGTCAAATTTTAGGCTTATTTTATTTCCTTATGTATATATAAATCTGTAAGCAATGGAATTATAAAAATCCATTTATTGAACTCATGTGATAGGGTTACATATGATGGGTACTCTACCCCCACCTCGAATGAGAGAGTGATCTAAACCAAAAAAGAGGAGGGTCGGAAGTGAGTGGGTGATTGAGTGAACTAGAGAAGGGTCTTTTTCCCTTAAATATTCCCACACAAAGTACTCTCAGAGGCGCTACCCATGCAGACTTGCAAGACTACCCGAGTCCTACAAGGGCTCACAAATTTTTGCATATCATGAAAAGTAGGGTAGTGTGTCAAATACTATGGTCATAATGTTGGAAACAATGTTACTTTGCTTAGATATTTGAAGCTAACAAAAGTGACAGGTGCTTCTAATGATGGTGCAGACTGTATGGGAAGAGCATTGGAATGCAATGCAGACCAGTTACATGAAGGATACTTTTCTTCTATTCATTGCAAAAAATTGGTTTTAACATTGTATTCAAAAAAATTAGACTTGTATAACGTCCAATTCCAAAAATGGACTAAATACAAGTCTAATTTTTTTAAATATCATAGTCCCATGGTTTCCTTTCCATATACTTCAAAACAAATATTGCAATATTGGTTGAAACTTCACACACCCACTTATATAGAGTAACCATTGGTAGTTTTTCTAGCACACTTTGAAAACCCAAATTTAGTCAAATTACTAAATACTAGATAAGCTTACAAAAATACCTTCTATGATTAACCAAATAATTACAGTTTGGTCAACACCACATAGTTTTGAACCAAAGTCCTAAGTATATCAAGATGACTTGTTCTCTTGGAGAGATGGTGTACATATACACCTTCTTGGTGTAAAAACACACCGTTTAAGTGTAGGCCATTTTCAATTACAATTGGATGCCTGCTTGTTTCGACTAACTTTATGATGAAGGGTTGGGCTTGTCCCCCTATATTGTCATCACGGAATCCTAGTGGAAGCAAAAAACACATGTAAAGGAGAGAACTTTTTGTTATATATATATATATATACATATATGATTAAATATATATTATAAAAATTTCAAAAAAACAACTCAAAAAATGCAAAAATTTCCAAAGTTTCCAAATTTAAAAAATTTCCCAATGTTTTGATTTTTTAATAAAGAATTCTCAAAAACATTTTCCTAAAAGATTTTTTTAAAATGATTTTTAAAAATCAACATAAGTTTAATATATATTCAATTGATCTATATATCTTATATAAATTTAAATCAATACGTA
Source organism: Dipteris shenzhenensis (assembly GCF_047967505.1). Lineage (NCBI taxonomy): Eukaryota > Viridiplantae > Streptophyta > Polypodiopsida > Gleicheniales > Dipteridaceae > Dipteris > Dipteris shenzhenensis. Next base: position 24,500,161 of record NC_141610.1, read on the forward strand.
CAAGCTAATCTAATATTAATCTAACTAGTTACTTAATCTAAATCAAACTAATCAACCTTATATTAGTTAGTACATATTCAATTGACCTAAATATCTTATATAAATTTAATTCAATAGTATACCATATATTAATAATTTAAATAGATTAAGTGATTAATTAATCTTAATTTCAATATATTAATTTAAGTAGATTCAAATAAAAAGATTAATTTCAAAATAGTAATTAATTAATTCAAAGAGTCATTTAAATTAAATAGATTAATTTAATTAAATCAAATAGATTTACTTAGAATAATTATAGATTAATTTAACTAATTTAAATATGCTAATTTAAAATATTACATTAGATTAGTTTCAATAGATTAAATTAATTAAAATAGGTTAAGTTAAATCATCTTAATTTAATAAGTAAATTTATTTTTTAAATTTAATTAGATTTTAAAATTTAATCTAATAATTTATTAATTGACTTTAATTAATTTAATTTAGATTAACTTAAATTAAATAGATTAATTTAATTAATTTAAATAGATTAACTGAAATTTATCATAAATTAATTCAATTAGATTAAATCTAAATAAATTAATTTAAATAGATGAAATTAATTTAAAAAATAGGTTAAATCTACTCATCTTAATTTAATATGTAAGAAATATTTTTGTAATCTAATAATTTATTAATTGAAATTAGTTAATTAATTAAATTGAGTATAGAATTAATTGATTAATTAACTTAAATAGATTAACTTAAAATAATTAATTAAACTTAAATTAATTAATCTAATTGAGTAATTAGATTAAACTAAATTAATGTTATTTATTTATTTATTTTAAAAATGCGGGTTTATATTAATATGGAGTCAAATATATTTACAATAGTAAAAAAAACCAACATACTTCAGACAGAAGTTCTATCCATTAACAATGCCTATAACAAAAACCATCCTTTCAGCAGAAAAACCAGTGGTAAGAAAAGAAACAAGGAACTAGGCCGTCTCCTGTGGCTCTTCCTTGGGCGCCAAGTGTGCAACCACTCACAGAAGAATGTTTCCTGGAATGCCAGGATGGGGGCACGGCTTTCGGACTCTAGTTCATAGTCTGGGCTCTGGAGACTTGAAGTCGGGAGGAGGAGTGACTTCATTATGAATCTTGAAGGTAACTCCAACAGGGTCGTTCCGTGCCACCGATCTCTTGTATACAACCAAGGGAAGGGGTGCCGATGGAGAGGGCGTAACATAGGTCGGCGAGGCATGTAGGGGAGCTGTGGTGGTGGGGAGAGTCTGTGTCACAGGGGAGGCAGGGAACAATTGACCCAAAGACAGGTGGTAAGAAAGGATAGGAACTTTGACCGTCGACGTTGCCTGGCCGTGAGGAGGTACCATCTGTGGGGTGGCGGTCGTGGGGAACTCTTCTTTTTCGGCCTATTTTTATAGCTGGGACAACAGAGTAGTCTCTTTCTTCGCAAAATGTTCATCCTTTTTGTAGCACTCCTGAACTTGTTGCTGTAGTCATGATATCTTTTTAAGATTTGCACCTTTTCTTGTGTTCACACATATGTTCATTACAATTTTGTTAGTACAAATAGAGACATTACCAAAAACCTTAGCGCATCTCTAAGCCCATAGATACCAAAGAATGGAGCTACACATAATGTTCCAGTTTTCCAGGGACCTTGTTGGCAATGGAAGGCAAGCATAATTGATCAAGAAAAAGCCAAACTGTTTCTGCACAGTGTACCAAGATTCTCTAGAAGATCTGCAATTTAGAAACAGGTGGGGGATATCTTCCTACGCTTTGAAACATCTTTGGCAGTAATCATCTCCTTGACCAATTATCACTGCTCGTTTGGCTGTCCAGACACCTTTGTGTATAATGAGCCATAAGAAGCACGCCACTTTCTCTAGCAGTTCCTTGTCCCATATTCTTTTGAATCTTTTGAACCACACTCTTTTTGAGCCTACTCTCAACCACTTTCGATTCAGTTGAGCAAGTAGCTCTTCCTACCCTTCGACAAAGATGGGGAAAGGGAAGAGCTCTTCCTACCCTTCGACAAAGATGGGGATAGGAAAGAGTTCAGTTTGGACTGCCCACCTAAATTCTTTGGTAGTTGGAGGCGCCCTTCCCCCCATCCAGGCAATTGAATCTCTGTCCCACAAATTCAGTCTCATGGCTAGAATCTCTTTGTCGAATTTGTTTAGATTAAATCTAACTTTTAACCTATCATTTTCTATCCACTTCTTTTGCTCTCTATCCCACATATCTTCCCAGACCCAATTTGAGCTGCAAGGCATTTTTGATTTCGTCGTCCCTGAGCAGGCTGACTACCCAGATGACTGAAAACCAGATTGAATCATTGGCAGCGAAAGTGCCTGTTTTTCTAGAGAACCCTTTCTAGATCACATATGGTCTCAGTGACTCGTAGGCTGGCCACATACCTTTCCAAAGGTCCGAGCCCTAGCTGTTCAACCTTCCTTTTCGTAGAGGGTAGACCCAACCGAAAGATGCTTCCAGTGTTTACACCTGATAATCTTTACTTTACTTATATTTCTAAGGATTAAGTAAGTTCAAATTTTATTCGAGTTCTGCACTGCTTTAATGATCCATTGCACCATGAATCTTGCTGTAAATTTTTCAACATCTGCTATTCTTGGTCCACCTACAGCCTTTGGTTTTATGTAGGTTTGCCATTTCACTTTAGGGATCTTGTGGTTGACCTCATCTCCTCCCCAATTAATGTTATTTATCTCATTAAACTAAATTAAACTAAACCAAACTAAATCAAACTAAATTAATCTAACTAAACTAAAGTAAATCTAACTAAACTAAACAAAATCTAACTAAATTGACTAGATTAATCAATCTAATTAAGCTAAATTAAATTAAATTAAATTAAACTAAACTAAATATAACTAAATTAATCTAACTAAACTAAATCTAACTAAATTAATTTAATTAATCTAACTAAACTCAATTGAACTATATCTAACGTAATTAACGTAATTTAAACTAATCTAACCTAACTGGGCCAGTAACCTAACATAAGCACTAACCTAACCAAACCACAAGCATAACATAAGCACTAACTTAACCTAGCCACTAAGCTAACCTAACCTATTATGTGACCTAACCCCTAACCTAATTGGGGGGCCAAGATGTGGCGTGCGCCACATCTTGGCCTCCGTTGCTTCAAGTTGAGCTCACCATCCTATTGCTTTTGCACCTTCACAGGGCGAGTTTGATTTGCAATTCATGGATGTAGAAGTCGACTCAGTTGTCTCCCATCACATTGCTATTGATTTGAGGAGAAGAAATATCTATAAGCTAAGTGAAAAAACATAGCCAAACTGATGTACACACCCCTCAACACACCCATGGGAAACTCAAACAAGCACACACACATAGCTCTAGCACCATGCGCCATGGATGCGGTCGTAGGGATCCGAAGGGAGGAGGTTCTTACCATCGAGGGACGGGAAAGCTTCGTCGATGTATTGGACGATGATGGTGGATTCACAGATGGGTTTACCGTGGGTGGAGGACGGGGATTTTCTTGTAAACGGGGTTGGATTGGAGGAGGAGGGGGCTTTTGTCGGAGAGCTCCTGGTTGAGGGTAGCCATAGCAGCCACACTTTATCTTAAATCTATCTTGGCAAAATGCCTTTCGGTAGGCAACAAAATGAAGAGTTTGTAGCAGCAATGAGGGCGAGAATCTTCACAAAATCCAAAATGCTCTAAGGAAATAGTTAGAGGAGTGAAAGGGGAGCTTTGAATGCGCACAACAAAGTCATAAAATCATGTCAAAGCGAGAGGACACGAACCAGAGACGAGGGAGAGGAAGGAACGAAATGGAATGCGAAGGGAGTGGGATGGAGAAACAAAATTCTGTGCGGATCGAGCAAGAACCACAATTGAAGCGATGGGTGAGGATCGAGGAAGGAAAGATGACAGCATCAAAAAACAGGCCAAAAAGAAGAAGATGAAAGATTAGGAAGAAGAAAAAGATTAAAGAAGTCCCATGATTGCTGACAACTTTCACCAAGCCACGGATTTGAGCAGTCGTCTCTGCAGGAATTCCTTGGTGCCTCCCAATTGTATGAAGAAAAAGGTGATTAATGAATTGTAAATTTTGATGGGCGAAGCAGATGCATAATTTTGATGGGCAAAGCAGGTGATTAATTATACTATGCTTAAGTTGACTATTTAATTACATTCATTAAACAATCTAATTAATTGAGTAATTATTTTAATTTCATTAATTAGATTACTTAATTATTTTAATTAACTTTCTTAGTTTAGTTTATTGAGTTATCTTATTTAATTAAAATTTAAATACTTAAATTAAATTAAATTTAAGAAGGTAGATTAGTTTGATTTAAATAGCTTGATTTTTAAAATTACTTTAATCTAAGAAATTGATAATTAGATTCATCAAGTAGATCAATTTATCTATTTAATTAGATTAATTAACTAGATTTATTAGATTAGTTAAGTAGATAATCTAATTAATTTGATTTACTACTATTATTAGATTAATCAAGGATGCTTCCTTTGAAGGTGTGGCTCAAGCCACACCTTCATCTAAATAGTTCTAATTCTAAGAAAAGAAATCAAAATCTTTACATTTTAAATTGAAAACAATATAACATATGGAGTACGTCATATATTGTTTTAGAGAAGGCTTCCTTTGAAGGTGTGGATCTAAATATTTCTAAATTTGAGAAAAAAACAAATTAATAGCAAAAAATGAAGGTGTGGCTTAAGCCACACCTTCATCTAAATATTTCTAAATTTGAGAAAAAAAACAAATTAATAGAAAAAAATGAGGGTTTTTAAGAAAACGTTTCTACTTTGTTTTTAAATTAAATTTCTTTCCAAAAAACATAAATTCACTTTTGAAGGATATTTTCAAATTTATATCTTAAAATGGGGGTTTTCTAGTAGATAGTTTTATTTTCCCCCAAATTACTAGCAAAAATGAGGTTTTTTCAAAAAATGTTTATTGATTTTGAACCTTTTTGCATTTTTTCCTAGAAAAATATAATTTTACATTTGGATTTTTTTTCAATTTGATAGCTCAAAATGGAGGTTTACTTAAAGAAATCTTCATAGTTTGATTTTTTTTTTCAATTTAATTTTAAAAAGATAGGGTTTTTAAAAAATACTGGTAGATTTTAATTTTTTTCATGATACCATTAAATTAGGGTTTAGTGTTTAGGGTTTAGGGTTTAGGGTTTCAATAAAAAAACAAGGAAATATGTGTGTTCAACCATGCAAATGATGTTCCAAGGGTATGATACTTTGCAAGGACTTACATAAAGGCCTATGCAAAGTATCATGCCCATCCAAAACACAAGAAGCATGTTTTATGCTTTCAAGATCCATGGTTCAAGTAAGTAAACAAGGAAATATGCATGTACAACTATGTAAATGATATTCCAAGTATTTGATCCTTTGCACAGGTGCATGATACTTTGCACAGGCCTTAATCTTACTAAAGTTAGGCTTGTGCAAAGCATCATGTCCATCAAAGATAAATACATAGGTTAGAAATACACCCTTGCATGATTCATGGAAAGAAAGACGAGTACTAGGACCTATCTATGATGAGTTAGAGATGCGCTCCATTGCGTCTTCCTCTCTCTCCCTTTGTCTGTCTGTGTGTCTCTCTCTCTCACACACACACACACACACACACACACACACCCCCCTCCTCTCTCTCTCTCTCTCTCTCTCTCTCTCTCATAGTGTGTCAAGCCACATTTACTAACTCCCCTCACACACACACACACACACACACACACACACACACACACATATATAATTTTTAAATATGTATATATAGAAATTATATATATATATAATACATATATATATATATAATACATACACACATATATATATATCTATATAATATATGTAATAGTACATAATAGGTTATATAATCCTCTCTCCTTGTCTCTCCTCCCCAACCCGCTCTCTCTTACTCTCTCTTTCTTCTTCTTCTTCTTCTCTCTCTCTCTCTCTCTCTCTCTCTCTCTCTCTGTGTCCCCACGTGTGAGATTGTAGGTCAACATGTATAGCTACAGAGTATTAGAGTTCCAAATGCTAGATGTTTTAAATCTTAATATATGCTAATATATTGAAATCTAAATATATTTGAAAATAAATATCCATATTTAATACTAAATAAATATATTTGAATCTTAATTTATATGAAAGATTTTTAAAATTTACAATATATATTTTAGATCTTAATATATCATAATAAATTAAAATATTAAAATATTTTAATTAACTGTAATAAATATTATGTTTAAATTCTAATTTATTTATTTTTAAATAAATATATATTAACTAAATCTATTATTTTAGTCTTTAGAGTTTAGGGTTAGGGCATAGATAGTAAACACTTTAATTACTTTAGAAGAAATTAAATTATATATTTTTTCATTACTAAATTAAATGATCTTTGTTTCCAATGTAGGATTTCACTCTTGAAGAAGGTTTAGATGTCGTATTATACAGAAAAAATGAAGTGGTTGCATTTAGGCAAATACAGAGTCTCGATCCCATCTTTCAACGTTGCATTTGCTAGAGAGTCCACTATAGTTGAAGATATGGAAGAAGTTGAGCAATGCCTGTTGCCTCTCATAAATTTTGTGGTAGGAAGGGTGATAATCAGTTGCTAGAGTTTGTACCATCCGATGAAATCCAAGGGGGAATTTTTGTTGCCATTTGTGCAACAGATCCAGAATTAGAGTTGGATGACCAAGGGGGGTTGCAAAGGTTGCTTGGATAGTACATTCAGAACATTATGGTATGAACCCAAACCATCAAAAAATCTCCCAAAGAGGTATACAATGAAAAAACTTTATGATGGTTGTTTGGAAAAGAAATGGGAATTGGCTCCAAATAAAGAGGGCTTGGCTAAAGTGGAGGTGAGTACCATCATCCATTGTTAGAAATCAAGGACTCAAAATCTAAAAAATAAGCATGGGTATGATATGGAAAAAAGTATCATGATCTATGACAACAACCTCACACATATCAAACAGTGTTTGGGTAGACTTGATCCAACTAAAGATGCAATAACAGAGTCGAGACAGAGTCTAATGACTTAGAAAGAGATTCCAAAGCATAAGAGATGTCCCTATGTGGCAGTCCCCTCTCGATGATCTTATACATCATTTTTCAAAATGTTGTATCTTTACACCACCTCTATGTTGATATGAACAACTCTTGAATTCTATCTATTAATAATTAAGTTTAAATTAAGAAATTAATTATTAATTAAGAAAAAAACTCGTTAGTAATAAAAGTAATCAATAATCAAAGAACTAACAAGAAGTAATAAAAATCAATAAGTTAATAATTAATCAAAAATTTATTTAGTAATAGACAAGGATTAGTAATAAAAATTAATTAATAATTAAGAAATTAACAAAAAAGAATAGAAATTAATAATTAAAGAATTAATTATAAATTGTAAAAAATAATTAAAAATTAGCTAGTAATAGAAGGCTCAAGCATTAGGTGGGCATGTAACGATCAAGCCCTATGTGGCCACATATTAAGAGGTGTGTCACATGTCTCCCATCACATTCTCTTTCCCACTCACTATACCTACACCTTTGCTTCTAAAGATCATAATTTGCAAAGATAGATATATACCCTTTTTTGAGTCTACTAGGTCAATATCAAGTGGAAGTGATTTGTTTGGGAAAAAAGTCCAAAACAAGAGAAAAAGTCCAAATACTATGAATACAATGTTTTTTGTGGATAGTTGTTAGTAAGGGGTGCAATATCAAATCTTGATGTCCCTATAATCAACTTGAAAAGTATGCAAAAAGTATGAAAGTCCTAAGAAAGCAAGTTAGTACTACTGTAGTTGGCATGGGAAGGACGTATTAGCACTTGGATAAATCTTAATTCTAAAGATTTTTGAATAAAAATACCCCTTATGTTAGTTTAACAAGGATGGATATTCTAACCCCTTATGTAAGCCCGAGCAATCAAATAACCACTCCTTTTGAATGCAGATGGTATACTAATGGATTACAAGGTGCATCCCCGAGACTATCATTATGACTAGCATGACTAGCAAGAATCCACTAGAGGATGCTGTAAAATATTTGTTGAATGCCCCTTGAATTAAGGAAAATGTAGAGATAAAATACATAACATGTGTTTTGAGAGTATATAGCTAGCATAAGTCCACACCAGATACAGCTCCATGCTATGGTAGATAAGTAGGTAATGACAAATACAAAGAGTGCTTCCAAAATGTCATACAAATACATTACAAGTATTTGTACACGTCTTCTGCCAAACTAACTGATAGAGTCATTGGACTCCTTCAGGTGAAGAATTTATTGAATGATGTAGACTTGATGATTTCTCGCATTCCCCCAATAGAGGATACAAGCATCAGTAATACTCCCAATACGATACAAATCTGCCATAAATTAGCAAATCACAAGTGAGTAGAAGTGTAAATAATCCTTTGGAAAAGGAAATCATACATGAAATCACGAATTCATATAAGCAACGAAGGGAAAAACAACACCACACCCGACTTCACAATCAAATGTCTTTCCCAAACCACCTGAATGCAAGTAGCAATGACAGAAACCTTATAGGCTAGTGAAGGTAATAGCACTAACCCAGTTTGCGAACCATGATAAACTGAATGTTTTTGGTTTATAAATAGTAAGCCACATGATGCAAGGCAACTGCAATTGAAAGTACAAACTTTGAAGTGAGTAAGATCCTAAAAAAAGTCTACAAGTAGAAAGAACCTCATAATTAAGTAATAAGACTTTACAAGTTCACAGAAAGTACTCACAAAGTATGTCGTTGGAGCAAATGCAAATCCTCCAAAGAACCCAAGTAGAGCACCAAAGAAAGGAAGGCTCACTGCAATGAAGCATGTAAATGCTGCAACTAACAAAAAGTCAGCTTGAGGTTGAAGCGAATATAGCATATCCAACAATACCTAATAGAATTCTAAAAAAGAAGATCAAATTTTTCGTACCAACATAGGCAGAACGAGCAACCAAGCGTAGGATAATGCCAGGAGGAAGATGGAATGTCTTTACTAGTACAGTTTCGAGCATGTCAAAGACAGGCATAGCATATATCTGTATTCAACAGTGAGTTGAGGTTAAAATTTTCTCCTATATTTTGGGAAGGAAACTCCACCAATAGTAATAGAACCCCACCTGGTAGCTTCCAATGACATGGATCACCACCATTAGGTTTGCAATAGCAATAAGCCAAGCAGGGTGGCTCAGTGAGGTGAGGACATTATCACTGACTGCATTTCCAAATGCCCAATAACCAACAAGTGCCACAGGAAAATAACAGATTGCAACAACTGTGTAAGCCACCACAACTCCTCGCCACATGGGAATCTTAGATGGTCTTTCAGGCGTTGATGGGATTGTGGCTTGAATTTCCAAAACCACATTATGTCCTGCGTAAGCAAATGCAACTTGTCCCAAAGCATTGAATACTCCAAAGAGTTGATCTGCACTTGACACGTTAAGATAGTCGTATGAAGCATGGTCATTGCCTTTAGCCGCAGAAGCAGTCCAAGCAATAGTTGAATAGCTGGAACAACAACATACAGGAGGATATTATTGAAAATGTGTAACACTACTACCAAATATAGTGGATGTGGGAATGGAAAGGAGCACACACCTTAGAGACATAACTGCTGCCGCTAGGGAAACACCAGCGATGGAATTGAAATTTGGAAGTTGTGACAACACAAAATGCGCTGAAGCAAAGATCATGATCCAGTACGTTTTCCTAAAATCTGAACAGCTTGAACAAACCACACTATGGAATTTTTGGAGAGAAGCTCCCCCTGTAACCATGTAGACAATGTCCACACCAACTTCAACTATGAGTTGTTGTGGTACCACTATCCAAAGTCCTAGCTTCTCCCCAAATGCATGTTGTCCAAGTTCATGATATCTATCGAAACGTTTTCCTGGCACCATTTCGTGCATCTCCACCATTTGCCAGAGTGTGTATAAGGTAATTGCCCATGACAAAACCAGTACAATTACTCCAGGACCCCTGCACAAGTCAGAGTACATAGGCGGGCCAAAATATAAGAAACGTAAGAGGAGATAGAGGGATATCCCTCTCAACATAAAAAACGCTACATCCAAAAGGCTATCTGTAATATTGAACCAAGCCATGACATCAAAAGTGAAAAGAGTTTAAGGTAATTCCACTTACCAACCCAAATATATAATGGCACTCGGCAAGCTTAAGACACCAGCTCCAACCATAGCGGTGACATTATGGAATGCTGAGTACCACCATTTAGCATCACGTGAACCTGTTACTGGGAGCCAATTATCAACAGCATCTTTGGATTTTATGCCATCAAAGGTTTCCTGGGAAGATAAAATATGAGGCAAGCTCATTCGAGTGACAAACTAAGGTTTGGAAGGAAAGTGATTGGAAAGACTTTAAATTGCGTTTTATCCTGCAAACTAAATAAATTAGTGACTTCTTCTTACATCAAATACATCTTCCAAATTTCAGGAAGATAGCTTTTAAAAGATCAATAGAAACCAAGCTTACGTTTCACACATTCTAGATATAAGATCATGCACAAGAGACGTTCGTGATCTTTCAGGCAGATAATCATTGTTCGTTCAACCTCTATTGCTTAAAGGGACCCTATCATCCTTACCCATATTGGCAACACGGAGCTAGTGGCGCCTTATACGGTCACATATAATGATTCAACAGGAAATTTTGATCGTGATTTCACGACAAACAAGTTTCATGAAAATGAGAGCTCACACGGTTCAGCAGAGATTACACGTGTATGAACTCAGCACAATAGGTGATTAAAATAGTTTCCGTCTACGATGCTAGTTTCCAGTCATTCAGAAAACAACGATCCAGTTGATATCAGCAAACTGGGTGACGGACTGTAGAGATTGTAAGGGCGCCTAACCCATTGTAAATCGCAAGAAGCTAGGCATCTGAGGGCTTACGACCAGAGAACCACGGGCAAAACAGGAGCGAAACTTGCAGGTGAGGAATGCATGCAAGCATTAAGAAAACTGATTGGGTCGGCGGCACAGGCGTGTCAGCCACAGGATTATGGTGGTCACGTAGAATTGGAAGAGCAAGCTGAAGGGTGATGGAAAACCAGACTCTCTGCCGCCCCTTTTGGAGGAGGAAACCGGACCTTCTGTAAATACTCATAGGCAGGGTTCCATAGGAGAGACTACAAAGTGTGAGATAAGAGGAAGGACGTGGAAGCTACCTTCTCGGCTTTCCGAGCACCAGGAGTGTGCACCGTGTCAATGTGATCTTCTGAATCACCGTTGACAGCTGCCATTGTGAGCTAGGAAGCGTCGAAGCGAGGGGACGAAGCAGCGAAGGTGGGAATGCAGGATAAAGGATAATGGCAGGGGAGGGGTATAAAAGGTGGGAGGGGTGATAGAAGAGGGTGGGTACGAAGAGGTGAGACAAGGGGAAAAGGCCAGGGAGAAGACGCCAAGGTAGGGAGGAGGAGAAGGAGGGAGCATGCAGAAGGGGAGGAAAGGTGAATATCGCTCAAAACATATGAATCCTGAAGAGAGAGAAAATCGTAGTAGTAAAGCTTTCACACTGCCGTGACACTGATTAGTGCTAATTCGATCACCGTAATCCGCTTAATCCGTTCACCGCCGCCGGCCGGTCGTACCTCTGCCGCCTACCGACTGCAGCCGGTTCACACCGAGTGCCTAGGTTAATCCGCCTTCAAAGTCACAAACCCCCCGGGCCCGCTCTCTTTCTAACTCCAAATTTCGAGGAACGGTTAGGGGACATGAGATCCCTCTCTTCGCCCAAGCCCAGCATGAATGATTTTTTCAAATTAGTTTCATTAAGAAGCTAGACTTTTATACTGGTGTCGAAAGTTTGTATGCCCTAAGAAAAATAAAAGCATTTGGCTAGAATCATTTCCCCAGAATTTGAAACTTTCATGAGAAAAAATTCTAGAGTTTTGCCAGGATTTACCTTGTATACTTTACAATTCAAAATAACATGTATCAAGTGTATTACATTCTATCAATATTGTGAAACCAAAAAAGGAAGCTCGATTAACTTTTGCCAAGATTTTATATTAATACATAAGCATAGCTTGACAATAAGAAAATCCATGTCTCTGAGTTGTACATATCCTCACCATTGCATCTCAAGAATCCAATATTCATGCTTGTTAGACTATTCAAGCCTACAAACGTAGTATCTTTGCATCGAATACAAACATTTTCGCATGACTTAGACGGAGTACAAGCAAAGATTACTAACACATTGTATGTAAAGAAGATGGAACTTACTTCACAACCTACAACTACTTCTTAAACTATATTTTTTGGCCTCTCTCTCTCTCTCTCTCTCACACACACACACACACACACACACACACACAGAGTACCCTTAGCTTTGACTTTTTCTTTTTGTTGCATACTCTCTCTCTCTCTCTTTGAGGGAATGGTAATTTCTATGAGGCAATTTGAAGTATGCCATTGTGGATTTGTTGTTCACTTTACTCTAAACTATTGGCATCAATTGTGGCTAAAGACATCCTACACTCTTCAAACAATAATGGCATGAGATATTTTGTCCCTAATAAATAACAACCAAAATTCTTGCAATATGTAATCGCTCTGGCATATGAGGCTTATGAACTAGAGGTTGAAGGGATCCATATGAAAATCATGAACTCAAAATTGAAGCTATCCATTGGGAAAGAGTACCTAAATGGTCTATGCCTAGATGCACATACTACCTTGCAAAATTTGGGAAGAAAGAATAGGCACCAAAATAACACCACCAATGGTTGTTAGAAATTCTACTTGTGAATGTAGATTAGCCCAAAAAGAAAGAAAAGGCACCAATACAAAGACCAAAGCTCAAGGGGTGCACTAGTAGGAAATCCTAAGTATCACATGTGTTCAAGGGATATTAAAAAAACCCATCCTCTTGGCTCATATTGTGATCTTCATCTTCTTCGCTAGATCCATCTAGATTAATTGAATCTGACATTGGTAGTGGCATCTCCATATCCACATCTCTATCTTCAAAAAATTTCTTACTTCATGGTGCAACTTGGATCACGTACCACCATCTTGGATCAGAATGATCCAAATGAAAAACCACCCATATTGAAGATAGGTGCCAAATGCCATCAATTATATATATGAAATTATACTTAAGTACATGTATAATGGATCTTTAAAAACGAAATCTTCGATTAATTAAATCATTAGTGTGCACCTACTCACAATGCTCGGGAAGAGCAAAAGTATCACTTTCATTGGTCCAAAGTTTGGTGGAGTCTATTGCAAAGAAACCGCTACTGTCTTTTCTCACTATCGCATGGGGTCCGTTGTAAATAGTTCTAAACATTTTACATCAAGAATGAAATTACCAAATCGTCTGAAATCAATTTCATAGATTTTGTGTATGGTTCCACAATAATCCAATTGTGAGGAGAGAAGATTGGTATTCGAAGCACTTGCTCGACTATGTTGTGTGAAGTTAGCCATGACTCCACAATCATATGTGACTCTCTTTGAATCGATGCGTTCCACATAAAAATGTCATCCATATGACCATAATGCACTATACTTTTTGTACTACAAAAGAGCATCATTAAAACAATGAAGATGCATCTATTTTACAGTGTATATTGCCACAAATAATTACTTAATTATGTCAAGAGGTAAGAAACTTACATGCATCATACATCCAGATGATAACTCTCGCTCGCACTCCTTTATTGACTCTCCATCGTGTTCGGCTTTACGTAAAGCCAGTTGTAGCTAATCAAGTGACATGTGAGTGGGGAGAAGGGCGAGATCCCGTGGATATGGTCGCGATCGCCTGTAAATTACTCTAAATCTCTTCCTTGCAACTATTCCTTCTGCTTTGGTTGCTTCATATCTCTCAATCCACTTCTGCATCTCCTTGCTATTGAGGATACAAAACTTATTGAATTTCTCCATTTGCTCTTCACTCATCTTTCTTTCAATCCCTTTTCCTTGGGGAACCTCGCCATCGATGCGATCATCATCCTTGTTATGCCAAGCCTACAGCATATTGGGATCCGTGGATGCAAGAAACTCTGTGATCTTTGTCTTACAAATCCCTTCAAAGTTTTCATAAACCGCTCGAGAAAAAACATCTACCAACTATGAACGGTACCTGCAATGGCCACCTCATCAACTATGTGCATAAGCAAGTGCACTTGAGTTATCATAATGCTCGAGGGAAAGTGTTTCTCAAGCAAGCATACGGCTTTGATGGAGTCCACCCTAGCCTTCTCGATGCTCGATATGGAGATCTCTTTTTGAGATATCCACCTATTTCACATGCCCATGTAAGATATATGAATAATCAGTCTACAGATTATTTAGCTTAAATTGAAGAAAATGCAATCAATGCAATTTGATAGTAAGCTTACCTCACAATACCACTGATCTTGAATATAGCATTTCTAACATCTTGTAAGCACCCTTTTACTGTAATTGGGAGGGTGAACTATCAAAGCAACAAAGAAGTCATGTCAATAATATAACATAATCATATTTCACTAATGCATCACGATTATCGGTACACTAATCCATTCGCCCTCCAAGCCTGAATCTAGTCATGCCTTCAAATATGGTGGTGGTGGATCAAGTTGACCTCCACGCACGAGATGGTCCAGCGGAAGGTATCGAGCATGACCTTCATAAACATTTTTCCTCATATGTTTGGAGTATCGTGCAAGCGGTTTAAACTGGTCCACAAATAGGACAAGCATGGTACCCACGTGTAACAAGTTCTGCATGCGTGCATGAATGTGTTCGTACAAGACATGCACACGAAAGAGAGTCATAAAAGCATAATCCTATATTGTACATGTAAAGACATAACCACGTACCTGTGCACTCTCCATATCCTGGGTAGTCATGCATGGTCCACATCAAGATACCCCTGATCAAAATATCATTGGTATGTCTAGGAGGTCTAGAAATATCAAAGACCTGCATTCCTCTCCATAAGATCTGTAACTCCTCTATCAAAGGTGCCATGTACATGTTTATATTTTTGGCCTTGTACTTCCCTGGCACAAGTAGTGCAAGTATGAGGTGTCCCTTCTTTATTGTTAGCCATGGTGGGATATTGTAATTCACCAAGACTCTGGGCCGTGTCGACCAAGATGTTGAGCATAACTCGAAAGGATTCATGCCATCATGGCAAGCCCAAGATGTAAGTTTCGTGGCTCCCTTGTAAAGTTCGGCCACTGATTGTCTATGTGCTTCCAAGTTGCACAATTTGCGAGAATCCTCAATGTGTCATGAGTGGACCGATGAGATGCATGCCAAGTCATCAACTTCGCTATGGATTTGCATTAGAACATGTGTTGTATTCTTGCAATGATGGGAAAGTGTCTCAAGACCTTTACTGGTATTTGCTCACCCTGCAAGTCATCTCTATATCGTTGTTCCCGGAGAGACAACCACGACCGGTGGAGCCTCAAATATGATTGTGTAAAGGACATAATGGATTGTGTGGAGGCATTCGTGGAAGCAGGCAGTCATCGATGAATCGAAAAGACAATATCCTAAACCCCCAAATTGGGAGTTCAATTTGGATAACATGAAAGAGTGCATGGGGGTCCTCTTGAAGCATCATAGGTCAACCTTGCGTACTTCCATCGCAAAGGGGAAGGCTAAACCCAGTTGGGTAGACAAAGCTGACTGAAAGTTTTTCAAGAAGTAGTACAGGATTATCTCGAACTGTTTGAGGGTCAGAGGAGGGCTGCGAGGAGACAGCTCAACTCCGTAGGTACTTCGCACTTTGGTGCAGGCGGACGGTTGGTATTCGAGGCAACCGTTGTAAGTCTATTTCTTCTCATTTAATGTATTCTATTTGTTTTACTACATATTGCATGCACTTTATCTTACTCTCATAAATTGTGGGTCGCCTTCCCACAGACACAAAGACGAGATGCGGGTTTCGTGTAGGAACAAAGCCGTGGTTTATTGAGCAGGAGGCATTGGGAGCGACGGTCGATTGGGCTGAGGTGGCTGCTTGCATGGTATAAGTCTACTCCTACTTGTAATCTCACTTTTGAAACTGTTTTATTCTTTAAGTTCCAATATAATTTCCAATTAATATGGTTTCACTCTTAGAATCAAAGCTTGAATGTCCCATCAGTGGAGGTGAGCAGTGATGATGAGGGATTAGGCTTACACAGCTTCGACGAGGGCCAGGGATCAAGCGGAGCTCACAAGAGCCACATGCAGCTCACGAGGGCTAGGGATCAAGCCAGCACGATGAGGATGAGGACAACGATTAGTAGTAGTAGTAGTAGTAGTAGCAGTAGTAGCAGTAGTAGCAGTAGTAGCAGCAGCAGTAGTAGTAGTAGTAGTAGTAGTAGTAGTAGTAGTAGTAGTAGTAGTAGTTTGCATATACTTCCCCATGTATATGCTTTTGTACGTTGGCTTGTTTGAGCGATTTTGTATCACCCTTTTCGAAAGGGTAATTTTATAACAAACAATGTTGTATATCTTCGACATGTATATGCTTTTGTCGCTCAGCTCATTTGATCGATTTTGTATCACTCTTTTCACGAGGAAAATTTTGTAACAAAAAACATTCTTTTGTAATTACTTTAAAAAAAACATTAGTGGGGAAAAACAGGGCTTGCTGTGGTTCTGTTTAGCCCCACTAATGTGTTTTTAAAGCTTCTATTAATTGTCGCTATATATTGACGTTTACCACTGTCGCTATATAGCAACCGTTCTTTTTTGACGCTAATAGCAATGTAAATACCGACCTTTGCGCCTATAAAAAAGAAACTTTTTAGTGTAAAGAAGGTTAGTATTTCTGTCGGAAAAGGGCCTGTGCCTTGTAGTGGAGCTTAAAAAACACATGGAAGAAACAACGAGTAGTCTAGAGAGATAACAATATAGGGAGGCAACAAGAAATATGGAGGCACCTTAGGGAGGGAGAAACAAATAAGAATGTGCATGGAAAATGAAGGTAAGAGAAGAGGGGAGGAAACAAGAAGGGAATGAGTTCCATGCTGGTAAAACACACTAGAGAGAAAGGTAAAGAATCTTAAAGGCCTGGGGGGGACACTGTCAAAACTGTAAGAAAACAATACAACGTCTGTGCTCAATAGATAAGAGGATTTCGTATGCAAGAGAGAAAAGCACATAGTATGGAGAATCAAAATTTTGATTACTGCAAAACTGATACAATAGATGGCGCTGCCTCCTAGCCATGTGCTCTTGTGAGAGAAGCTTCGATGGCATGCTGAAAATAGTAGAGGACGGAGGCTAGATGCTAAGGAATCAGGGTTGCTATAGCCAGTGATGAAATGGGCTTCACGGGCTTACTCTTATATAGCCACCACTAGTAGTCGGTTAGACCCAATTGGGTGACCGACCCAATCCGCCCAAAACGGTCGATTGGGGGTCGGTCCCCAAATAGGCCACCGACCACATGATAGAACCATGGTGCAAAATAGAGCAACTGACCTACGGAATCCGTTCAGCCCAGAGCCATCCGAGATCATCTGAGGCTCCAAACGGGCCCCGCAACCTGAGAGTGGGCTGCCTCGGGAAATGCTCCATCTACCCTTAGTGCGGTCAGTCATGGGATGCCTTCCCGCACTTGCATGTAGCCTAGTTGGTGGTGTGCTAACTCTATCTAAAGCCGTCCAGCCATCAGGCCACACATGGCCCCCATCTCGTGTCCAAACTAGGACCTATCGGATAATCGAGCTACTCAAATGCCTTCTCCTCATATGGGGGGCTTACAAGTAGAGTTAGCTAGTTCCCGCGTAGTTACATGAGAGTGGAGCATTGATATCTAACACCCCCCCTCAATGTCCATCCACAAGTGAACTTACTTTTTTGGCCCAATGCCAAGTCGATGAAGATGCCTCTCCAGCAAGTCTCTTCCAAGACTCGGGGGGGTCACTATGTATAAACCCTCTATATCACGTGCGTTCAAGGCCTATATTTAAAATCCCTTATCTGTAAATTTTTTCATTAATAAAATATACCCCTTTTCTATACAAATCTGTAAAGTTTTTCCAAAACTATTTTAAATAGTCCCTTATGTATATTTATTTCTGTAAATTTTAGGAATAAAAAATATCCTTCTTTTGAACTCACGTGATAGGGTTACATATGATGAGTGACCCCCCCGAGTTCCAAGAACCTTCGTGAAGATGTCCGCAGCATTCTCTGTAGTCGAACAGTACACCAAGTCGACCTCTCCATCCATGATGAGCTCGCGTACAAAGTGATATTGAATCTCAATGTGTTTTGTGTGAGCGTGGAACACAGGGTCCTTTGCAATCGCCATGCAACTCTGATTGTCACATGATAACTGCATCGGCTTGTTCTACACTGCACCCATGTCCCCTAAAATCCTCCTCAACCATACTGCCTCACAAGAAGCAAAACATGCTGATTTGTACTCAGCCTCGGTAGAAGACAGAGCAACTGTGGGTTGCTTCTTGTTGACCCATGACACAACTCCAGATCCAAGTGAGAAACAGTAACCTGTCATTGATCTCCTGCTGTCCACGTCTCCTGCCCAATCCGAGTCACAGAATCCGGTCAAGATGTTGCCCTTAGTATAGGTGATGCCATAATTAAGTGTGCCTTTGATGTATTTCAGCACCCGCATCCTTGCCCTCCAATGGTTCTCCCGGGCTTATTGGAAAAACCAGCCACAAAACTAATGTCTGTGTGTTGCACAAGTCAATCAAATTGCCCACAAGCCTTCTGTACTTCGCTTCATCCACTAGTGGTGATGAATCCTCGTTTGAGAGCTTCACATCGACCTCCATAGGGGTGCCAACTGTCTTGCACTCAGGCATGCCAAATGCCTTCAGTATCTCCCTAGCATACTTCAGCTGTGAGATGAAGATCTGTTTTGGCTCTTGCCAACTTCAATCCCCAAACAGAAATGCATCAAACTGAGGTCAGCTATCATTTCAAACTCTCTTCCTAGCAAATGCTTTGTCTGCGAGATCTTCTCTTCATGGTTCCCTGTTATGACAAGGTCGTCCACATAAAGAACCATGATCATACACATGCCTCCTTCTCTAAAGATATACAAATTTGCATCAGATGGGCTCCTCCAGAACCCATTTTGCAGAAAGTAGGCATCAATCTGCTGGTACCACACTCGTGGGGCCTATTTTAGCCCGTAAAGAACCTTCTTCAGTTTACAAACTTTACTTCTGAATCGGGGATCTCAAAACCTGGTGGTTGTTCCACGTATACCTCCCCCTTGAGATCTCCATTCAGAAAGGTGGATTTTACATCCATCTGAAACACGGGCCAACTTCCATGGGCAGCTAAAGCCAAAACACTACGAATTGTGGTTAGTCGAGCTGTGGGAGCAAAAGTATCCTGATAATCAAAACCATGTACTTGTGCGAATCCTTTTGCCATGAGCCGAGCCTTGTACTTATCCAATGTGCCGTCAGACTTGTACTTGGTCTTGTACACCCACTTGGTGCCAATTACCTTGCGTTTTGGTGGACGATCCACAAGGTCCCAAGTGTTGTTCTTCATTATGGAGCCATACTCTGATTACATAGCCTCCATCCACCTATCATCACCATGTGCCTCTTCAAGACACTTGGGTTCTTCAGCACGGATCACCTCTGTCATCAAAGCATAGTTGACCAAGTGTTCCTGTGCCCTTCTTTGCTTCTCTAATCTCTTGGACCGGTAGTATTCAGATGGTTCCTCCTCAATGGCTGGAGGTTCTTTGCCATCCAAAAGCTGCTTTACCCACTTCGGGAATGGCCGTTGCTATTGTGGTCCTGCAGGCTCTTCTTCCTCTTCTTTATCTTGAATCCTCCCAAGCACCGTTGGGGGAGCTTGGTCTGCTGTTGGTGGTTGTACTGGATGGGTATCTTGGTCCTGGTTGTTTGGGAAGAAAGCATCCTCCTCCAATTGATGCAGCTATTCTGAGAAGACCACATCACGACTTACTATTACCTTCTTGGTAACAAGGTTATAGAGATGATAACCCTTCGCCTCTTCACTATAGCCCAAGAAAATACACTTTCGGCTCTTCGGTTCCCATTTGGTCCTGTTAGCATCAGCAACATGCACAAAACAGTCGCATCAAAGAACTCTGAAATGTGCAGCTGAAGGTTTCTTACCAAAAAAGGCCTGCAGTGGAGTCATCCCATTCACAGCCTTCGTGTAGCTACGATTCAGAATGTAAACTGTCGTGTTACATGCTTCAGCCTAGAAAGTCTTTGGCAAATCTTTCCCTTTCATCATACTCCTGCGCATTTCACAGATGACACACATCTTGCGCTCTACTACTCCATTTGGCTGTGATGTATGTGGCGGGGGTTTCTGCCTCTTGATTCTGTGACTTTTGTAATAACTTTCGAATTCACTTGATGTGAACTCCACCTCTGTCTGATCTCAACTTTTTCACCTTCCTCCCCGTTTCTTTCTTGACCATTACATGCCATTCTTTGAACTTACTAAAATCCTCATCTTTAGTCTTCAAGAAGTATATCCATATCCTTCTATTGTAGTCGTCGATCAGCGTCATGAACTAGTAGGAACCACCCAAAGCTTTCGTCTCCATCTTTACGTAGAAGTCCGTGTGAACGAGCTCTAGAGGAGCCTTTGCCCTGCTGGCCTCTTTAGGAAAGGGCTGCCGATGTTGCTTGCCCATCATGCAAGCTTCACATACATCGAGCAGATCTATAATTTTTGGTAGGTCTGTAATCATTCCACTTTTATGCATCTCCTTTAAAGAACTAAGGTTTAGATGACCAAACCTCTCATGCCACAGCTTAGTGTTCTTCACATCGGCTTGAGCAATCGGCTTGAGCACTGAAAGTTGAGAGTTCATAGATGTTGTTGCGCCGTGTACCTTTACCAACGACCTTCCCTTGAAAATCCAAAATCTATGTGCCATTCTTATCGAAGTGAACTTTGAGGTCCCGATCCGTGATCGCACAAATGGACAACAAGTTCCTCTTCATATCTGGCACATAAAGGACATCGGACAACTGTTTTACAACTCCATCTGACTTGAGAGCAATCGTACCTTTTTCTTTTGCTGGACATTTTGCATCATTGCCGACTGCTACGAGGATGTCATTCCCTACTGGCTGTAGAGAGGTATACCAATCCTTTCGACTAGTCATGTGGCACGATGCACCAGTGTCAATAATCCAAGGTTCATCCGCAAGTACATGAACTACCTCCGTGCAAATCTCCTCAATTGCTATGAACAGCTCTACTAGTACTGCCTGCGTGCTATTGCTGGACTCTTTCTTTACTCCGTTCTTCTCATCTGCAATCTTCTTCTGGCACTCATTCTGCTTGTGCCCTGCCTTGTTGCAATAGAAGCACTTGATCTTCTTCTTTCTCTTTTTATCATCAAAAGAAGATGGGTTACCAGAGTCCTTACCCTTACCTTTCTTTGATCCAGCCGAGAAAGCCAAATCTTCTTCAGTCCTCATCTTTTGACGCATCTCCTCCTCCAGAAGCATTGCGCTGAAATCCTCAACATTGAGGGGCGGATTTTTGTTCTGCGTATTCAGCATCGTAACAAGACCGTCATACTTTGGTGGGAGAATCCGTATGCACCTTCGTGCTAGATTCTCACTGGTGATGGTGATGCCAATCGCAGTCATCTGATCGTGCAGATTCTTCACCCTGGTGATGAACTTCTCTACCATTTCAGACTCAGACAGTTTCTCGTTCACGAGTTGAGTCTTTTGATTCTGAATTCGCGTCTAATTCATGGTCTCGTATTGATTTTTCAAGACCATCCATGCCTCCTCCGCTGTGGTGACATGTTGAATTAACGCCATGACAGAATCACTTACACTACAGACAATAGAACACAGCGCATCTGCATTTCTTCTTGTCCACGCAAGAATCTCATCTGCAGTTGGTACTATCTGTTGTGCTGCATTGGCTAGATTCGGTCTTGGAACCAACTTTAGGTCCACCCCAGTAGCAGTATCCCAAAGCTCGTATGCGCTTAGGATGGTCTTCATTTTGAACTTCCAGAGTGGATGGTTAGTGCCGTCCAACTTTTCGCTTTTGCCGAATGGTGGGAGTCGTAGTCTTGCCGGCTGGGCCAGCTCTCACAATTTGCTCACAAACAGAAACACACTACCAAATGTTCTTGCTAGAGTCCAGGCTCTGATACCATGTAAGAAAATAATACAACGTCTGTGCTCAATAGATAACAGGATCTCGTACGCAAGAGAGAAAAGCAGATGGTATGGAGAATCAAAAATTTGATCACTGTAAAATTGATACAATAGATGGTGCTGCCTTCCAGCCGTGCGCTCCTGTGAGAGAAGCTTCGATGGCATGCTGGAAATAGTAGAGGATGAAGGCTGGATGCTAAGGAATCAAGGTTGCTGTAGCCAATGATGAAATGGGCTTCACGGGCTTGCTCTTATATAGCCACCACTAGTAGTCAGTTAGACCCAATTGGGTGACCGACCCAGTCCGCCCAAAATGGTCGACTAGGGGTGGTCCCGAAAGGTCTTGAAATAGGCCACTGACCACATGATAGAACCGTGGCATAAAATAGAGCAACTGACTTACGAAATCCGTTCGGCCCAGAGCCATCCGGGATCATCTGTGGCTACAAATGGGCCCCGCAACCCAAGAGTGGGCTGCCCCAGGAAATGCTCCGTCTACCCTCAGTGCGGTCAGTCATGGGATGCCTTCCCGCACTTGCATGTAGCCTAGTTGGTGGTGTGCCAACTCTATGTGAAGCCGTCCCGCCATCAGGCCACACATGGCCCCCATCTGGTGTCCAAACCAAGACCTACCGGATAACCGAGCTACTCAAATGCCTTCTCCTCATATGGGGGGCTTACAAGTAGAGTTAGCTGGTTCCTGCGTAGTTACACAAGAGTGGAGCATTGATATCTAACAAAAACCACATATAGCATGTGCGATCAAGGGGTATTTTTAATACCCCTTACCTATGATTTTTTATAAGCTATATACACCCCTTATGTAGATTTTGAGATGACTAAGTATCCCTTATGTATGAAATTCTTTTCTTTTTTAATTAAAAAAACCCCTTATGTATGTATACTTTCTGTAAATCCATAAAAATATAAAACCCCTTCTCTAGATTGCACGTGCTAGCTGACATAGTTCTTAGTGGCCCCCCAGGCTTGAAGGGTCCAAAATTTAAAGACAGAAACTTGTGGCCTTCATAATTAATCCAATAGCTTCAATCAAGATAAATGCAATGATGTATTAACTTTTCAATTTTGAGACCTCTTCAACTTTCCCTAGTAATCTACACATTGCTTTACAAATTATTGTTTCTTTAGGTCTTGCTTTTTAGGCACTTTGTCTTGATTTCTCTTAGTAAAGTGCATAAATGCATGCCCAAATCTATTCATATATCCAATGATATTGACAAAGATTTTTTTCTATTAGTTTAATATTTTGGTCTTTCAAATGTATTCCTTATAGGTGAGCATGGTATTGTAGACAAAACCATAGGGTTTGCATGTACATCTTGGTCTCTTTGTTTGGCCTTGTGTGAGTGTGTGATTTTGGTGTTCCTAGGTTGTTTTGACTATGTGTAGGTAACAAGCAGTTTTGTTTGTTATTGTCACAATTTTTGGCTTCAACATCATGGTCTAGGTTGCATTGTTTGAATTCATATGATTAGCCATAGGGTTTGCATCTACATCCTGTCTCTTTGTTTGTCCTTGTGTCAATGTGTGGCTTTGTTGTGGTTAGGTTATTTTGACTATGTGTACATAATAAGTAGTTTTGTTTGTTACGGTCACGATTGTTGGCTTAACATCACGTTCTAGGTTGAATTGTTTGAATACATACGACTAGCTAAATTCAATATTTTTTATGATTCAAATAATTTGGATGAATTATAGGAAGGGGATAATTCATTGATGTGGGCACCTTGCCACACTAGCAGCTTCGAGGGTTCCCAAGTTTTAATGTCTTTCCTATAAGTATATAATTTGTGTTTAAGCTATTTCATAAGAAATAACTATTTGCCTATGTATTGCTCTTGAGCCACATTCTTGATGTGAGCATTGTAGAGCCTCATGTTGTGAAGGCAAAAACTATATCAAGTTTATTTTCCCTTTTACAAAATGTCCCCAAGGCATAGCCACAACAACACAATGCATCCATAGACGCGCACACACATTTTCTTAATTTAAAAAAAAACTTATGGGCGTGTGCCTATTAGCATGTCTACAGACCCGCATCTATAGGTGCATCTATATAATAGACAGACATGCCTATAGATGCTATTATAAATGTGCTATTAGATGCTCTATAGAAATTAAAAAAAAACAAAAAGACACGCTAATAGATGCACTTATAGATGCTCATCAGAATTTTAAAAAAGAAGAAGAAGAAATTTGTTTGGTTGAATAGAATGTTGTGTATGCTATGTGATTGCAGGAATCCCATTTCCACAGTATGCAATTCAATTCTTACAGCCAACCACATTTTAATTAGCATGATTCCACGCATGTCTATAGCCGATGATTACAATTCTGAATAAAACATTACAACTCCAAAACGTTTAGTTCACAAGGCATTCATCGATAGAACATTGCACAAGGAAATTGCATGCCAAAAAAATAAAAGGAGTGTATATTAATTCATAGCCCAAAAAGTGCTTGTATGTACATATAGTACGAAGCCAATCCACCTGTGGCTTCAAGTACAAAAATTAATAGGAGCGTATATACAAGGGAGGCATGAAGCTAAGCCAATGGTTTCAAGTACAAAAAAGAGTAGCTAACACTAATTCTAGCACTACTTCTATGACTAATCTAAGTCTTTTGTGTCCTCGCTCCCTTCATCACCTTCTTCCTCCTTAGTATCCTTGCCTTCTTCCTCTTGAATATCCCTAGAGGCTTGTAAATGAGGGACAACATGTATAAATGTTCAAAAAATCAAATCTTTATTTACAATATTGACATTATTTAAGCACTTTTAAATACCTGGGGGGATGCTCCTTAGTAATCAAACCCTCATCATAGAAGTGCTTCCATGTATGCCCTCCGTGATGTCCACGATGGTAGGCTGTCTCAACAAGAGTAGGGTACCTACCCAAGATATCATGCTGCAAGATGATACAATTTGCAGAGGGGATAGTACAAAGAAACAACCTCCTAATAAACCACATAAACACAATATAATTTGAGATTGATACTTACGAATTGGGCCTCCCATGATTCAACACCCACTGCTCCAAATGGATGTTCCCATATTGCTCCATTTGGATCCTTCGTGCCTCCACGCGCTGCAGATTGGGGTCCTCCTTTGCTACCTTCATTGATTTCTTCCACTCACGCTTATGAGTGGTGTGGGGGCTAGCCCCTTGGTGGTTGACCTCCCTCTCTCCTGGCAATCTCGGCTAGTGCCTGCCTCTTAAGCAAAGATCTTTTATTGGCAAGTATAACAACAATCTTTGACTTTGCCCAAATTTTCTTTGTGAACTTAACATTGGGGGGATTGGGATACCTAGAGCATACAACATTTATGGTCTCATCAGCCAACCTGCCTAGATGCTCTTTGTATGGAATAAAGCAATCTTTGCAGTTGTTAGCAACTACAGAGTGCATGAAGGTCATGATGTCCTTCCCTTGTGCATCCATCAAGATGCCTCCTCTCTGTGTGATGTCATAGAAGATTGTACCATCACCCTCTAGCATGTCTGCATCATCTGAATCCTCCTCGCCCCCACCATTACCCCCCCAAAGCACTGTGCCATGCATCCCCCAGAGCTCTCCCGACTACTATGCCTACTGCCTTGTCGTGACGAGCTAGTACGCTGGCCACTCATCTCTAGAGGAGGGACTCTCGACTGGCACGGGAGTACGCTGGCAGCTCTGCGAGGCAAAAGGACCTCCTGACCATAGGGGGGACAAGGGAGTCTAGAACACCACAGGGGAGAAGGGAGTGTTGATGACAGGGAGAAGGGACTCCTAATGATTGGGGAGAAGGCTGGTGGTCTATTGCCTGCTGGGTTGTCTCTACTCCATAGGAGTAATCTCAGCTGGTGTGGGGTTGGGGTGGTTTGGAGTCTGTATTGCTGACTCTTGGGGGGTGTTTTGAGTACCCATCATGTATGTGTATAATTGCCGAGGAGTGGGAGGGTGCCCCAAAATATTATATAACTGCTGTAATACGGCATCCTGAAAATCAGGTGAGGCTTCTAAAGAGCTTCCTGGCCACATGATGAACTACAGAAAAGAAGAGAAGAAGATTTCCATCATGCATGCCCTCTTTTCATCATGCATGCAATCTTGTGATTTTCATCATGCATGCTCTCTTTCCATCATGCATGCGCTCTTTCTTTCCTCCATCATGTTGCAGTCTAATTTTCCTCATGCAATCCCGTATTTCGATCATTCATGCAATCCCTTATTTGAAGACACGAATGCTTAAGGCATTGAAATTTTGACTTAAACATGTATGCAAGGGAAAGGAGAAAGGGAAGAGAAGGGAGGATAGGAGAATGGAAGGAGGAGGGAGAACGGAAGGAGAAGGGGGATTAGATTAAGGAGAAGGGAGATGGGAAGGGGAAAGGGAAGGGGAAGGGGATTTCCATCATGCATTCCCTCTTTCTTTATCTGACCCTCATGCTGCAGTCTAATTTCCCTCATGAAATCACTTATTTCCATCATTCATGCAATCCCTTATGTCCTCACGAATGCTTATGGCATTGAAAATTCCACTTAAACATGCATGCTGCAAGGGAAATGAGAAAGGAAAGAGAAGGGAGAATGGGAGAATGGAAGGAGAAGGGGGAAGGGGAAGGGGAAAGGGAAAGGTAAGGGGAAGGAGAAGGGGAAAGAGGAAGGGGACTTGGGGAAACTACCATGTTAGAAACTGTTTGTTGGAGCGTGTCTATAGATGCGACAAACAACGCATCTATCGCATCTACCTTGTTTTCCATAATTTTTGATGTGCTGTTAGACGTGCCTATAGACATGCTCCGAGAGACGCTTTTTGACAAAAAGGTGAAAAGTACATGCGCCCGACCCCAAAAAGAACAACAGTACAAAAACATCATTTCCCTGCATACGATAAAAGACGAATCTAAAGAGAATGACTTCCAAAGAAGACCAAGCAAGACTTACCTTGGATAGTGGTATGGAAGCTTCTTGTCTTTCTTCAAAGCTTCCTCTCCTTCTTCTTTGGTAGCTTCCTTGTTCACCCTCTTCTCTTGTATGCTTAGGGATGAGTGTGTATGCCTGGAGATGAGTGTGGGTGCCTAGAGCTGTGTGTGTATGCTTGGAGACATTTGTATTGAAAGGAAAGCAAGCGCGGTGCTAAAAGTAGGTTTAAAACCACTCTGTAATCCGCACATCTAAAAGCACATCTATCAGTGTGTCTGAACTGTGTTTTAGATGCTCCTATAGACGTGTTCCATAGTACAGATGCGATACATAGTCTTTCTCATTAAATACTCAAGGAAGAACATTGTAGGATGTCTTCATCTTTAACAAGTAGCTCCATTGAGGACGAATCCCTCTGTATCCACCATCAAGAAATGTGGTTGGAGCAAAAAATCAAATGTATGTGTGATCGATGTCAAGAAAACATGTATCGTGCATGTGGAACTACACTCAATCACATCTCAAAGTACAGAGAATGGGATGCGACCGTATCCCAGGTAACTTGTAAGTGTTAAAACGTTGAGGTTGATTGAGATACCTATGGATGTTCATGTGTTTGATATATGATCCTTTTTTATTTTGATACAAGATGCAGTGCCACACCCGCATATGTTGCCCTATGCTCGTCCTGAGGAGGCGAAGCATCGGCGATATGAGGTGGGATCTTCAGGACCGTTATGGATGCATGGAGTGATGGTGATAGTAGTCCTCCACCATTACCTCATGAGGCCATGGAGGAGGAGGTGTTTGATGATATGGTACAGAATTTGTTTGTCCATCAGTCCTCAAGTAGGGATGATAGCATGGAGCAGGACGGTCTTTTTATTGTAGCATAAACACCACTATTTGAGGGGTGCACATTCTCTGTTCTACATGCCTACCTTGAGTTACTAAACTTGCAAACCATCTATGGATGGAGCAATGCAAGTTTGAATGCATTACTCAAGTAAGCTTTAAAGTCTATTTTGCAAACATGGTGAATTATGCTAGTGCGTCAATTACTGGAATACTTTTTCTCATTTATGGTCTTCACGTGCAGGATATTGTGTCAAATGCTTCCAAGGGAGAATAAATTACCGACCTCAAGAGATATGGCAAGGCAACCTGTGACCTCTCTTGGAGGATTGGATTACAAGCGCATCCATGCGTGCATCAATGATTGTGTTCTGTTTCGTGGACCACATAAGGAGGCAAGAGAGTGTCCTACTTGTGGAGAGGCAAGATATACAGCAGATCTCAAAACTTTGGATGTGCTTCATAAGGTTTTGTGACATTTTCCCATAATCCCTTGCATCCAACATATGTTCAAGTGCAAATACATTACAAAGCTTATGTCATGGCATTCCTCCCATCGATCAACCAATGGCCAGTGGAGAACTCCCACAGACACTCCTGCGTGGAAGCATATTGAAGACATATGGCCAATCTTCAAGGAAGAACCTAGGAACTTGAGACTTGGATTAGGTATGGATGGTGTGAACCCATTTGGTCTCAAAAGCACCTCTTATAGTGTATGGCCAGTGATATTGGTGCATTATAATCTTCCACGATCTATGGCAATTAAGAAAGGACATGTTATGTTATCCCTGTAATTCTAGGGAAACATAAAGTCAAAAATCCTGATGTTTATCTGGAGCATTTGATTGATGAGTTGGAGGTACTTTGGAAAGGTATTGAGGTGCATGTGATCCCTCCCTCATCACGAGACTTCAACTACAAAGTAGTCTTGATGTGGACGATGCATGACTTCCCAGGCTATGGCGAGTGTTTAGGTAAGCATTGAACTTTTAATCATGAGTAGGCAATCAATGTGGCACCCTAAACCCACATTGCTTATGCAATTGCATATATTTTTTAGGTCTCACTACATCGATGAGAATCACCATCAATTTTTCCCACCTGATCATCCTAGGTATGTCGCCACTTGGAATGAAGTCCCTCCACAATCACTCACTGAAGGAGATTGGATGAGAATTTGGGACTGTTCCACAACTCCTCCACCACTTGGCATGAGCCAGTACAAGGGTTTGTAACTATTGTGTGCTATATTGAATGGAAATAAAGATTGCACGCTAACACCATCTTTTGCTTAGATACTTCATCTTTTATCAGCTACCATATTGGTCCCACCTCAAGATCAATCACCTGCTTGATCCCATGCATATCTTCAAGAATGTGGCATCTACCATTTGGGAACATTTGAATAAGACACAAGATTCTGTAGACATAAGGGAGGATCTATGCACCATAGGGACGATGTGTGAAGCTTGACCACAAGAGATGCCAAATGGGTGTGTCTTTTTACCCCGTGCACCATGGAAGTTATCAAAGCTAGAGATGGTGGTGGTGAAGCGAGCTATCACTACATTTCGTACTCCCACTGCATGCATGAGGTGTTTGATGGGGGCCTTCACAAAAATCAAGAGAAGAGGTGTAGAGCAATTATATGGCTTGAAATCTCATGATTGGCACAAGATGCTCCAAGTAAGTATAACTTAGCATAATCTCTTTTTCCTTCCAAATTTGTGTGTAGAAGCAACTAATCAACCATCTCTGATGTGTTTAGTTCATACTACCTACTAGCATTTCTCGTAGTGCATCGAAGGATGTGAGGATTGTATTCAGAAGATGGGCGAGCTTCGTGGGGTCTCAAAGGGGTAGGGGGAGAGGGACAGGGATGGGGATGGGGGCTAGAGACAGAGGAAATGGGGGAGTCCTTTAAAGAAGTCTTTAAAATTGATTTTCTTTTTGATTGGATTACTTATCGATACCTTGCATACTTAAATGCATTTCATTTTTCTTTTTTATATTGATGTGACTTAATCAATGGAAAAACTTGCACTAGTTTGGATTTTATGGGAAACATTAGAATAAATATCACCCACATATGTATATTTAGAGGGTTTTTAAATATTTTCTTGCATATTAAACCAAGGTAGCATATGCATATATTGTGAAAGCATACATAAGTTGTATCCCGGGGGATTCACTCTTCATTAAAGGGGGACGTCACCTGCGTGCATGGACTTCAAGAAAACCCCTTATTTAAGATCCACGTAGGATGATAAAACACCCCTATTTAAGCTTATAAGATACCACCAAAATTCCATTATGTCCCCCCCTTTCCTTAAATCTACATTCTTTCTCAAGCATTTAGATTACACAATAAGAAAATTTAGGTTACTTTCCCTATGATTATTTAAAACCATACACAAAATCAAACTTGTTTGGACTAGTTACCCAAGGTAACCTATATTATGTCCCCCCTTCTTAAATATGACATGGTCCCCCTAGCTTAAATTCAATATTGGGGGAAAAAAACCCCACCCCTAATGTATAAGCTTATGCCTCATTTCAAAAAAACCCCCTATTGTACACCCACGTGATATTATAAGTTTCCCCTTGTGAATCCCCCGGGAGTTGTATATAGTAAAAAGGTGTATATTATGATGCCTATCCCAATAGACTCCTGATAGACAGGTACCAATAAAATTTAAATGAAAAACTTATAAGATTAAATAGGGTATTTATTACCCACAATGTAGCCTTAAATATGGGGTTTTTGTAAGGTTCATGCATGCAAGTGACTTGGCCCTTTTATAAGTAGTGAACACCTTGGGGTCTCAAGGCAATAGAAATAATGAATAGAGAGGGCTTGCATGAAACAAATCTACTATGAACTATGCAATTAGTTTGTGTGAATATATTCTAGATGAGTTATACCTAGCTATACAGTAAGTTGTGAATATTTATGCTTAATGATATGAGCCCCATTAGGTACTTTCCACAAGTCATCTAGGGCAAGCCCACTACAAGGAAACTCATTAAAGTATTTACCACTAGAACTATCATACATCAAAGAATTTGGCCTTTTTTGGGAACAAAATTTATAGCTTCGAAACATCATTATCATACTTTTTCTCCCTCTCACCCTTTCATAGATTAACAACGCTTTAACAAAGTAGTGGCTGATATATATTTTTAAAATTGAAGAAACTTCAAATTATGTTATTTTTAGTTAAAGACATGTCACAAAAGTAAGAGACGTGGTCACCCTACTAAGTACAAAATATAAACAACTAGAGACATTAAATAGCCCCAATGGTATTCCACATAGCATAAATACCTTACACATTGATTTGTCTACTCGGCATGCATTGTTTAACTACTCTAACTCACATTTTTGCACATGCCATCTTTTATTGCAGTCCTAATCATGTTAAATTGCTCTTACCAAATGGCTTTACAAGGTTCCGTTTACTTTTTGAATCTTGTCGATTGCTTACTTTAGCCACTTTTTGTTTTGTTTTGAGAGCCGGTTTTGCTATGCACAAGGCACTTACACCCACCAGATATTCCATGGATAACCTTACTCTTACTCCCTCTATAATGATAACCTCAATAAGGTGAAAATACAATGTCTTAAGAAAACTTTTCACAAGCTAACTAATTTTGCAAGCTTCTTTCTTTTTTCTATTGTAATATAATTTTTTGCATATCACCTATATGTTAAGACAATATTCTAAGAAATTGGGGTTGTCTATTATAATTAATGTTTCCCAAATTCATGGAAACAAACGATGCTACTAATTATAAAAACTTGAATGGAATGTTGTGTGCCAGCACTTAGGAATTTTCCTAAAATAGATAAAGATCCCAACAAGAAACACAATTTGCTAAACCCAAACTATACTAACACTTTAGAACAAACCACTTGCAAAAAGCAAGCACAATACCACAAAATTTACCAAACCCTTATGGGTTAGCTAAAAAATAGCTTCAAGACAAAGAGAAAGAAAAGTATGGAAAAAGAACAACATACAAGCTCAAACAGAGAGCTAATGTGGATATTATATGAAACCCTAGTAAGGAAATGACTAAGTTCCATTATGTTCAAATTGAGCCAAAACAACTAAAGCTACCTAGCATATATTGAGGCAGTAATGATGACACAACAGACCTCTGTCATCACCAAACAATTATCCCAAGTGTAAATCCATATCGAGGGGTTCACCTCACAAAATTTTAATGTACCACGTGCATTCAAAAGGATGGGTATTTTAGTTCCACTTTTAGAAAATATTTAACAGGATTCCAATAACAGGATGGGTTTTAAAGTTAGGAAAAAATTTGTTAACTCATAGGTAAAGAGGGGTGGTTTATTAGGGAGAACATTTTAGTTGAAATATAAGAAATCCCTCAACTAAAATTATCTCATGCATTCAAGGGGTATTTTAAAATGAGTAAAGAGAGGTATCACATGCATTCAAGGGGTATTTTAAAATGAGTATTTAAAATTTTAGTTTAGGGATTTTAGTTGAGGGGTGGTTTCTTAGTAGTTCACCCCACAAGAAATCCATATAAGATTTAGAAAACCAACCACACAAAGAAAGCATAACTTATGGAACAAATCTAGGACCATGACAAATCTAGAACCACAGTTTAATCACTATTTTAAAGTTATGTGTGAATTAGCTCTAAGAACAAGATTAAACTCAAATGTTCCTAGAAGCAAAATATATATTGTTATGACACAACAAGACAAAGCACCCATAGACGCGCGCACAGATGCGTTTCATGAACTAAATAAAAAACTTACGGGCGCGTCTGTTTGCGCATCTATTTGTGCGTCAGGAGACCCGCGTCTATTAGCGCGTCTATATATCAGACTTACGTGCGTATAGATGCACTCATACACGCGTAGATAGACACGCAAATAAACGCTATGATAGACGCACGTATAGACGCAAATCGAACAGACAGACGCGAATATAAACGCGTTTGTAAACGCACTGATAGACGCACCTTTTTTTTTTTTTTAAATTTTTATAGAATACTGTGTATGTTGTGTATGCTATATAGTTACAAGAATCCCATATCCACATTCTGTAATTCAATTCTTATAGCCAACCTCATTTTAATTACAATTCCAAATAAAATATTACAACTCCAAAACGCAATAAAATTGAAAGCTCAAAAAGTGCTTGTATATACATATAGCACGAAGCTAAGCCACGTCATATGGCTCCAAGTACAAAAAATAAGGAAGCTAAGCCATGTCATGTGGCTTCAAGTACAAAAAATAAGAGGAGTCTATATACAAGAGGCACGAAGCCAAGCCAATGGCTTAAGTACAAAAAAGAATAGTAGCACTACTTCTTATACGACTAATCCTCGCTGCCTTCCACGCTCCCTTCTGCGCTGCCTTCTGTGCTCCCTTCTGCACCTCCTTCCTCGTCTTCCTCGTCGTCTTGTGCAGGGGCGCCCTGTAAACAAGGGACAACATATATCAATGTATGAAAAATCAAATCTTTACTTATAATTTTGGCATTATTTAATTACTTTCAAATACCTGGGGGGCCTGTCCAGTCGCTCGGGTATACTGCTCCTCAGTAATCAACCCGTCATCATAGAAGTGCCTCCATGTATCTCCTCTGCGATGGTGGCGGTGGTAGGCTATCTCCACTGGAGTAGGGTATCTGCCCACAATCTCAAGCTGCATGACCGCGATACACTTTGTGGAGGGATTAGTACAAAGAAACAACCAA
Organism: Dipteris shenzhenensis; assembly: GCF_047967505.1. Classification (NCBI taxonomy): domain Eukaryota; kingdom Viridiplantae; phylum Streptophyta; class Polypodiopsida; order Gleicheniales; family Dipteridaceae; genus Dipteris; species Dipteris shenzhenensis. The sequence continues at coordinate 24,533,946 of NC_141610.1, forward strand.
CCTCCTAATAAACTACATAAGCAATATAATTTGAGATCGATACTTACAAATTGGGCCTCCCATGATTCAACACCCCCTGCTCCAAAATGCGTGCTCCCATACTCCTCCATCTGGATCCTCCATCCCTCCACGTGCTGCAGACTGGGCTCCTCCCTCGCTGACTTCATTGCCTTCTTCCACTCACGCTTCTGAGCGGTGTGGGGCGGGCCCCTTGGAGGTTGACCTGCCTCAAGTCTGGCAAGCTCCGCTAGTGCCTGCCTCTTAAGGAAAGATCTTTTATTGCTAAGTATCGTAACAATCTTTGACTTCCCCCATTTATCTGTGAACTGGCGATTGGGGGGGTTAGGATACCTAGAGCGAACAGTAGCGAGGGTCTCATCAGCCAACCTCTTTGGGTGGTCTTTATAGTGGATAAAGCAATCTCTGTAATTGTTAGCAATTACAGAGCGCATGAAGGCCATTACATCCTTCCCCCGTGCATCCATCAAGATGCCTCCTGTCTGGGTGATGTCATAATAAATCGTACCATCACCTAGAGGCACGTCTAAATCATCGAAATCATCATCCTCGGCCTCACCGTCACATGGCCCAAAGCACTGTGCCATGCATCCGCCACCGCTCTCCCTGCTACTATACCTGCCACCCTATCATGTCGAGCTCGTACGCTGGGCCACTCGTAGCTGGGGACTGCGTGGGACTACGTTGACCACTCGTAGCTGGAGAACCGAGTCTCGACGGCTGGGGAGTACATCGACGGCTCGCTGAGGCAGAAGGACCTCCTGAAGGCATGGGGGAAGGGGCATAAGACGGGATGGCAGAAGGGACATAAGACGGCATGGGGGAAGGGGCATAAGACGGTACGGGGGAAGGGGCATAAGACGGGGCATAAGACGGCTATGCGGGCTCCGCTGGGGTGATCTCAGGCGGTGTGGGGTGGCTCGGAGTCTGTACTGCCGACTCCTGGGGAGTGTTAAGGGTACCCGTCATGTACCCGTATAACTCCGCAGGACTAGGAGGGTGCCCTAAAATATTATATAAATCCTTCCATATCGATTCACGCGGATCAGGTGAGCTAGAAGCACTTCCTCCCCACATGTTAAACTGGAAAAAAATAAACAAATCTATTACTTTGGGAGCTGAGAAGAAAGGGGGGAAAAAAAAAAGAGGCTCTGTCAGAGCGCGTCTATAGACCCGTCTAATCTTCGCGTCTATAAACGCGTCTAACAAAGCATTTAACAGTTCAAGTAAAAGCGCATCTACCACCGCGTCTAACAGACCGTCAAAACAGCCGTCTAACAGTGCGTTAAAAAGTGCGTTTAACAGCCCGTCCAAACATCCGTCTAACAACGCGTCTAAAAGCGCGTCTAACAATTCGTTTAAACTTCCGTTTAACAGATCGTCTGTTTGAGCGTCTATATACGCATCTGTGCATGTCTGTAGCAAGCCAGATGCGCAAATAGACATGCCTGTAGACGTACATTTAGACACGCCCTCAGACGCCTGTATACACGCGCTCCGACAGTCGAGAATACTCAAAAGTGGAAAAGGACGTTTCGCCCGACAAAAGAACGTGTCGCTCATACCTAGATGCTGCGTTTCGTGGATGCGAAAAAGTACAAAACTGGAAAGAGCAAGCAAGAACAACTTCAAAAGGACTTACTTGGAAAAAGGTATGGAAGGATCTTTCTTTTCCAAACTTGTTTCTTCTCCTTGTTTGTACTCCTCCTCTTCTTTAGGCTTGGAAGCAAGCTGTGTAGGTACGGTCCCTTTGTCTTGAGTGAAAGATTGGAACTATGTGTGTATGGGAGGCTCTCTCTTAAGCTTCGAATCTATAGAACTGCTAATAATGAAGGAAGAAAGCCGCTCGCGAAGTTTAAGTAGTTAAAAGAAAAGCAAAGCGAGCGGCGCGCCGAAAAGCAGGTTTAAAAGTCGTGGGTATAGTCGCGTCTATTAGCGCATCTATAATCGCGTCTGAATACACAGAGTAAGCACGTCTATAGTCGCGTCTATTAGCACGTCTACAGGCGCATTTAAATACACAGAGTAGACGGGCATTTAGACGTGCAGGTAGATGCGACATTAGACGCGACGATAGACGGGCATTTAGACGTGACACAGAGTTTTTAAGTTAAGCATTTGAAGAAGAGCAAATTTGGTGGGTTGTTTGTTTGTAGGATGTCTCCATCTTCAACAAGCAGCTCCAGTGAGGATGAATCCCTCCATATCCACCATCGCGAAATGTGGTTGGAGCAAAAAATCAAATTTCTGTGTGATCGATGTCGAGGAAACATGTATCGTGCACGCAGGATTACGCTCAATCATATCTCAAAGTATGGAGAATGGGATGTGACCGTAAACAGGGTAAGGATTTGTAAGTTAAGGTTGATTGAGATACCTATGGGTGTTCATATGTTTGAGTTGTAATGATCCCGTTTTAATTTGATACAGGATGCAGTGCCACACCCGCACATGTTACCCTATGCCCGTCGTGAGGAGGCCTCGGGGGGTTCACTATGTATAAACCCTCAATATCACGTGCGTTCAAGGCCTATTTGTAAAATCCCTTATTTGTAATTTTTCCATTAATAAAATGTACCCTTTTTCTATACAAATCTGTAAATTTTTTCCAAATTCATTTTAAAAACTTCCTTATGTATATTAATTTCTGTAAATTTTAAATATTAAAAATATCCTTCTGTTGAACTCACGTGATAGGGTTACATATGATGAATGACCCCCCCGAGGAGGAGGCGAAGCGTCGGCGATATGAGGTGGGATCTTCAGGAGGGACCGTTACGGATGCATGGAGTGATGGTGATAGTAGCCCTCCACCATTACCTCATGAAGCCGTGGAGGAGGAGGTGTTTGATGATATGGTGCGGGATTTATATGTCCATCAAGGGAGGGATAATAGCATGGAGCAGGATGATCTTTTTACTGCAGCATCGACTCCACTGTTTGAGGGGTGCACATTCTCTGTTCTACGTGCCTCCCTTGAGTTACTAAACTTGCAAACCATCTATGGATGGAGCAATGCAAGTTTGAATGCATTACTCAAGTAAGCTTTAATTTAAAGTCGATTTTGCAAACATGATGAATTATGCGCATGGGTCAATTACTCGAATGCTTTTCCTCATTTATGGTCTTCACGTGCAGGCTATTGTGTAAAATGCTTCCAAGGGAGAATAAATTACGGACCTCAAGAGATATGGCAAGGCAACATGTGACCTCTCTTGGAGGATTAGATTACAAGCGCATCCATGCATGTGTCAACGATTGCGTTTTGTTTCGTGGACTACATAAGGATGCAAGAGAGTGTCCTACTTGTGGAGAGGCAAGATATAGAGCAGATCTCAAAACCTTGGACGTGCCTCGTAAGGTATTGCGACATTTTCCCATAATCCCTCGCATCCAACATATGTTCAAGTGCAAATCTATTGCAGAGCTCATGTCATGGCATTCCTCCCATCGATCAACCGATGGCAAGTGGAGAACTCCCGCGGACTCTCCTGCGTGGAAGCATATTGAAGACACATGGCCAAGCTTCAAGGAAGAACCTAGGAGCTTGAGACTTGGATTGGGTATGGATGGTGTGAACCCATTTGGTCTCAAAAGCACGTCTTACAGTGTATGGCCAGTGGTATTGGTGAATTACAATCTTCCACCCTCTATGGCTATTAAGAAAGGACATGTCATGCTGTCCCTTCTAATTCGAGGGAAACATAAAGTCAAAAACCCTGATGTTTATTTGGAGCCTTTGATTGATGAGCTAGAGATACTTTGGAGAGGTATCGAGGTGCATGATGTGAGCAGGCCTCCCTCGTCACGAGACTTCAACTGCAAAGCAGTCTTGATGTGGACGATGCATGACTTCCCAGGCTATGGCGAGTGTTCAGGTAAGAATTGCATTTTTTAATTATGAATAGGCAAGGACGTGGCACCCTAAACCCACCTTCCACTCTTAATTGCATCTATTGTTTCAGGTCTCACTACATCGAGTTACCATGCATGTCCTGTTTGTGGTCCTTCGCTAGTTGCCTCACGGGCAGATGCATTGAATAAGGTCATCTATGAGAATCACCATCGATTTCTCCCACCTGATCATCCTAGATATGTTGCCCCTTGGAATGAAGTCCTCCCACAATCACTCACCGCGGGAGATTGGATGAGAGTTTGGGACAGATCCACGACTCCTCCACCACTTGGCATGAGCCGGTAAGGATTTGTAACTATTGGCTGGAAGTAAAGATTGGCTATATTGGTTGAAAGTGAAGATTGCACGCTAACACTTTATTTTGTTTAGATACTCCATCTTTTATCGTTTACCATATTGGTCCCACCTCAAGATCAATCACCTGCTCGATCCCATGCATATCTTCAAGAATGTGGCATCTACCATTTGGGAGCATTTGAATGGGACACGAGATTCGGCAGGCATAAGGGAGGATCTACGTACCACAGGGAGGATGCGTGAAGCTTGGCCTCAAGAGAGACCAAATGGGCGTGTTTTTTTACCTCGTGCACCGTGGATGTTATCAAAGCTAGAGATGGCGACGGTGAAGCGTGCTATTACTACAATTCGTACTCCCACTGGATGCATGAGGTGTTTGAAGGGAGCCTTTACAAAAAGCAAGAAAAGAGGTGTAGAGCAATTATATGGCTTGAAATCTCATGATTGGCACAAGATGCTCCAAGTAAGTATTTTATATGCATAATATCTTTTTCCTTTCAAATTTGTGAGTGAATAGCTATAAGCAACTAATCAACCACCTCCTCGCGGGTTCAGTTCATACTACCTACTAGCATTTCATGTAGTGCATCAAAGGACGTGAAAGATTGTATTTACAAGATGGGCGAGCTTGTGAGGTATGTGAGCTCAAAGGAAATAGATCCCACCACGCTTGAGAATGCTCGAGTTATGTCAGTGGAGGCAGTTTGTTTAGTGGAGGAGACATTTCCACGTTCTATTCTCACAAGCCAACTACATCTCATAGTGCATTTGGTGGATGAGATTGCTATATGCGGTACTCTACATGCACGATGGTTGTTATTCCTCGAGCGCTTCATGAAGACCTTGAAGGGCTTCGTGAGACAAAATGCAAGACCCGAAGGTAGCATGGCCGAGGGTTGGTTGGTACAAGAGTCACTTGTATATATTTCTGAGTTTCTTGTTGATGTGGATAGCTCTCTCCCACGACTATGGAGAGATGATGAAGACCTAAGGATGACCTCTATTGTGCCTCAAGGAAGAGGATGCAACAAAGTAATAGACACGAAGTTGCGTAATAGTATCAACCTCTTTTGCGTGCTTAATAGTGATGTGATGAAAAGATGGGTGACAAGATACGAGGATGCAAAGGCAAGAAGACAAGAAGAAAGGGCCCTCTTTCGTACACACCACGAATCTCGTGTGCCATACCCTTAGCGTCTAAGAGCACTTCCAAAGGATATTCATGTGGATTGGCTACTTGATGACATGGAGAAAGCAGAGAAAGACGAGGGGATGCATATCACAATGGAAGAATGGGAGTATGCTAGGGGATGCATGAGCAAGGTCGGTATATAGAATGTTATGCATAAGTTAGGAAGTTTTTATAATTTAGATTGCTTATTTAATTGATTTTTTCTTGGTGTAGTGCACTATGTTCAATGCTATATGGTGTGAGGGCAAGCATTTTCGAACACAACGGATTGATGATAAGAGAAACACACAAGATTGCGGCGTCATTGCTAGCTTTGAGGGAGCCAATGGAGTCATGGATGATTATTGTGGCATAATCCAAGATATCATTATGCTTGACTTTCGACGCTTCTTTGTGTATGTTTTGGATGTAAAGTGGTTTAAGGACGTGGTGGAAAGAGGCCCTAATGCAACAATCAAACGCCATGCAAGTGGCTTGTAACTATTGACTCCACAAAGTTTTGGCAAAGTAGGAAGGACACACTAATACTACCGCAACAATGTGAACAGGTACTGTGCACACACATAAAAATACTCGCTTTTAAATATTTGATGCAAGAAAAGTAACATGATTGTATTTGTGTTTGAATTAGGTTGTCTATCAACCAATGGTGGATAATAATAGGTGGTGGCATGTCATACCTATTATGCCACGTTCCAAAGTGATGTATAGTACATTTACTAATATGGAGCGTATGGAGGATGATCATGCCCATGGACGTGATGATGACCGTGATACAAGAGAGGAGGATGATCATGAGATAGGAGATATAGATATTGAGGCCGGCATTACCTATGAGGACGAGCCTACCATTGGAGATCTTGATTTCGATGAGCACATGAGTGGCACAAGTAGTAATGGGTTGAATGTATTTGTAGATCTAAACACTTGTTTGGATTTTGAAGTAGATAGTTTGGCAAGGGTTGATCTCATTGAGGATGAGATTGAACCGTAGCCCCACAATTGATATTGGCAAAACTATTTTACATATTGTCTCATTCTCCTCATTTCCCTTAATTCTTGTATATGTGGGCTTGCAAAAAATTATGTGCTTTGGTAATCATGGGCAATGTTTGGAAAGCAATGATGTACACCAAAATCTCACTTTCTGTATTCTCTGTCCAGAGCGCGTCTAACCCCGCATCTAAATGCGCGTCTGAGTCTCAGTGTAAACGCACAAATAAACGCGCAAATACACGCGCAAATAGACGCGCTAATAGACGGGATGTTAGACGGGCCCGTATTTTCTCAGGTCTAACGTGCAAATAAACGCGGTGATTGACGCGCAAATAGACGAGCATTTAGCCGCGCTAATAGACACGCCCGTAATTTCTCTACTAGAGCAACGCCTATAGACGCGCCCGTTATTTTGCGCGTCTACCAAGCGCGTCTATAGTTGCTTTGTGTTGTTGTGTGAAAAATTGAGTATTCAGCCCAATCTTACACATGTTAGAGTGGGTGATTACATTGGGTACTTGGCTCATTTCAAGCTTACCAAAAAACTAACGATCTTGTACTCCTCAATCAACAACTATGTTTTAAGTTAAGACATTCCCAGTGTTTGCACAAAGACCTTAGCTACTAGCACTTACCTAAGCTAGTTGGGACATACATTTACCTAAGCTAGTTGGGACAATGTATGCTAACTAAAATCTACCAAAAGCATATATTACCAACACAGCTTTATGTCATACATGAACGCAACATCCGAACAATAGATTCAAAACAAAATCATCTAATTGTAGAATGTGAGGCTAGATTGATAGTTACTTTGATAAAAGAATTGAAGTTTGTTGCTTGAATACCTCATTAGATTAGATCCAAATGCAAAACCATAAATTAGTTTGTATGCATGACATTCCTTGTTGAAATAAATGCCCTCTATGGGCCTTGTAACAAAAATCCCCTGCATAATTATTGAGCTCCTTCTCTGTTTTTGCCTCCTCTCCTTTCCTTTCGAGATTCAATCCTTTTTCTCACCTCTCCTCTCCTTGTACTTTAGTCCTCTCCTCTTGGAAATATTTTATTTTGTGACTGAATCATATTACCTCCCCTCAATATGATATATTAGCTTTGTCACCTTGTTAACAGTACCGCTAAGCCAGTGGTAATGCAAATTCTCAAAATTTTTAAAGGCCCATTCTTAAGGACTTGACTTTAATTATGGTAACCACAAGGTTCAACTACTCTTTGAGTTGTAGCACGCATTTGCTTTTATGTGAAAGTTGTGGTGAATTTTTTAGTAATCTCCATGTTTGTCCTTTAAGTGGAGTAATCCTTTGTCTCCTTGTTAGCATTGCCCTTATAATTTGAGCATTGTTAAGGTCTTAGTAACGAATTGACTTCTCTTCTCACATGTTGTCTTTGTATATTTACTATAATTGATGATGATCAGGGGAAACTAGTTACTATAAATATGCTAAGCGAAGCACAGCTACATTGGAAGAGGCAAGCTCCATTACACTCTCCTTTGATTTGGTTCACGAGGCTAGGACATGTATGGAAGGCCACTTTTTCCAGCACTCTAAGATTAAATTTTAGGCTTTCGCGACTCCTCAAGAGCAAGTTTCCTACAAGAGATTCTAAGTTTCCTACAAAAGATAGAATCTCTAAATGGAAACCCATTTGCTCCTTTTGTAAAGTTAGCTTCGAAACACACTTCCACATGTCAGCGGAGTTGTATTTTGGTCCGCAAAATATGGAACCACATACTAAAATGGCTAGCAATGGATGTGTACTCCTGGAAGGCAACACGTCTTGGAGTAGAGGTCGTTTGAATCATTCCTAGCTGCACCTATGGAATCTTGTTAGATCTTGAGTCATCTACAACATATGGAGAATACGCGATCTTTAGTCTTCCATGAGCATAAAGCACGTCTTGATTTTTGTGCAGGTGCACCATGAGGTTTTAAGGCTCATAAGATATTTCAGCTCCATGAGGTTTTAAGGATCATAAGATATTTCAGCTCAGATCGATTTTGTTTCAACACTGAAAGGAGCTCAGCTTTTGTCTAAGCTGGTCTTTATCTTTTTGTATTTATCCTTTTTTTAATATAATTTCTCCCGGGAAAAAAATGCATGTGTTTGTGTACAAACCTTTGTTTTCTTTTGAGCGGAATGAAAGCGAGTGTGGGAACCGCGCGAATTTAGGCGACTTACAGTTTGAAAATGTGCTCAAGCGAGTTGCCCAATGCCTGCGATGTTGTAAGTTGTAACTGATCGTGTATGCTCAAGATTCGACGTTGGAAAGGTCGAACGCCTCACATAAACTTTTTGGGACCCGCGAGCAAGTAGCGGAACGGATCAGAAAGCAGCACCGAGTAGCAATTGAACAATTTTCAAAATCCATTGTACTTCTTACTCTGGCCCACAATGCCGTCACTAGTCAGCAACAACGCCGCACGCGTTTGCATTCAAACGTCCGGACTCCACGCCCGATAACAATATCATTGCTACCAAATATAGTCAACAAGAGTCGAACGGCGATCAGAAGCGACAAATCTGAGGCGTTTGTCGCGTCAAAGATTCAAATCCATTGCTGCTAGATACACTCAGAATCTTCGGGACCCGGCCACGGGCTTCGCAGGCCTGGAGATACCAACAAATTTGCAACAACAATAAGCCGTTCAGCCGTTTCAACCAATCTCTACCCCTTTGGCATGTTCTGGCTGCAAACCCCAGCCTGCACCGTGTCTGGACGATGTTTCTTGAACGTCCTCGAACAGTTGTGTGACGGTATCTCGAACGTCCTTGAAGCTATACGTTCGTGCCAAGGTAGCCTGGGCAGGCTTCTTGAATGACGTATGTCATTCGTCTTGTTCTTTTCACGCACTAAAAGCCTTGACAGTATGGCGTACACGGCTCGATCGATCGTCTAGACTCTACCACGCGAAATAATTTCTTTTGAGTTTACGGCATACACGGCTCGATCGATTGACCATCTACTTCATGCTGGAATTTAAAAAAGCCAGCAACACGACGAAACGCCCGTGTCTTATGGATATGACCTGGATTCTGGACTGTTAGGGGACGGTCACGCATACCCCTTGATACGTGAAGTCATGACGTATTAGAATTGGAGTTAGCACTCACACACACACACACAAAAAGGTTCTATTACAGAAGCAGATCAGGAAATTACTTCGGCAGCAAAGCCCCTCCTCCGAAAAAAACGCTGCTTAGGGTTGCTGGTTTGTTGCAATAAATACCAGCCTGTTACACCCTCATTGGTGCAGCTGACAGCTGCCAGTGGAGATAGCAGCCCAATTGATTGGCATGACGTTGCAATCCTGAAATTTGAAGCCTTCGAGGACCTTCAAAGCCCTTTAGGCATTCTAGGGAAGGCCATTGGAAAATTTGAGGTTGCAAATGAAGGCCAACAATTGAACAAGGTTGCAAATTTTTGCATATAAGTACATGTATTTACCTCTATTTACTTACTTTTGAAGGCCAATGATAGAGTTTGTCTTTCAATATGAAGGTTAGGGAAGGCCTTCAAATTTCAGGGCTAGGTTGCATGCCCCACTACTCAATTGCACTTATTAATAGAAGCATCGTCCACTTAGTTTGTGTGTGATCGTGATTCGTGTCACGTGATGATCCAAATTTTCCTAGTCATGATCAATCCGATTCACAAATCAACTTCGTCATGATCAAAAGATTCACGAATCAAGCTCAGTGGACTATTCAAGACTGAAGTTGATATTTAACATTATAACTATTGAAAACCGCAATCCATAAAAATCTGCACTATGAAAAACCTATGCTTGGAAACACAAAATTCCTCCGTTTGAAGGAAGAAACCAAGAAACGTATTTGAAAATAGAATATTTTTTTAAAGACCCTCTCCTCTTGATTGGATATGTACCTTGCAATTTGAAACTTGGAACACAAAATGTAAGTTGTATGCTTAGCCATTTGCAACTTCGAACACAAGATATAAGTTGTGTGCTTAGGCCAAAGTAGTAACCATTAGATTACATTGTGGAACCACTAATTGCAAACTAGAACCTAAATATGAGCACAACCAATTCTCTAAGTGAATGTTAGGGGAGTATGGAGAAGGCTCTTTACTTGATACTCTCTCCTCTCTTTATCTTTCCATAGCACTCTTTGGACATAAGTTGGTGTGTTTATACTGTGAACATATAGAAACCTGTTTACTAGATAGTCTCTCCTCTCTTTATCACTGCATAGCAATTACTCTTTGGATCTCACCTAATTCTTCCACTAATTTGATTAGTTTAATTATTAGCTTGATTAGTTTTAGTAGACTATTTTTTTGCACATATAACAAGATATTATCGAGCCTGGTGGTTGAAGTGGTGACTGTCCTAAAGTATCCTAGTTGTTTTTCTTTACTATTAGCTTGATTAGTTTAATTGATGAGTTGAATTTATTAGCTTGGTTATATGTGAATGTCCTAAACTAAAATTATTTTATTTTACTAGTAGCTTAATTAGTTTAATTATTAGCTTGATTATATGTGCCTGTAATAAACAAGCTCGGTGGTTGAAATTATTTTGTTTAGATGATGTTTTTGTTTACATGTCCTGTGTTTTGTTTTGTTTTTCTCATAGTAGTGCCAGGGTCCCTGGACTAACATCGGAAAGATGCAAAGACAACTCAAAACATCAAAAGAACTAAGATTGTTGTTTATACAGTAGAAATATTCTTAGTAGTTGGTATTCTAATAGACCACAACAACAACCCCCATATAAGAGGTGAAGATAAGCTTATAACATCATCTAAGTCGGGCAATAGTCAAAAAACATCAAATAGTCCAAAACATAATGTGGGGGATAAGGCCACTCCTACTTGCTGTTAGGGACACTTATAACTATCCCTACAGTTACAAAATTATCCCACTACTCCTCATGTAATTTCCCTCTACTAGGGGTGTACTAACCCTCCTAGGGTAAAGCCTACGTGGGTGGAGAGGCAACCCTCAATAGGCATTCTTTATAAATTGGGAAAAGTTAAGGTGCTCCGTCAGGTGGTCCATCCCATGGAGACTAGGAGAATCCTAGAAATGTGTCATGAATGCTCCCATCATTTTGCTTCAGTGAGCACAACTGGGAGAAGTCTTAATGTAGATTACTTTTGCCACACCATAAGGATGTATATGAATGGTGTAGAAGTTGTACAGTATGCCAAAAGTTTGGAAGGTGACAGTTGATTCCTGGGCCCTTGAAGCCTATTCCAGCATATGGAACTTTTGAGAGGTGGGGGTTGGACTTTGTGGGACCACTCCCTTGCTCATCTCAAGGCAAGCACTATTTATTGGTGGCCACAGATTATGCAACTCGGTGGGACGAGGCCAAGGCCACAGTCAATAGCAAGGCAAGCACAGTTGCAAAATTTCTCTTTGATCAAATTTGTTTACGCTTTGGTTGTACTTTTGAAATTCTAACTGATGGAGGAACCTCTTTTAGAAATGAGCTAATTGAAGATGTGGTGCATAAGCTAAATATAAATCATAGCATGTCCATGCCATACTATCCCCAATGTAATGGCTTGGCTGAGAAAACAAATGGATTGTTGTGCAATTCGATGGGAAAGCTTGTAGACACCAAGAAAAGGCATTGGGATAAACACTTGACATAAGTTTTATGGGCTTACAGAACCACACACAAGCTAGCTATTGGATTTACACCATTCCAACTAGTGTATGGGATAGAAGCCATTTTGCCCATTGAATTGGAGATACATAGTCTTCGCACTGCTATTGCAAGAATAGAAGGACAGGAGGATGCCTATGCTCAATGTTTGGTACAGCTAGAAGCCTTGGATGAATGCAGATTACAGGCCTTACAAAACTTGAAAGCTTCTCAAAAAAGGAACAAGGCCCATTCTAACACCAAATTACTCAAGAAGAATGATATTGAATAAGGAGATTTGGTCATGAGATTTGATAGCCGTTTGGACAAGCGACTAGATAAAAAGTTTATCGGCCAATGGGAGGGACCATATTGAGTTAAGAAGAAGTTCACCAATGGAACCTATCAGCTTGAGGAACTTGATGGCATGGTGATACCCAGATGCACCAATGAGTATTGCCTCAAATTCTTCTATGCTCGACACCTTGAGGGCCAATAGACCCTCTCTATTACTAGGGAGGATTTGTTGGGGGGGGAAGATGTGATGCCAAAAATTGATATGTTTTATTGGGCATTGGTATTTCTTTTCTCTATGTTTGATGAGAGTGTAAGTATCAATTGATAACCTATCTTGCCCTCGTTTTGACAACTCCGACACAAAACTAAATTGTTCGTGCGCATTTCATATTGTTGCAGGATTGCCTAAATTCAAGGTTGCAGAAATGCATAAGGTATATGAAGCCTGTCAATTTGGAAAACAGGCAAGGAAACCATTTCCTAGGCATGTTCAAGAGAGTAAGAAGCCATTGGAATTCATCCACTCTGATGTGTGGACTACTAAAGCTGCATCTATTGAAGGATGTCATTATTTTGTCACTTTTATTGATGACTATAGCAAAAAAGTTTGGGTGTATTTTATGAAAAAGAAAAGTGAAGTCTTCGGGCGTTTCAAAGCTTTTAAAGCTATGGTTGAAAAAGAAACAGGCCTGCAAATAAAATGCCTAAGGTTAGATGGAGGGGGAGAGTACCTCTTAAATGAGTTTGCAAGGTTCCTACAGGAGCATGGCATAAAGCAGCAATATTCATGCAGTCATACCCCACAGCAAAATGGACTTGCAGAAAGGAAAAACATGCATATTGGAGAGGTTTCTCGGGCCATGCTAAATGAAAAAGACCTACCAGATTATTATCGGGCTGAAGCAGTTGCTACAGTAGTTTACATAATGAACAGGACTCCCACTACAGCAATACATGGCATGATGCCAGAGGAGATGTATACTGGTAGGAAACTAGATATTTCTCATTTGAAAATTTTTGGTTGCATTGCCTATGTTCATGTGCCAGATGAGTTGAGGTCCAAGTTGGATCCAAAAGTTGAGAAGTGCATCTTTATTGGTTATTCTCTGCAGCAGAAAGGGTATAGATGCTATAACCCTTCAACTCGTAAGTTTATAGTGAGCAGAGATGTTGTTTTTGATGAGATGAGCAGTTGGTATAAACCAGTAAATGTGATTGATGATGTAGATGCACAAAATGGTAATGCTACACAGAATTCACAGCAGCAATCACAAAATATTAGTGGACCTGCAGTGTCCTCTAGTTGCTTTCTTCCACTCACGCTTGTGAGCAGTGTGGGGCGGTCCCCTTGGTGGTTGACCTCCCTCGAGCCTAGCAAGCTCCGCTAGTGCCTGCCTCTTAAGCGAAGATCTTTTATTGCCAAGTATCTTAACAATCTTTGACTTGGCCCATTTATATGTGAACTGGCGATTGGGGGGGTTAGGATACCTAGAGCGAACAGCAGCGAGGGTCTCATCAGCCAACCTCTTTGGCTGGTCTTTAAAGTGGATAAAGTAATCTCTATAATTGTTAGCAATTACAGAGCGCATGAAGGCCATGATGTCCTTCCCCCGCACATCCATCAAGATGCCTCCTTTCAGAGTGATGTCATAGAATATCATACCATCACCCGGAGGCACGTCTTATTCATTGGAATCATCCTCATTCCCACCGCCACCCCTCCCAAAGCATTGTGCCATGCATCCCCCACCGCTCTCCTTGCTACTACGCCTGCTACCGTGTCGTGTCGAGCTAGTACGCTGGCCACTCGTAGCTGGAGACTGCACGAGACTACATTGACCACTCGTAGCTGGAGAACCGAGTCTTGACTACACAGGAGTACGTCGACGGTTTTGCGAGACAGAAGGACCTCTTGACGGCATGGGGAAAGGGGCATAAGACGGCATGGTAGAAGGGGCATAAGATGGCATGGGGGAAGGGGCATAAGACGGCATGGGAGATGGGCCTGTGCTGTGTAGTCGGTTGGGCTGTGCTGACTCCGCTAGGGTGATCTCAGCTAGTGTGGGGTGGTTTGGAGTCTGTAGTGCTAACTCCTGGGTGGTGTTTAGAGTACTCGTCATATACCCATATAACTCTGCAAGACTAGGAGGGTGCCCTAAAAGGTTATATAAGTCCCTAAAAATAGACTCCCGGAGATCAGGTGAGCCCGAAGCGCTTCCGGCCACATGATGAACTGGAAAAAAGAAAAAAAGATGATTACTAATGAGCTGAGAAGGAAGGGGAAGGGAAGAGAGGATTACTGTCGGAGCGCATCTATAGATGCGTCTGATTAGCGCATCTATTTTCGTGTATAACAGCGCATCTATAGACGCGGCTGTCTGTGTCTGCAAATAGGCTAGACGTGCGTCTAGATGTGCCTATAGACGCGGTTTTAGATGCACTCTGAGATGCACCTATAGACGTGCTCTGACAAACGGACTTTTTTAAAAAGTAGAAAACGACATGCACCTGACACACAAACGTAGCACTGATACCCAAATCATGCGTTTTTTGGATACGAGAAAGTACAAATCCAAAGAGAGCAAACTTCCAAAAAAGATCAACTGCAAAAAGACTTACCTTGGATAGAGGTATGGAAGGTTCTTCTCCTTTTTCAAAGTTGCTTCTCTTCCTTGTTCGCCCTCCTCTCCTTTAAGCTTGGAAGTAAGTGTGGGTGCCTTCCTCTTAAGTGTAAGCTTGGAAGTAAGTGTGGGTGCCTTCCTCTTAAGCGTTGAAACTGTGGATCTGCTAATAACGAAGCAAGCAAACCGCGCGAAGTATAAGTAATGTGAAGAAAAGCGAAGCGAGCACGCTAAAAGCAGGTTTAAAAGCCGCATCTATAGACGTGTCTAATAGCACGTCTATATACGCATCTAATTACACAGATCAGACACAGTTTTAGATGTGCTTTTAGATGCGCACCATAGAACAGACAGATGTGGTTTTAGACGCACTAGTAGACGCGCACCACAGAACAGACAGATGCAGTTTTAGACGTGCCACAGAGTTTAAAATTAAATATTTGAAGAAAAGCAAATTTTTTTGGGTTGTTTGTTTGTAGGATGTATTCATCTTCAACAAGTAGCTCCAGTGAGGATGAATCCCTCCGTATCCACCATCGCAAAATGTGGTTGGAGCAAAAAATCAAATGTATGTGTGATCGATGTCGAGGAAACATGTATCATGCATGCAGGATTACACTCTTGAATCACATCTCAAAGTATGGAGAATGGGATGCGACTGTAAACATGGTAAGGGTTTGTAAGTTAAGGTTGATTGAGATACCTATGGGTGTTCATATGTTTGAGTTATGATCCTATTTTAATTTGATACAGGATGCAGTGCCACACCCGCATATGTTGCCCTATGCTCACCGTGAGGAGGCGAAGCGTCGGCGATATGAGGTGGGATCTTCAGGAGGGACCGTTACGGACGCATGGAGTAATGGTGATAGTAGCCCTCCACCATTACCTCATGAAGCCATGAAGGAGGAGGTGTTTGATGATATGGTGCGGGATTTATATGTCCATCAAGGGAGGGATGATAGCATGGAGCAGGATGATCTTTTTACTGCAGCATCGACGCATCCAACATATGTTGAAGTGTAGATATATTGTAGAGCTCATGTCATGGCATTCCTCCCATCGATCAACCAATGGCAAGTGGAGAACTCCCATGGACTCTCCTGCGTGGAAGCATACTGAAGACACATGGCCAAGCTTCAAGGAAAAACCTAGGAGCTTGAGACTTGGATTGGGTATGGATGATGTGAACCCATTTGGTCTCAAAAGCACCTCTTACAGTGTATGGCCAGTGATATTGGTGAATTATAATCTTCCCCCCTTTATGGCTATTAAGAAAGGACATGTTATGCTGTCCCTTCTAATTCCAGGGAAACATAAAGTCAAAAATCTTGATGTTTATTTAGAGCCTTTGATTGACGAGCTAGAGATACTTTGGAGAGGTATCGAGGTGCATGATGTGAGCTAGAGATACTTTAGAGAGGTATCGAGGTGCCTGCTAACACCAACTTTTGTTTAGATGCTTCATCTTTTATCATTTGCCATATTGGTCCCACCTCAAGATCAATCACCTGCTTGATCCCATGCATATCTTCAAGAATGTGGCATCTAGCATTTGGGAGCATTTGAATGGGACACGAGATTCTGCAGGCATAAGGGAGGATCTACATACCACAGGGAGGATGCATGAAGCTTGGCCACAAGAGAGACCAAATGGGCATGTTTTTTTACCTCGTACACCATGGATGTTATCAAAGCTAGAGATGGCAATGGTGAAGTGTGCTATTACTACAATTCGTACTCCCACTAGATGCATGAGGTGTTTGAAGGGAGCCTTTACAAAGAGCAAGAAAAGAGGTCTAGAGAAATTATATGGCTTGAAATCTCATGATTGGCACAAGATGCTCCAAGTAAGTATTTTATGTGCATAATATCTTTTTCCTTTCAAATTTGTGAGTGAATAATTATAAGCAACTAATCAACCACCTCCTCATGGGTTCAGTTCATACTACCTACTAGCATTTCACGTAGTGCATCGAAGGACATGAAAGATTGTATTTACAAGATGGGCGAGCTTGTGAGGTACTTTACATGATACAAAATATGATGTGTATCAATGCTCCATGCAAGTTTGAATGCATATTGCTAATATGCTGTACTTTTTCATTTCTAGGTATGTGAGCTCAAAGGAAATAGATCCCACCACGCTTGAGAATGCTCGAGTTATGTCAGTGGAGGTGGTTTATTTAGTGGAGGAGACATCTCCATGTTCTATTCTCACAAGCCAACTACATCTTATAGTGCATTTGGTGGATGAGATTGCTATATGCGGTACTGTACATGCACGATGGTTGTTCTTCCTCGAGCGCTTCATGAAGACCTTGAAGGGCTTCGTGAGACAAAATGCAAGACCCGAAGGTAGCATGGCCGAGGTTGGTTGGTACAAGAGTCACTTGTATATATTTCTGAGTTTCTTGTTGATGTGTATAGCTCTCTCCCACAATTATGGAGAGATGATGAAGACCTAAAGATGACCTCTATTGTGCTTCAAGGGAAAGGACACAACAAAGCAATAGACACGGAGTTGCATAATAGTATCAACCTCTATTGCGTGCTTAATAGTGATGTGATGAAAAGATGGGTGACAAGATACGAGGATGCAAAGGCAAGAAGACAAGAAGAAAGGACCCTCTTTCATACACACCACGGATCTCGTGTGCCATACTCTCAGTATCTAAGAGCACTTCCAAAGGATATTCATGTGGATTGGCTACTTGATGAAATGGAGAAAGCAGAGAAAGACGAGGGGATGCATATCACAATGGAAGAATGGGAGTATGCTAGGGGATGACCAATGGTGGATAATAATAGATGGTGGCATGCCATACCTATTATGCCATGTTCCAAAGTGATGTATAGTACATTTACTAATATGGAGCGTATGGAGGATGATCATGGCCATGGACGTGATGATGACTGTGATAGGAAAGAGGAGGATGATCATGAGATAGGTGATACAGATATTGAGGCCATTACCCGTGAGGATGAGCCTACCATTGGTGATGCTGATTTTGATGAGCACATGAGTAGCACAAGTAGTAGTGGGTTGAATGTATTTGTAGATCTAAACACTTGTTTGGATTTTGAAGTAGATAGTTTGGCAAGGGTTGATCTCATTGAGGATGAGATTGAACTGTAGCCCATCATTGATATTGGCAAAACTATTTTACATATTGTCTCATTCTCCTCACCTCACTTAATTCTTGTATATGTGGGCTTGCAAAAAAGCATTGATGTTTTTCTTAAAATTATGTGCTTTGGTAATCATGGGCAATGTTTGGAAAGCAATGATGTACACCAAAATCTCACTTTCTGTATTCTCTAGTTTGCGTCTAAATATGCGTCTAAATACACGTCTAATTCCCAGTGTAAATGCGCAAATAAACACACTAATACACGCACAAATAGACATGCTGATAAATGCAATGTTAGATGGGCCAGTATTTTCTCAGTTGAGACGTGCAAATAGATGTGTTAATACATGCACAAATAGACATGCTGATAAACGCAATGTTAGATGGGCCCTTATTTTCTCAATTTAAATGCGCAAATAGATGTGTTAATACACACACAAATAGATGAGTTGTTAGACACGCTATTAGACGCACCCGTAATTCCTCTACTCAAGCAATGCCTATAGATGCGCCTGCTATTTTGCACGTCTACTAAGCGCGTCTATAGTTGCTTTGTGTTGTTGTGTAAGGGAAACAGGTCATCGTTGTTCCGTCAAGAACTGGCAAAGAAATCAACTTAGTAAGGAGACTCTTGTAATTGAGCACAACCTTCGGTAGTGGGGAAGGAGAACTCAACTTGGTGATAAGGTGTAACACACTGAGAGCATGTGTCAGTGTGCTGGAGCTCACCACTAGATTGAGTTCCTTGTCTAGTATTGAATGTTGTGCTCAATTGACCTCACCACCAAGTGGAGTTCTCTCTGCTAGTGCCTTGAAAGAAGTTGCTATGACAAAGGCAATTCCTTGAAAGACTTAAAGAAAAACCTCATGACCAACCATGTTGCATGATGGGGAGCCAAGGGAAATGGGTCGTTGTTGTTCCATGAGGCACTAGGAGAGAACTCAACTTGGTGTTGAGCATCTTGTAATTGCACACAACCTTCCGCACTAGGGAAGGTCCTCAACTTGGTCATCAGCTCTAATGCACTGAGAGCATGCGTCAGTGTGCTAGAGCTTAGCACCAAATTGAGTTCCCTGTCCACCGCTGTCGAATGTTGTGCTTGATTGATTGCACCTCCAAGTTGAGTTCCCTTTTCTAGTGCCTTGACTTCTAAAGTTGCTATGAAAAAGGTCATTTCAATTACGAGGTGCTCGTATTGTCCCCTGCATACGAGGACTTCCTTAGCAGATGCCTCTAGATTGAGGTTGCTGGTCGACATGGTGCAAGAAATGTACTCAAAAGTGTCGTGAAGATCTCTGTATGAATCAACTGCAAATACACTGAAGATGCCAAGTGAAATTTCTGAACCGTTGGTGAAGAGAGAACTGCAGTATATAAAATATGATCTGTATTACAAGGCTTGTGGAAATGATGCTGGGAATAGCCAAGAGGCTTCACAAGGCTGAAACGATGTGCACGATGCCATGAGATAGCTGAATAGGCTTTACAATGGTGGCATGTGTGTGTGAAATCAAATGCTATCTGCCCACTGAATCAATCTGCAATGCCTCTGAACTCTGAAGTCTACTCACTAAGCTGATGAACGTAAGGTTTCAGGTAATGTAATGATGTGAAACCTTATGTGAGCATATGGACTGACTTCGAGTAGGTACTAGTTGGGAATTTCAGGCATGGCTTAGATTGGCAACTTAGGGAAATTCAAAGCGTCCCCTCTATGGCAATCTAGTCTACTCTGATCTAGATCTAAACCAATCGTCGATCGATGAAAGAATAGCAAATAATTCCTTTTATTTTGTTCTTTTTAAGTGCTGGGTCAGATGCATCGATGTAGAGGCAAATGTGTGTGAAGGAAGTGGTTTTGTTGATGAGGCTCAAATATGAGTGTAACTTGCACCGAAATGTGCACGTGATGTGAAAGCATGTAGAGCACAAAAGAACGAGCGACTTTCCTTTTTGGAGCACCCTCAAATTCTTCCTGGATCAAGAGATATGACTTGATCCAAGTGGAGGGGCAAAAGGAGTGCAAATGGTGCTCAATGATGATGTGTCATTGTGAGTCACATGTAGTTAGTCCACAGAGTGTAGTTCGTACCATCTAGCTTCCCTTCAGTGAAGGTTGGTGGGCGAATCCTAAACGTTGGGATTGGTGGTGCAGCAGTAGCTGCTAAACTCGAGCCGCTTCCTATTGCCATCACTTGGTATGCTGTTGAAGCCCTTGCCTCTCTTCTATTCTTTGATCCTTAGAACCGCCTGGGCTCTCATACCATGTTAAATTACATAGCGCAATGGAACAGAAATTGAACAAATACTAGAGAGTACACAAAAAACTGGAGACGAACAAAATTTTCCTTCAATACTGATGTAGTATAGATGATAGCTCCATCCACCCATGTGCTCCCACACTAGAGCTTAGATGGCAATCTAGACAGATACAAGGTGAAGAGCTACTAGCTGGAAGATCTGATCTGATCTAAACTGATCTAAAACAATGGATTGGGGTGGTCACCTCTTTATAGCTATGAGGGATGTAGTCAGATCAACATAGTCGGTGGAGTCGACCAATTGACCTAGTCGGTGGAGTCGACCAGTCAACCTAGTCGGTGGAACTGACTAGTCATCCATGGAATATTCAGGGAATATTTCCTATACCATCACCTCGGGGACTCCCATCCCAGAACCCCCACTAGGGGGGCCGCTGGCCCCCTTGGGACCCCCCAACTGGGGGCCAACTAGCCCCGAGGCCCCAACAAGAATAAGGGGCTCCCACACAATCACCTTTCTACCATCAACGGTCTCATTGTTGATAGACCACATCTGACATGCAAGTCAGGATCCATCCAGTTTCTTGGGCTCACACATGGCTTCTCTTCATATGGGGGCCTTACAACTTGAGCACCTTGGACCACTGGTGGTTACCAGGAGGGTGGGGCATTGAGCATATCTAACAACATCCTCTCAACTTTTGAGAGGTGATGAGGTTCAAAGGGCACAACACATGTCTTGTAACATAAGCAATATGTCACACTTGTCATATATTACTGAGAGAGAGATACAAGTTAGCAAGAAAATTGGTTCAGGCACCTATGGCACTCTATATAACGTGCGCTTGGTAGGAGCTAGGTGGTTGCCATACCATGTGGAATATGCCAAAAAGAAATACAAAGGAAATATTGGGACGCATACACGAGAAGCAAGGAGAGCACAACTCATGCAAATTTTACATCCAGTCCTTGTTCTTGTGATCACAAAATCCCAAGAAGAGCCACTACGGACTATTACACCATACTTTAATGGTGGTACCCTATTGTAGTTCCTCTAGATTTTTCCAATGGACCAGGTCAGGTTCACACACTACTTCCACCATGTTCTAAGGGGAGGAGTGGATCTCATGACCACAGCAACAACTGGGCGAGTTCAAGCTACACTAGGAAAGAAAGATATTTCCCAATTCAATGTCTTTTGTGAGAATCTCCTCCATATCATCCAAGCACTAGTGGATGGTTTAGCAAGGTTGCACACAGGAAGGTGGATGCACACAGACCTACACTCGGGTAATATCTTGTTGGATATTGTTGGAAAGTCTAGATGTTAAGTAGGCATCATAAATTGGGGGATGGCCATGGACTTCTCAGAGAATTGGAAGGAATTAAAGCATCAAAAGAAGCAGTCTTTGGAGATATATGCCCACTATTTCGAGTGAGTTTGCAGAAGATAATGGGCGGAAAAAATGGCTTGCACTTGAGCTACAAGAAGTAGTGTTAAGAGGCAGATATACATGCCATGCATATACCTATCCACTGGAATGATTCATTGTTGAAATGATCTAATTTTTTGAACATTCTTGGAATTACCTTGAGGATGATTAAAAAATGTGCCCTACTCATG
The DNA here is from genome assembly GCF_047967505.1 of Dipteris shenzhenensis. Lineage (NCBI taxonomy): Eukaryota > Viridiplantae > Streptophyta > Polypodiopsida > Gleicheniales > Dipteridaceae > Dipteris > Dipteris shenzhenensis. The sequence goes on from NC_141610.1 coordinate 24,555,945, forward strand.
TCATTAATGCCATTAAGCATCATGCAAAAGAACAAATGATGCATCGTAGTGCCGATCAGAGAAGGCCACTTGTAGAGACCAATCTTATCTTAAAGAGAGTAGGATGTGAGGGACAATTAGCTATGACATGAGATGAGCCTTATACTTAGGCTTGCATCATAGGCCACATTTTTTGTCTTGTAATAATTGTTGGGACCCCATGTGTCAAACTTATTGTAATGAAATTCTTATTCAAAATAAAATTTAATTTTTTCCATTAGATGTTTGCCCATAGGTCTACATGCTATTGTCAGTGTATATGAGTTTTAGAATTGATATTTAATTAATTGTAATTAAATATTGCAACATGTACATTTTGTTAAATTAAAGTAATTTTGTTATATGTTGCATAACATATGTAACAATTTGCATCTTACATGGGATATGTAATATCTTCATCTTGCATTGAGCATACTGCATGTGACATTTTCATCTTGCATCCTACATCACACATCGGCGCCTCACAAATGTTAAATTTGATGCATGAAGACCTTGCATACTGACACACATTGAGCATCCAACCACACTTTGCTCTTTGCAAGAACCAATAGTTTCATGTGAGAATTTCCCAAGGAGAGGAAACTCCTCCCCCCCCTAGGGAACCAAAAGGTTTCAGAAGAGTAGTCGAGTGTCCATTGATGTAAGAGGAGGATGAAGATAAGTCTTCATGTACTGAGCATCAATGCTTGTAGTTTAAGCAACTATGTAGGGTTGCAAGTTCAGTGCTCCAGCACGTGCCTGTCACTTTTGCACGAACATCCATATATGCTCCACCTAGTGGTCTGTATGTTTAATATAACAAATTTTGCATGCTTCTAATATTACATTTATCATTTCTTGGGTCTTTTGTCACTAATTATCACATACAAACTAGCAACCAACACCATGGCTCCACCATGGGCGCTGGTTTTTTAGGCATGCAATAGAAATAAGTCAATAAGCTTGTCTCGAAATGAGAGCTATTGGAAGTCTGGCCCTTAGAGGCCAATGAAGGTGAAGCCTCACACAGCCAAGCTAGGAGATGTAGGAGAACAATGGAGGAAGGTGGAAGCACCCGAACTTAAGCACTAGACTAACATGGTAGGTGGAAGATCACAAATTTCTAAGATGAGCAGATTCGGTAAAATGCTAGGAAAATAAAGATCGAGGTATATGGAAAGGTGCCACACCATAATGAAGTGGCAATGTACTTTGCCAAATTATTGTACATGCACTTCAAAAAGGAATCTAGGTGGAACTCTCATCTCACAAGGACAAGCATACGCTTGGTCATATTGTAGTGACAATCACATAGTCACAATTGTCCAAGGCATTGGAGGGTGCACTTGGGCCATTGAAGCAACAAGTGGCACAACTCCATGAAGAGAATGTAGCCTAGTTTCAGCAGTTCAATGCTTGGAAATAAAAGAAACGTAGACTGAGTTGGAGCTACGTAATAATATTCTTACTCTACATGCCCAACTAAAGAGCCTCAAGGGCTCGAACACATGGTTGCAACAAGAGGCACACGATACACGTGTAGCATTGATGGGAGATGCGAGTGTGGAGGTGTGGTTAGCTATTTGTCAACACCCATCTGCATATCCATATGACTTGCAACTGCTTCCCTCTAATAGTCTAGATAATTGTGTGTGCCCTATGCCAGTGTTTGTTTGACAACTCAACTGGCTACTATGCTTTACCTTGTAGGGCCATAAGTTTCATATTTATTGTTTAGTAGATTCAATTGCCAGCCAGATCTATATGTCCACTTTGTAAATCCCAACTATCAATAGCATTGTAGATTGGGCAGGTGTATCCAAGAGCATGACTTTGAATTCTTTACAATGTTTATTGATCTATGATGGATGTATACAATAATATGTGATCTATATGTTCTTTCAAGTTATGCTTTACCACTTGTTTATATGTTTGGGAAAAAATAGTTCTTTCAAGTTATATGGTTGCAATTATGAATGAAAATACAACACTAAATCGAAAGGAATTGGCAATTGAAATTTATAGATAAAGCAAAATAATATAAATCAATTAAATATAGAATAAAGTAATTTGTAGGATTCCATTCAAACTACTAAACTAGCAATCCCAAAATAAAATGTAGGTTGCAATTCTAAATCAAAATGTGCAATTAAATGAAAAAGCATTTAGCATTTGCATTAAAATTTATGGAACTTGTTAAGGAAATCGTTACATGTGCATTCCATCTAAATTGCTAAACTAGCAATCCTAAAACACTATGCAGGTTGCAATCCCACATTAAAATCCTAAAACCTAAATGTTGGAATTATGAATGAAAATACAACACTAAATCGAAAGGAATTGGCAATCAAACTTTATAGATAAAGCAAAATATGTAAATAAATTAAATATAGAATAAAGTAATTTGTAGAACTCCATTCAAACAGCTAAACTAGCAATCCCAAAATAAAATGTAGGTTGCAATTCTAAATCAAAATGCACAATTAAATAAAAAATAACTTAGCATTTGCAATTAAAATCTATGGAACAAAGGAAATCATTACATGTGCATTCCATCTGAGTTGCTAAACTAGCAATCCTAAAACACTATGTAGGTTGCAATCCCGCATTAAAATCCTAAAACCTAAATGAAAAAGCATTTTCTATTTGCCACCAATCATGGATACTTATGTGCACCTGCATAATAATCTCTCTCTCTCTCTCTCTCTCTCTCTCTCTCTCTCTCTCTCTCTCTCTCTCTCTCTTTCTCCCCCCCCCTCCCTCCCTCCATCCCTCCCTCCCTCCCTCTCTCTCTCTCTCCCTCTCTCTCTACCTCTCTCCCCCTCTCTCTACCTCTCTCCCCCTCTCTCTCTCTCTCTCTCTCTCCCTCTCTCTCTCTCAAGCAAAAGAGCAAAGCAGGGGCTGATGAGAGCAAAGTAGTCAAATCAAGCCATAGTTTAATACATCTTAAATTAATCAAAATTTTAGCCATTATGGTGATTGGAGGCCTAGTCAGAGTCATCAAATAGTCATTGCTCTTTTTCACTAGAAGGACTGGAGCCCCAAAAGGCGAACTACTTGGCTTGATTAGACCTTTCTCTAGCACATCTGCAACTTGCTTTTCCACCTCCTCTAGCTCTACCTTATTCATTCGATAGGGAGCTCTGCATGGAGGAGAGGACCCTAGGATCAACTCAATAGTATGATCCTCAGGTCTAGAGATAGGCAACTCATGCCGGTCATCACTAGCAAATCGATCATCAAATTGCTTAAGGAACTGTAAATTTTGACGAACCTAATTACTATATTCGGGCTTCACTTCCCTAACATATATCACACTGCAACTCACTCCCTTATGTAACTCTCTTTTAGCTCTAGTATGAGATATGAGCGAAATATGGAAATATCTTGCTCACCTTTTAAGGTGATCCTCGTACCTTGGTGCTCAAAGGTACAAGTATGCTTCCTTACATCCATAGATGGTTGGAAATCATACCTCCAAGACTTGCCTAGGATCATGTCGACTTCTTGCAGAGGAGAAACAAGAAAGTCTCTACGATCTTCATACTTTTGGATCTTGAAGGGCAAGTTCTTGACTTTAGAAGTACATTGCTCTTCATTACCTCTAAACGCACCACTAATGCTCATATCCCTCAATGGCCATTTCTTAGCTTTGACTATATTAGCCAACCTATTTGAGATAATATCATAGTTGCTACCATCATACGATGATACTTGACCCCCAACATATCCATGTAACTTAAATAAATTGTGTCGATCAAAGGTGTAATGCAAACTAGCATTATTGCTCTTTTTATTATTTTCAATATTTTTATAAGAAGGCTCACCCTCTTGCTTAGGGTGAGAAGCCCTAGTTACATTGGTCTTACCCATCTTCTTCTTTAACTCTGGAGAATCGTAGAATCTATGATCTGTCGCCTTTTTGCATCCAAAACATTTTCTTTCTTTAAACAATCTATCCCTTTCTTGAGGAGACATGAATGGAAGTTTCACACGTCCTCCTAGAATAGGTTTCCCTGTTGGTTTGCTATTAATTGTCCGTACTCCCGCTTGCCTAGGAAAAGGTCATCCATTTTGTTTAGAGTTAGCTGATTGAACAAAGGGGCTACTTTGTGAAGTTGATGCCTCATATGTTACTTCTCTCCTTCTAGGATTGACTTTCCTGTTTGCTACCTCAACCAATCTAATGGTGCCTTTAATTTAGTCGGACTCATAGTTCCAACTCATGTCAGATGTTGGGTCTAAGACCCGAGAGATACTTATATAATTTATCCTCTTCACTTATGACTACCGATAGTCCTTGAAGAAATTCTTGTATTGTGTTGTCCGGGTAGTGTGGTGGTGATGGTGTCCTTGGTGGAGGTTTGGTAGGTGGTTGAGGGTTATCGGATGATGGATCAAATACATTGTGGTAGATAGGGGTGTAAGGTGTTGTTTTGGAACACTTTCAGGTGTGAATTCTTGATTATCGTCCATGTTTTGGAAACACAAATGAAACTAATTAGGTTTTCAATTTAACTCGTGATGAGCTACAGTGTGTGAAATGAATTTAAATGAGATAGAAAGAGGAAGTTCAAAGTTAGAGGTACTTCCCCTCACCCGTTCAATGAAGCGCCCAATCCACGATCTTACCACGACTCTTTGGTGCTTCCACGACCCTCGAAATGTACACGGGCCCCCTTCTCCTTCTCTTTCTCTTTTTTTTTTTTGTACATAAATTTTTGAATGATAGTGTAAGGAGCTCAAGAAAGCAAACCAAGTTCGCAGTGTCCTGGTAAGAGGACTAGTGTTGCTTTCCTTTTTCGAGTTTGGGAGCAAATCTCTACAGGTAGCATAGCCAGAAGTGCAAGAGTGCACTGTCTCAGATTGAGACGCCCTTCGTGGTGTGGCGAGAGGGCAGTATATGCTGCGGGTGAGGGAAAAGCCCTCGGTGACTTTATTTTTCTGATTTGAGGCCATTTCGAGGCCCGTTTTGAAGGCAGGAGTTCTTCGTAGGCACTCTGAAAAAGGCCCTGTTTTTGCTGTGCGACCATTGTTCTACTGGTCAGTGGAAAGTTGCCATAGAAATTGCATCGTATGCCTGTGTGCAGAGATATTGGGAGTTGCAGAATCATGCTTGTTGCATGTTGATGTAAAATCGTCATTAGGAAGTAACTGTGTGGTCAAATACCACTTTCGTCAGTTTTGCAGATCTGCCCATGTGAGGCAAAAGCTATGTTTCTTGCAATGACAGAATATTTTGCAGTGTTCTGTAATGGCGTCTGATTCTCTTTCACAGATTGTCACTGAAAAGCTTGACAAGAACAACTTCCAGGCATGGAAGTTTAGAATGACGAATTTCCTTATGGGAAAAGGCTATTGGGAGTTCATTACAAGAAATGAAGAAGAACCAGTTCTTCCTAATATTCCTAATCAACAGTAAATGTAGGCATTTAAAGCATGGCATGAGAGAGCCAGAACTATTTTGTCACTTTTATTGATAACTTCAGTAGAAAAGTTTGGGTGTATTTTATGAAAAAGAAAAGTGAAGTGTTTGGGCACTTCAAAGCTTTTAAAGCTATGGTTGAAAAAGAAATAGGCCTGCAAATAAAATGCCGGGGTTAAACACGTGTCTCAGTGTCATTGGAAATGTCACTAAGTGTGTCACTGACCTAGGACTCCAATGACTACTTGAAGATATGGAAAGAATATCTTTATGGGATGCTCAATGGGTAGAGGAGAAGCATAGGAGCAAGAGAGAAAAGGACATTGACTCATTGTTGTTTTTGAGAAAATGTCAGTGCAAAGCATCAGATTAATTTGCTAGAGGTGGTGAGAGAGAGACAAATGTTGTAGGAGCATCATCAGGTGATACAAGGGGGTTTGGACACTTGCAATGGATGACAAGAAACAATGAGTGTATGGTGATCATTGTAGTGCCATACGATGCCATAGTATGGCAAGAAGAGATTAGGAAGGGTGCATACAGAGCTTGTCACAAGGTCTAGTTCACTACTGTTTCTTACTTTTCTAGTCATCTAACATACTGTGCAAAGAAATACTAAGCAAGGTCCATAGGAAAATAGTTTGAGGCGTTTGACATTGAATAAGGGATGCAAAGATTGCACCCTTTTCTCATTCGTTTCATAGGTAAGACAGGCGAGACTCCATGGGTAACTATCTTTTCATATTTTAATGGCAGCACCCTAGGGAAAATGATGATGCAATTACCTTTTCGCAAAAGTACAGATAGGTATGCACATCTCAAGCTGAAGCAAGGAGTGATCAGAAACCTGGGGGAGGATCCAAAGATTGAAGCTAATGACATGGCAAGATCACAAGGGTTTCTAGACCATATTCCCTCAATTGTGTACACCCTTCTAGATGCAGTGTTTGTTGCTCATATGGCAGGGATCGTGTGTTGTGATCTACATGCTGAAAATATTGTACTGGACTTTATGAGAGACCATTATCCCAAAGTAGGTGTCATTGATTGGGGTCTCATGCTAAAGACCAGTGAGACTAGACCGGCTTCTAATTTTGTTACTAGGCCCTAGGGAATGCATGAGGTAGATTTTGAGTTGAGGAAAGCAGAAGTGCAACAAGGGAGGGAGAGACTGACAGAGTGGGTGGTATTACCTAGAAAGGAAATCAAGACAAGAGGCTAGACACTAAGCATGGCGACGCTCAAGGGCCAAAGAGGGAAAGGAGAACGTGAGGGCGAAACGTTATCATGGGAGGGGAAAAGGGATTAGAAGGGGAGGGAACGAAGAGGGAGACTATGGCACAAGGGGAAAGGGAGAGAGGGAAGAGAAGCATGTACATGATGGGGGAAGGAATGTAAAGATGGAGACATTAAGGGAAGAGGGCCATGCATTATTTGAAAGGAAGGGAAGGGGGAAATCAAAGTACTAGCTAGGTGGCTTTACAAGAATGAGCGTATTCCATCAAGGAATAGCCCCCTCCTTTTATAGCTAAGAGAGGGGTCTCTCCCAATAAATGCATCCTCCCACATGCATGGTGTGTGTGGAAGAGTGTCCCATGTGGGCTAGGTGGTTATGCACTCTCAATTGTGTGCGACAACCCTTTGCCTCATTTTTCCACATACATCAACCCCCATATCCCAAGTTTAAGATACTCCCTTGGTCTCTTCCCAATTTTATAATTCTTTCAAACATCTAGGAGGACAAGTGGAGGGTTGGCACAAGGAATCTTGCCACCTCATCCTACTTTCCCATTATTTAACTTGCATTCTTGGACTTTCTACACCCCCCCCCTCGCACATGGGCCTATCCTACAGGGAGGGAATAATCCAATATAATATCCATCTCCACCTATTTTATATTACTTCTCCCATGGTCCTTGGGCCATATCTCACTAAATGCAGACATGGGACTGCCTAGGTGGAGGGGTGGTGCATGGAGGACCCATGCCACCTTATCATTTTATATTATTACTACCATGGATTATGTACAACACACCTTATGGGTCTTCTTACATGGAAGGGTGGCACATGGTCATGCCCTACCACCTCAACCCTGGGCCCTATGCACACCATATTTTGTTATACTATTGCCACAGATACAAACACACACACATATTTATGCCTTTTTCCTTAGATAAATTTATCCATAACAGTTCTCCCCCCCCAAGCAGGGAATGCATAGCATTTCCATGCCTAGGTCCATCATGCACAAAGAAGGGCTTGAGGTAATGCTTGTTGATCACCTTCTTGCCGTATGGCTCATGCAGCTCCTGAACATGTACAAACCCATTGCTACGTTCCTTGATGACTTTGTATGGACTGGTCCACAATGGAAGGAAATTCTTATCCATTTGGTAGCCCAATCTATTATCAAAGCATAGCACAACATCCCCCTTAGCAAAGTGTCTTTCCCATCCCTTGCGAATCTTAGCATCCAAGCGGGCCTTTTGTCGATTCTTTTGAATCTCTGTTTGATGTAGGGCAAGGTGTCGGGTTTCATCTAGCTTCTCAAGTTGCACCAATCGGGCCTCTACATGTTCATCTTCTATCATCCTCTGTTCTTGTGCCAATCTCAAAGTCGGAATCTCTATCTCTAGTGGTAAAACGGCCTCAGTACCGTATACTAACTCAAAAGGAGTGTGACCTATAGATGTTTTATGAGTGATGTTGTAAGCCCATATGGCTTCTATGACCTTCTGATCCCACTAGCTCCTGTTCCCTGTAGCCATTTTTCCCATGGTTTTACAAAGGAGGCCATTGGTCCACTCCATTTGACCCATGGATGCTCGGGGGGGTCACTCATCATATGTAACCCTATCACGTGAGTTCAACAGAAGGATTTTTTTTATTTCTAAAATTTACAGAAATAAATATACATAAGGGACTATTTAAAATAGTTTTCGAAAAAATTTACAGATTTGTATAGAAAAGGGGTACATTTTATTAATGAAATTTTTTACAGATAAGGGACTTTAAATATAGGCCTTGAACGCACGTGATATAGAGGGTTTATACATAGTGACCCCCCCGAGCATGGATGCTGGATAATAGATGCTAGAAGTGCGATGATCAATACCCATGCGATCCATGAGTAACTCCCATTGTCAAATACTATTTCCATGGGTGTCCCAAACCTTGTGCAGATATGTTCAAATATGAAATTTGAAACTGCCTTACCATTTGCTATGGGGAGGGCGATAGCTTCAGCCCACTTAGTGACATATTGAGTGGCTACCAAAAGATACTTCCTTTTGCAGGCAGTCATGGGTAGAGGCCCGAAAATCTATTCCCCACTTCTAAAACATATGGATGGACATCACTGGGTGATGTTACCTAGGATGCAAATCCTTCCTACCAAAGAATTGGCATGGTTCACAAGTTTTGCAATACATAGTGACATCCTTGAACAAGGTCAGCCAATAGTACCCAGCTTCTATGGCCGCTACAAGGGTTACATCAAGGCACTCCTCTAAATCAATCAAAGCATTCTTCAAGTTGGAACAAACCCCTTTTACAATTTTGAAAGAAAAATCATATTCTTGAAAAACGGCCAACCATTTGGCCAACCGGCCCATGGGATTTGGTGATTGAAGAACCTGCTTTGCAAGACCAATGCTAGTGAGTATAATGAAGGACTTTCCAGCAACATAATGCTTAAATTTCTCAAAGCAGAACACCAAAGACAAAGCATGCTTGTCAGCCTCAGAGTAGCGTCATTCAGTTTTGACCAATTGTCGAGAAGCAAATCAAATGGGATACATGAACCGATCCTCCCCTTTCTAGAGAAGAATACCTGCTAGAGTGTGCTCACCAAACCCAAGATTGATATAGAAAGTCTTTGACCAATTAGGATTGCATAGAATCAGTTCTGAAGCCAGAGCACTCTTGATTTGTACAAACCCATGATCACAATCCTCATCCCAAGAGAAATCAACTCCATAGCATAGTCATGGGTTGCGTCAAAGCAGCATATTGATCAATGAAGCAACAATAGTATCCTACTAGATTAACAAATGAGTGTACCTAACGTTTGGTTGTTAGCGGGGAGAGCTTGAGGATAGCTTCTACCTTCTCGGAGTTAGGCTTGACGCCCTCAGATGAGACAATATGTCCCAGTAACCTCCCTTGAGTGGCTCCAATGGTGCATTTATCAGGGTTGAGGCTGCCATTTGCATCATTGACCCTTTGGAAGGCCAACGTAACCTTCATGACATGCTCCTTACATGCTGAGAATATATAGAAATCATCTAAGAACTGTGGGGGTTAAAGGTCACTGTGCCTTAACCCCAGTTATGTACAATACTCAAACACATATATAAATGAATGAAAAAGAAGATTAGGGTGGTTTTGCACCCACCAAAACTTGTGTGGCTCTCTGTCTCTCTCTCTCGCTCTCTCTCCTTCTTCCATTCTTGCTTCCGTTGAGAGCACTCTCAACTGGTATCAGAGCCCGGGTGATCTAGCTGAGCGTGCGTGACTGCTTGGAAGCTCAGCAGCTCTGTGGGAGGAAGGAGAAGCTTTGTGGGAAGCTTTGTGGGTGACTTTACTGGCATCCGAGTATGCAGAGACCTTGGAGGAACCTTTGGAAAAGTCACTTTGGCTTTGCGAAGTGGTTTTGAGAGCCTGTTAAGAGCTTTCAAAGAAAAAGTCGTTTTTTGAGCTTTTCCCTGTTCCATTCGATGACAGAGACTCCGTATTGACTTGTAGAGGCAACTATTGCTTGCTTTTGGTGTCCACATTACTTCAGGAGCTTGGAAACACCTTCATTCTTGAATCTGGGATCATTTCAGTGGATTTCTGACTCACTGTATCAGTTCCTGCGTTTTTTGCCCGGGTGTTGGAACTCAAGTTTGGAGCAACCATTTGCAGATCTGTCAGTTCCAGTGGACTCAGGAGGTCCTAAAACTTCTATGTTGCTCATCATTTGCACTCCGGTGGAGTTTACAGATAGCTTTGTTTCCAAAAACGTTTTTCAGTCCGTGTGTTGGACCCAGTGATTGAGACCACGGTTTCCAAAACCGTCTATCCCATTGCGTTCCGGACACCCAAAAACCCCTACCTATCAGTTCTTGCGCGATTCGGTGAAGGATTTTCAGAGTTATAAATCTCTGTGTATTCGATTTCGTCTCTCTGTTATGCATTTTTCATTCTAAGGTTTTGAAACCTTAGATTTATGCCACATGGCAGTGGATAAGTGTTGACTCCCATTTCTCACTCATCGGTTGGGATTTTGGAGTTCTGGCAGAAGAGAGATACTTGCAGATTTTCTTGCTGATTCCGATTATGCAATGGCGCCCATGTTTTGAAGCATCTCAGGTTCTATTTTCAGTAGCGCTCATTACCGTGGGACTATGATTTCTTGAGCATACCTTATGCAGATCACTCTGGTTGCAGTTTGAGTAGTGTGCGCTCATTTGTGGTATGCATTGGGTTGCAGTGGATGATTTATAGGCCATTTGGATGCATTGCGGTCCTTGTTGGATGTGCTGATAGGCCCAAATTGCCTTGTGGGATGCTATTTTTTATGGACGCTTTGCACATGGATGCTATTTTATGCTGAGGGACAGCTTTGACACATTGTTGGTGATGCACTGATAGTGCTATGCTCTCTTGGATGAGATATTATTGATGCATATGCCAGTGGACAGTGTTTATGCTTGAGTCATTTGGCACTTACTGGCATTTTCTTTTGGGTCAGATTTGCTCATATGGATGCATAGTATATGCACATGAGTCAAATGCATCTTTTGATGCTTTGAGCTTTGAATTTTGGTGATATTTCACTCTATTATGGCATACACATTTGGGTGCACCTGGTATTTGGTGTGATTCTCTCTTACAGGCACTAGCATTTGGGATTTTGTTTCATTTGCATCATGGCATCCTCTTCCACGTCTGAAAAGGAGTTTTTCAGCATTAAAAAGTTTGATGGGACAAACTTTTCTTTGTGGAAAGAACAAATAAGGGATGTGTTTATTCAAAAGAAGCAGATTAAACCCTTGGCAGGGATTGAAGCTAAGCCTGCAAATATGTCTGAGGATGATTGGAATGAGTTGGATGCATTAGCAAAGTCTACTATTAGACTTCATCTTGCAGAGTCAGTTTATTTCACAGTAGTAAATGAGTAGACTCAGACTACGGAAGATTTGTGGAAGAAACTGTGTGCCACTTATGAGAAGGAAATTGCCTCTAATAAAGTTTACCTCATGAAGAGGTTGTTTGAGCTGCAAATGAAGGAAGGGGTCTCCATTGCTTCTCATTTGAATCAATTCAATATTATTTTCAGCCAGCTTCAGGCTCAGAAAATGAATTTTGATGCAGAGACTAAGGCAATATTTCTCTTATGTTCATTGCCATCCTCATGGGATACCTTCCGTACAGCTGTCAGTAACTCTGCACCTGGTGGAGTACTGAAATTTGATGATGTTGTGGGAAGCTTGTTGGCCGAGGAGATTAGACGGAAGTCTATGGATGGCAACAAGCAGGATGCAGCCTTAAATGTGCAAAGGGGCAGATCACAGTTCAGGGGGAAGTCCCAAGAAAGAGGGAAGTCACGTAGCAAATCCAGGTCACAGAACATTGAGTGCTACCATTGTGGCAAGAAGGGCCATATGAAAAAGGATTGCTACAAGCTGAAAAGAGAGCAAAAGGATAAGAAAAAGAATGCAAATTGGGGTGCAAATCAAAAGGAAGAGAGTCCAAGGGAGGACAAAGGAAAAGTGAAGATCGAGGAGATCAATGTAGTCACACGTGATAGTGACAATGATGTTCTCTTCATGTCTAGTTTATCTACAGAGTTGCTTACCACTTCAGATGATGCATATTCCCAGAATTGGATTTTGGATTCTGGTGCTTCATTCCATGTTACTCCCCATAGGGAATGGTTCTCCACTTATGACAGTGGAAAGACAGGTTGTGTGCATCTTGGAAATGACTATGCATGTGACATAGTGGGAGCAGGTGACATAAAGTTTTCTTTTGCAAATGGGTCTGCATTTGTTTTGAAACATGTGAGACATGTGCCTAAGCTGACCAAGAGTCTTATTCCAGTGGGTCAGCTAGATGATGCTGGTTTTCACACCACTTTTGGCTTTCAGAGTTGGAAAATTCAAAAGGGCTCTATGCTTTTGGCCAGGGGTGCCAAGTGTGGGACTTTGTATCCCTTACATGTATCAGGGGTATTTGATCATGTTGTTGCAATAACCGAGCAGCCAAGCACTTCTTTGTGGCATTGCAGGTTGGGGCACATGAGCCAGAATGGAATGAAACTCTTATGCCGTTTGGGTTATGTACCGCATTTGAGTTTCTCTGATTTTGAATTTTGTGAGCACTGTCTCTATGGGAAGCAGACTAAATCAGCCCATAAAAGAAGGGGAAAGAAAGAGTTTGAAATGCTTGATTTGGTGCATTCAGACGTATGTGGTCCCATGCCTACACGGTCATTAGGTGGGGCTGAATACTATGTGACATTCATTGATGATGCAACTAGGAAAGTGTGGGCTTATGCTATATCTCGGAAGAGTGATGTGTTCCAAGTATTTCAGAAATGGCTGGCCTTGGTTGAGAATCAGTCAGGTAGAACGCTTAAATGCCTACGGACTGACAATGGTGGAGAGTATCTCTCTCATGACTTTCAGCATTTCTGTGATACACGTGGGATTAAGAGGGAGCTCACATCCCCTCGTACTCCAGAGCAAAATCCAGTTGCAGAAAAGATGAACCGTACCATTCAAGAAAGATTGCAATGCATGCTTTCCAATGCAAGTCTTTCTGGTGTTTTTTGGGCTGAGGCAATGAAGACTGCAGTGCATGTGATCAACAGATCACCTAGTAAGAGTTTGGATGGTGGTATTCCTGAAGAGGCATGGATTGGCAAGAAGCCCTCTTACTCTCATTTGCGTATATTTGGGTGTGAGGCATATGCACATGTGCCAAAAGAGCTTTGAAAGAAGCTAGATCCTAAGTCTAGGAAATGCATCTTTCTGGGTTATGGTGAAAGTGGAGAGATGGGCTATCGTCTCTGGGATCCAGAAGCAAAGAAGATCATACGCAGCCATGATGTGGTCTTCAATGAGAAGAAGATGCATAAGGCACCCATGAGGGATGTGGAAATGAGGAGAATCACTTTCCAGGATGTGAATCCACCTGCATATGTTGATAGACAGCAAGCTGTCCATGCACCAAATGTGCAAGAAATGGTGCCACCAAGTACTCCCACAGGTATACAATCAAGGGTAGATGATGGATCATCTATTGGTGGAAATGATGAGCCAAATGTGGCTGATATGCAAGTGGGACAGCAAGCTGAAATGCCCTTGAGAAGATCATCTAGAGTGTCTAGACCGCCTGACAGGTTTGTTCCAGGGGTAGACTATGTGATGCTTACTGATTGCGGGGAGCCTTCTTGCTACAAAGAGGCTATGATGCGTGAGGATCAACGCAAGTGGGAGTATGCTATGCAATCAGAGATGAGTTCACTTATGAAGAATAAGACTTGGGACTTGGTTTCTTTGCCACATGGAAAGAAAGCATTGCCATGTAAATGGGTCTACAAAATGAAGGTCACAGGTGATGATGTGCCTAGGTACAAGGCCCGTTTGGTTGCTAAAGGGTTCAAGCAAGAGAAGGGTGTGGACTTTGATGAGATATTCTCTCCGGTTGTGAAGATGACCACACTTAGATGCATGCTTGGACTAGTGGCAGTAGAGGATATGGAGCTTATGCAAATGGATGTCAAGACAGCTTTCTTGCATGGGGATTTGCATGAGGACATCTACATGGTGCAGCTGGAAGGCTTTGAAGAAAAGGGCAAAGAGCATTTAGTTTGCAAACTGAAGAAGAGTCTCTATGGTCTTAAGCAAGCACCTAGAGAATGGTATCAGAAGTTTGATGCTTTCATTCGGTCCCAGGGTTTTAGAAGGAGTGAAATTGATCACTGCCTCTACACTAAAAGGGCTAAGGATAATAGCCTGATAATCTTGGCACTATATGTGGATGATATGCTATTGGCTAGCAAGAATACTTATGAGCTAGATGCATTAAAGGCCAAGTTGCATGAGGCCTTTGATATGAAGGATTTGGGATTTGCAGGTCATATTCTTGGTATGCGCATCACGCGTGATCGGAGTAGGAAACTCCTTTGGCTTTCACAAAAAGAGTATGTTACAAAAGTATTACAGCGTTTCAATATGGAGGGGGGGAAGGCAATGAGTACTCCATTGCCTCCATATGTGAAACTGAGTCATACAGATAGTCCCAAATTAGATGAGGAGAGGGCCATGATGGCCAAGGTTCCTTATGCATCAGCAGTTGGGAGTCTTATGTATGCTATGATAGCTACTAGACCAGACATTGCATTTGCAGTGGGAGTTGTTAGCCGGTATATGGCTAATCCAGGAAAGAGGCATTGGGAGGCAGTTAAGTGCATCATGAGGTACATGAAGGGTACCAAGGAGATGTGCATTTGCTTTGGTAAAGGAGACATGCGTGTACTTGGGTACACAGATTCAGACTATGCAGGGCATGTGGATAGTAGGAGATCCACTTCTGGTTATGTGTTCACCTTTGCAGGTGGTGCAGTGTCGTGGATGTCTCGCGCATAGAAGTGCGTTGCTTTGTCTACCACAGAGGCTGAGTATGTTGCAGCCACAGAGGGTTGCAAGGAGGCTATATGGCTTGATCGGCTAGTGGGAGATTTGGGGATTCATACAGGTGTACCGACATTGCATAGTGATTCCATGAGTGCTATTCAGCTAGCACGGAATCCGGTCTTTCATGCAAAGACCAAACACATTGAGGTCAGGTACCATTTCATCAGGGAGGTACTTGAGGACAAGCGCATAGAGCTTGTCAAGGTTCATACAGATGATAACCCTGCAGATATGCTGACGAAGAGTCTACCGAGTCAGCGGTTTGAGTATTGTCGTGTATTGATGGGCATTGGATAGTATGCTCACTAGTTGTTCTCTCTTAAAGGCACATTGTCCTTTAAGTGGAAGGTTGTGGGGGTTAAAGGTCACTGTGCCTTAACCCCAGTTATGTACAATACTCAAACACATATATAAATGAATGAAAAAGAAGATTAGGGTGGTTCTGCACCCACCAAAACTTGTGTGGCTCTCTGTCTCTCTCTCTCGCTCTCTCTCCTTCTTCCATTCTTGCTTCCGTTGAGAGCACTCTCAAGAACACCTCCAAGAAAACCCCCAAATAAGGAGCAAACACCATCTGCATAAATCTTTGAAAGGTAGTAGGAGCATTGGTGAGGCCAAATGGCATTACTTTGAATGCAAATGTCCCCCAAGGTGTGGCAAATGTGGTTTTAAGCACATCCTCCTCAGCAATTCTGATTTGATTAAACCCGGAGTAACCATCACAGAAAGTATACATCTCATGACCACTTACCTTCTCAAGAATGAGGTCTTAAAAGGAAAGAGGATGATGGTCCCTCTTGGTGGCTGCATTGAGTTTCTTATAGTCGATGCAGACCCACCACTTGTTGTTTTTCTTTGGGGTGACTACCACTAGTGAAACCCATTCAGCATTGTGAACCGAAACAATAAACCCAGCTTCTACAAATTTTCACAACTCTGAGCACAAAGCATCGGTCTATAGGGGCCCTAATCTCCGATACTTGTGAGCCACAGGCTTCCATCAAGCTTCAGCTATATCTTGTGCTCTATGGCAGTCACATGGCAAAGGTGGCAGTAGCTAGTTGCGAAGAGGTCAGGGAAATCTTTGAACATTTCTAGGAACTCATCTTTCTCACTTGGAGTGAGGTTTGGGGAAAGCATAGATTCAAGCTGTTACCATGATTCAAGGCACCATGATATTACATGCAGCTCCCCCATCAACACACACTTTTGACACGACGATTTTCTATGATGACATCTACTGTATGTGGGTGTCGATCAATTTCTTCAGAGATAGAAGAAACCTCTTGTACCTTTCCCTTTTTCTTGCTCCTCCTTGTTAAGAGCCCTTGCTATAGCTCACGTCTCACCTTAGGGCTTAATGCTATTAGTTGAGAGAGCGTGATGCTCAAAGACCGATGAGCAAGGTCCTGAACGATCGAATAGTCCTCTTGCCTTGAGCCGATGGGAAAATTCGAGGGCGACCACCTACTCCTACGAGATCTTTTAGTCTTCTCTATTGGTGGGTCTACCATCTCAGCATCTCAGGGCTTTGAGAAGGACACCTTCTTCCTAGGGTGGCCCGATCCATGGTTTGGAGAGGGGTCCGAGGTGGTACGACTTCTTTTCCCGAGGTCAAGGATCTCTACATCAGAATCCTCAGTGCCAGATTCACTTAGAAGATTCACCCTTGGAATATTGGGACATTCCATGCGATAATGACCCTTCTAGTGGCAATTGTAGCACACAACATTGGCACATTCTCTTAGAGGGTGATTGGCTTGATTTTTGATGCCCACCATATCAAGCCGAAGATCATTTAGGGCCATGGCTAGGTCATTGACTCTAAGTTCTTTAGCAGGAGGGGCTGGGGGAGTAGGAAGGAGGGGGGCTCGTGGGCGAGGCTGGGGAAATCTTCCAGGCGGAGGTTGAGGATATACTCCTTGTTGAGGGTAAGCATCTAAGGGAGACCATACATTTGAGGTGGAGGCGATGGCTACATCCATGATGAGGGGTGGGGGTATTCCCCTAAGTTAGACCCCCTAGGTTGTTGTTGCAAGAATTGAGGGGGTTACAGAGGGACAATCGTCTTCTTTGAAGCGGGGTCAGACTGAACTTTATCAAACTTTTGAGCAATCTCATGTGCTAGCACCATAGTTTATGGATTCTCCCATTTAAGCTTGAGGTAGAATTCATCACTTGCTCCTATGACAAGGTAGCCCAGCACATGCTGAGTCATTCCAGCTCAAAATTCAGCATTGTTCTTCTACGTGGCAATTAAACGATCCAAGAGCACGGCCACTCGATCCACACATCGATGCACCATCTCACCTTCTGACTGCTTCAAGTTTGCCACCTATAGGTACACATTATTTGGCTCCTCTTCTTTGCCAAAATACTCAATCATCACTGTTGTTAACCTTGGCTAGCTTTGGCAAACGTCGTCGCCTGCTTCTCATACCACACTTGAGCCAAACCCTCTAGAAATGTGGGAAGAACTAATAGCCATCTATCTTCAATAAGAAAGTTGAGAGAAACACGACGCTTGAAGGCCACAAGATACTCATTTGGATTTTCTTCAACCCGTCCACAGGACACGCGAATGTCAGCCATGCTTGGAAAAATATGGAAAAGAGAGAGAGACAAAATGAGGCTTATCTATGGGCAAACAATGGAAAGAGGTAGCTTGAACTAAAAATCAGGTGAAGATACATCCACAAAGCACACATAAGCAGGGTAGGGTGTGACTGGTGTATTGTGAAATACTACACAGGAAGAATCTTCAGCATAGAATAGCTCATAGACAATCTTAAAAGGACCAACCCTCATGATATTGCATCCATTTTTACAAGCGAGGGTTAGAGACATGGTGCTACATGAGGTTGTTCATTAAGGCAAACAAGAATGCCATGACAAATGTCAACAGTTAGAGAGCTTGTACATCACCTTCAGCTTCTTCCAGTTCTCGTAATCGCCATGCTATTTCTTCAAGGGGTGTGCGGTCTACTAGCATCCTTATTTTGAGCAACGTCCTTGAGGGCCCTTCTGATGACCTTCCGAAGTCGATAAACTCGTATCAAATATGCCCAACACTTAGTTTCATGATGACCACAACCTTTGCATTCCTTACAAATGATCACCCTCTGTGGCTTGCGGCTTTGTTGGGGTGGTGCTTCCTTGAAGTACAAGCTTCATGTGCCAAGAAATCAGCAACTATATTTTGAGCTCGAGGGATATGATGAATTTTTACCTCTTCAAATTGTTGGCACAGTTCCAACGTTTGTTGATGTCATGGAACCAAGCCTTCGCTTCGCACCTTCCACCTTCCACTAACTTGTTCACACACGAGTTGAGAATCTCCTTGCACCTCAAGTTCCTTGATGCGATGTCCTTACACCTTTTGTAGCCCAAAAATGAGTGTCGAGTACTCAGCTTGGTTGCAAGTACTTGTAGGTGCAGACTTGCTATAATAATATACCTCACCCCCCGGTGAAGTGAGCTTCACACCCACACCAGCAGCCTTGGTCGACGGTTTGTATGCTCCATCAAATTGAAGTAGCCAAGATATCACACCAAGACCAAAATCCGAACATCCCAAGTTTCTCGGTAATCCAAGATAGGTAGAAGGAGAGGGTGGGGAGAATTCAACACTTGAGCAAGACGTTCAGCACCAAATAAACTTGCAATCCTTTGTTGATAGTTTATCTTTAGACCAAAAAGAATTACAACTTGAAGCTCAAAATGAGGCACAAAGACTTGATTAGGTACAAAGGGATTCCTTGGTCGAAACATTACCAACCATAGCCAAGCCCTAGAAACCTTTGTAGTGAGATCGAGAAGAAATCATTCAAGATGAGCTTATCAACTCGAATTAATAAGCAGATGCACCAAATCTCCCCCCAAGCTTGGGAAACATCCCAACCTTCGAAGAATGTTACCCTTTTAATTACCTCCGATGTAGCAAGTAGCTCGATCATTGCACAATGAGTTGAAGTGAAATCAAAGTCCTCCTAGTATATCACCAATTCTTCACCTTGCATCAACCACGGTGTATCATTCCACCCATTGTCTCCTTGAACAATGCACTGGACAATCAGCCATTGAAGGTCGACATGAAGATCAAGAAAGAGATCTTGCCAATTGGTAGCTATAATGAGCGGAGGACCAAGCACCAAATCCTTGAACTCATCGAGAAGTGACATAAATATCCACCCTCCTCATGTGGCATGAGTCCAAGGAGTGAACTTGGAAAAGTCTTGAATCGGCGATCTAGTAGGAGATCTGAATAGAGCACATGAAATGAAATACTTTTGCTTTTTACAGCAAGAGGAAACTCCCCACGGTTAGAGAGTTATAGTTCCTGAGATTTCAATATATAAACAAAAATCGTTACAATTTCATCACTTCCTACTTGCTAGCCCATTGATAAGTCTTTCTTTTGTGAATGAGGAGGTCTTGGGTTCAATTCCCACTCCTTAATAAAAGGAGAGGAGAGGAGAGAAGAAGAGAAGAGAAAGAGAAGGAGGAGAAGAAGATAGAGATAGAGGAGAGGGGCATGATGTGAGGATCTGTTAAAGTTTTGCAGAAGCTTAGAAAATCTATCACGACCAGGAGACGTGATCTGTCCATGGCCAGAAGATGTGCGACATGCCTGCAAATGTGCTAGTTGTGACAAAGGGATGTGCAGGTGCACCCAGGAGATGTGCGAATGTACGCACAGGACCCCAGAGGAAGCGCAGATGTTACAGTTTTGTAGATGCGATTGGTACGACCAAAAGATTCACCAACTAGAAGATGCATCGGAACTGCAGGTAGACTAGAGGTACAAAAGCAGGGATGCACAAAAACTACGACCAGAAGCGGATTGGAGGCGCAGAAGCTGAGAACCATAGATGGAAGGTGTCACAGAATCACACCCAATCGTAGGAGAAACCAATTTTGTGCCACTAGCCATGGAGATTTCGATCCCAGTAGCCACACCATTTCTATTGTACCTAGAAAAGAAATTAGGACAAGAGGCTAGACACTAAGCATGGCGACGCTCAAGGGCCATAGAGGGAAAGGAGAACATGAGGGCGAGACGTTATCATGGGAGGGGAAAAGGGATTAGAAGGGGAGGGAATGAAGAGGGAGACTATGGCACAAGGGGAAAGGGAGAGGGGGAAGAGAAGCATGTACACGATGGGGGGAGGAATGTAAAGATGGAGACATCAAGGGAAGAGGGCCATGCCTTATTTGAAAGGAAGGGAAGGGGGAAATCAAAGTACTAGCTAGGTGGCTTTACAAGAATGAGTGTATTCCATCAAGGAATAGCCCCCTCCTTTTATAGCCAAGAGAGGGGGTCTCTCCCAATAAATGCATCCTCCCACATGCATGGTGTGTGTGGAAGAGTGTCCCATGTGGGCTAGGCAGTTACGCACTCTCAATTGTGTGCGACAACCTTTTGCCTCATTTTTCCACATACATCAACCCCCATATCCCAAGTCTAAGATACTCCCTTGGTCTCTTCCCAATTTTATAATTCTTTCAAACATCTAGGAGGACAAGTGGAGGGTTGGCACAAGGAATCTTGCCACCTCATCCTACTTTCCCATTATTTAACTTGCATTCTTGGACTTTCTACACCCCCCCCCCTCGCACATGGGCCTATCCTACAAGGAGGGAATAATCCAATATAATATCCATCTCCACCTATTTTATATTACTTCTCCCATGGTCCTTGGGCCATATCTCACTAAATGCAGGCGTGGGACTGCCTAGGTGGAGGGGTGGTGCATGGAGGACCCATGTCACCTTGTCATTTCATATTATTACTACCATGGATTATGTACAACACACCTTATGGGTCCTCTTACATGGAAGGGTGGCACATGGTCATGCCCTACCACCTCAACCGTGGGCCCTATGCACACCATATTTTATTATACTATTGCCACACATACAAACAAACACACATATTTATGCCTTTTTCCTTAGAAAAATTTATCCATAACAGTGGCTCTGGAGATTTTGGATCCGACATGCTCCAATGCATACTCCAAGGCCTCCCATGTATACTCTCTCGGTTGGATCATCAAGCGAATGTTCACTTTTTGAAAAGAGTGTTTGGATGTATATCTGAAAGTAGACTACCGCATGCATACAAATTTTGTTCGAATGTCACATATAGATATTATTGCGGATCTTATGTTGGAAAGGAAGGAAAATGCATGTGCTTCTATGATTAATGTCAGAGAAAAAATGAGCAAGTTGAACATTAATCCACAGTTGGTCATGCGACCAATGATTGAGATGAGCCCAAGGCTCTAGTTGGGCATGTTGTATTTGAATTACAATGAACATCTAATTGTATTGGACATTGAATAGCTTCTATGCTAGTGGCACTATCTTATTCATGTACTTGTGTCTATGTATTCAACTTTTCATGAATTGAAGTTTGTGTCTGGGTTTTAAACTTGCTATCTCCGCATGACGAGTGCAGATTAAATTATTTAAATGGTATTGTTTAATTGGTATCCAATTGTTTTAAATTTTTGTTATTTAAATTAAATTATTTAAATGGTATTTAAATGGACACTCATTGTTTTAAGATTAACTGGTATTTAATTGTTTAAATGGATCGTTGGTATCCAATTGTTTTAAATTTCTATTGTTTAAATTAAGGATTGATTAAATGGTATTTAAATGGATGCTCATTGTTATAAAATTAGTTAGTATCCAATTGTTTTAAATTTGTATTGTTTAATTAAATTGTTTAAATGATATTTAAATGGACGCTCATTCTTTTAAGATTAATTCATATTTAATTGTTTTAAATTGCTATTATTTAATTTTTATCGCATATTTGCTTGTGTACTGAACATCATGTCCTTTTGTTCTATATCTACGCCTATCATCACAATACAATATACATGCATACTTCCATGGCTGAAGAACAGGACCCCAGACCCCAGACATAACACAGATAGGGGAAAAAGACCATTGACTAGAGACGATTTAGAAGAGGAGGTTGCAACAAAGGAGAGAGCTCAAAAAGCATTTGAGCGAATGCAAGTCTTAACCTTGGGGATGGATCCAATCGGAGTAGCGCGTGTTGCTGCCAGAACTAGTAAGTGGGCTAACCCTGCATCCCTTCAGTGGAAGGGAATCAAGAAGCAGGTTTTCATTGAAGATGTGCATTCAATATGGCCGGTGTCATTGAGCGAGTCTCAAAAGAGATGATGGAAGGTGGACAGGTGCACGAATGATGACATAAAGGCAAACGCTAAGAAGATCTACCTTGAAGTGTTTGGACATCCCCTTCATCATGCCGATTGCATATTATGCTTTGAAAAAATGTTATACATGCAATTTATATGAGACCAGAGCACGGACTTCAGCTCTAAAGAGGTTGTTCACAAGGTACATGATATTAAGAGGGAGTTTGTCACATGCACATGGGAAGAGCTGAATCTAGGGCTTCAAGGGGTTGCCTTAGAGTTAAAAAACATACATGCAGATTCTCTCCTTGAGAGGTTGAGCCAATAGAAGACAGAAACGAAGAGGTGGCATGAGTTTGCACAAACTCAAATGGCACCTCGTCTTGTGCAACCTCAAGCTGGACATGAAAGCCTGCTGTGAGAGATGGCTGAGCTAAAGAAGTTTTTGGTGAAACAACTTACAGAGTCATCGAAGCAATCTAATGACTCAACTCCTAACTCCATCAATGTGAAGCATCCAAAATATGTCCAAAATGAAGTAGGGGAATGCGCTAATGACTACAAATTCTATTCCACTTCACTGTCGAGTGTTTCTGCTTGGACATTAAGTAGAGCATCTCTTTCATTAACTTCCAATTCAAAATTGTCTTCAATCTCTTGCTCCATTACAACTGCTCTTTGAATATCTACATCATCATCCAATTGTTCATCGGCTTGATAAGACCACCGTGGAGCTTGGTCTTCATAGGCATCAGACTCAATGTCCAATAGCATACAATTATTGCAATACAGATATACCAGCTTCTCACCTTGATCAACCAACAATCGATTTCAAATAGTACTATGCACATACTTATACGTGCTCCAATTTCTCTTTGAACTAGAGTTTGAAGCACATTGAGCAAGTACATGCATTGCCAATGGCCTCAAAACCTCACAACCCGTACCATTCAACATCCACCACTTCCATGCTTGTTGTTGTTTGGCCATTTCCTATACAAAAGTGCCACTGAATCTACCCTCTTCCAACCTATATTTGGTAAACTCTGAAATGCATTGAGCGGCGTGATCTCTATCTAGGTAGAACATATTGACTACTCGATAGAAGTCATCCATGACCTCTTGTTCAGTCGCAGGTTTAGTCGCAGGCTGCATATTCCAATACTCAGGGTCTAAAAAATATCCTACACTATGCAATGGACTATGGGCACAGATACCCACCTTCGATGGAAATATTTCAACAGCACGTTGCATTTTCTCCTAGTGTATGGTATTCTCCATGTGGACATCTCCCACAGTAAAAACACTCCTCTTTACTTATGAACTTTTCAAAAAATGAATTAAAAAGCCCCTCTTGTTATTGCAATTATGTAAAAAATTTCCAAAATTTTTTATTTAAATACCCCTCATTTTGAATGCACGTGGTACACTAAATTTTTTAAGGTGAACCCCCCTGAGGTATACAATAGGGGGTTTTAGGAGATGAGGCATAAGCTTATACATTAGAGTTGGGGGACAGTTTTAGTTTTGCCCAAAATTACATTTAAGTTAGGGGGATATGCCACCATGGTGGGGGTGGGGGGGGTTGAACACTAAATATTTATATGTTACACATGAAAAGAACACACACATACACATCTAACTAGTTGTTATTGTCATGCCAAGTGTATGAATAAACCACAAGCCTAAACTATGGCTAGTTTTAGGCCATACTATGGGAAAAAATAAGAGTGGATGTTAGCCCATTCGCAAATATTTGAAATTCTTATAATCTATATCAAGGGATATTCTTTCAATGTTCTTAGGGTATAATATAAATGATTGACAAATAATGTAGATTTAAGACAAGGGGGGTTCATAGTAGACTTTTAGTAAAATACTTATAAGCTTAAATAGGGGTGTCTTATCCTCCTACATGGACTGTATATAGGGGGTTTTCTCGAAGTTTATGCACATAGGTGACGTCCCCCTTTTAATGAGAGTGAATAATCCCCTTGGGTAAAACTACTCATGTAGTGACATGTGCCGAGCTTTATGGTATTTAGAAGATCAAGTTTTAAAAGATTACATCTCATTATTATGCCAGTAATGCAATCATTACGCGTGAAAATTTTCGGCAAGAGCATAGGTCCACCCCAAATTCAAAAAAATTATCCACCAGCACACCACGTTGCGGTGCCAAAATTGCCCCAAAAATAGTTTCACGATTGGCTGCACCTGGTCGTGCATTGAGCCTATGACAAATTATACAATAAGCATCTAGGAGAGTTGTTTTAGAATGAGAATGTTGAACCTATAGGGAGGTTTAAGGATTGAAAAGAGGCTGAAAGTGAATGTTTGGAACAACAATCAAAGTGAGTGAATTGTGCTAGCTACTAAAGAGTCAATGGGTGAAGCCCAAGGTAACTAGGAATTAAATGTACTCCTTATCAACATTATGTATGGGATGCCAAGTCCCCTAGAGAGAGTGTTTCATAGAAAAGAGAGTTGGTGCTATGCGACAAAGTGAGGGACGATTGTAAAGATGTCATTGGGATCCAATGTGTTGTAATGGCACCTACCCCTCCCCACTGATAGGTGAGGAAAAATGTAAATGTACTAGGTAGAATCAACTGAGAATATCTAGGAGAGTTTTTTTCAATATACACTTAAATATGCTATACACAAGGAAAATATTGTTTAGAATGAAAGAATGAGTAGGTTAAACCCTAGAAGGGAGGTTTTAGGATTAACATAAGGCCAAATGTGAATGCTTTTGTCGAGCAAAGTGAGCGAACTGAGTTATCTACCAAAGAGTGAATGGGTGAAGGTGAAGGCAAAAGAGAACTGGTAAGTAGCTCATACCGCTTGTCAAGATTTTTTATCGAATGCCAAGTCCCTAATAGACATGTCGCATGACAACGCAAGGTGTTTCCATGTAACAAGGTGAGGTGACATGAAGGTAAATTTATCACTGGGATTTGATACATTTTCATGTCACCTACCCTTTCTAACTAATAGGTGATAATGTTTGTAAATGTAGTGGGTATTACCCACCACAAATATCAAAAGAGGCCATGTATATATATTCCTAGAGTTCTAGGGGTTAGGATCATTCTTGCTACCAAGGCAACACATCTACATAGAGTGTGACCTGAGTCAATTGTATCTAATTTCCAAATCTGTCTAAGTAATAAAAGAAGACTAATTCCAATTGATGTGCATACATTTCCTCTGTCTTTGTGTTCCTCCTCATTCTCTTTTGGAGTTGTGCATTCCCTTTGGCCCCATGCTATGCATCGATTCACATCCCTTATGGAAGAGTGTACACTATGATGGTCATCTAAAAATGGCAATTGACTTGCATACTTGGAGCAAAATAAAGGACAATTGGATGAGCTAAAGCACTATCACACAAGATAAGATTTGGCATTAACATTTGGTGATCTCACTGGTGAAAAGCAAAGTGGTTATGAAGCAATTAGTAGTGAATATCAAAGCCAACAGATGCAAGAACAAAGCGTCCATTGAGATACCAATAATAAAGTGAAGAGTGGACTACCAAAACTAAATTTTTTACACGGACTTTAGAATATCTCTACCAAAATAGGTAAATCCTTAACCAAAACAGGTAAATCCTTAATCAAAACAGGTAAATCCTTAACACAAAGACTTGAGTATGCCAAATAGTACACTCACGACTAGCTCCAATGAAGAGAGGGAGAAGGGAGCAACCAATAAAGAGTCAAAAGCTCCACTTGTTGCGGCAAATTTTTGCCATGAGGATGAAGACCAAACCAAGCAAAAAAATCCGAAATGGATAGATTTGTATAGCATGTGAACCTATTGCTCAATAGATAGCTCTATGCATCATAGTCATCACTAACTCAATTTTTAACCAAGCGTGACTATGTACGTCTTTGTCTTTCCATATGAAATAGTACACCTATAGCTTGCACTTGATGCACCTTTTCTTCCACTACTACTCATGAATATGCAATGCTTTTAATGAAAAAAACACATCAAAAGAACACACAAGCACATATTTTTTATGTTGGGTGCATATTTGTAAGTCATTTCATCTTGTAACTCACTTGTCATGATAGCAAAATGCTTCGAGACACCAGATTCCATGGCACGTATTGGTTCCTTCTCTTTCATTTTTTGTTTTACAAATGGAAGCTTTCCTCTCCTTTCACCCAGACAATGACATGTGAAGCTTTGCCTCTCAATCAATAGGATATGTAATAAGTTTGAAGTTAACTAATACCCCACTAATACATACTATTACATCTCAAAAAAATCAATGATAAAATGCGTATACAATCTCTCGTGCACTTTAGGGAAGTTTATATAAAATTTTTCAAAATTTTGGGCTTGGATTTTCTCTAGGAGCTTTGGTATACATATGATACTCCAAATCCTTTCCTCTATCACACCTATATTATGTAGCAATGCAAGCTTATAAATGAACATCTGAAGTTCGATCTTTCATGAAGAATTTGGTGCTATCTCAGGGATAATTTAACATTGATCTAAGGCATGCAATAATCATTGTCTAAGAAGGTGAAGTTGTGTAAACAATGAAATGCCTAACTCACCAACATCATGAAATATTAAAAGCAACAAAAGAACACACATAAAATATAGACTACAGATGAATCATTAAGCACACAAAGAATATGACGCAATTGTTAATTATAATATACATAAATTTGTAAGACATTATGGACTCTTGACTCTTGAGACCTAGTAAGCAGACATGCCTTTAAATATCAAGCCTCTATCCATATCTTAATGCTAGATTATTAGGCATAAAATAATGGTACAAATCCAAGACGATATATATCAACTTTGGTGAACACACATCTAGTTGGGAAGGTCGTTATTAAGGTGGTACAAGCTATCATATAAACATGGAAGCCACACATGTGGATAACAATGAGCCCTGCTCAGCATGCCTATATGGAAGTTCATGATATAAAGTTGCAGAAGTTATGTAGAAGGAACTATAGCCACTTCCTTTGACTTTTGTTTGAAGGTCATCTTTTCTTTTTTGGCTTGCCACATTCCTCTTGAAAAAAAGGGTAGTCATTGTAGTATGTAGTTTAAAGTGTTACATGTTCCTTTGAATTTGGCTTGAAGGTCTCCTTTTTTGTTTTGGATTGCCACATTCCTCTTGAAAAAAAGGGTAGTCATTCATGGTATGTAGATTAAAGTGTTACATGTTCCGTGACATTCGAGAGAGCAATCCTCTTTGATTACAAGCACATCCCCTTTATTTACTAATTGGAGCATGTGTGCTTGTGTAGACTATGCCATTTTGAAGTATAGATGAAAAGTCATTCCCCCAAGTGCTCTTCCAAAGAGACAATGCCTAGATATGGAGGATTTAAGAGGCCCTCGAATTTAAAAACTTAGATAGGAGACTTTAAGAGGTCCTAGAGCTTTGGAAGAAAATTGACCAACTCAAGCCCACCACTCTAGAGAGGAAAATGAAGCTCCCAAATGGCCGCTTGGTGCAGTGAACTTGGCATCCGTATTTTATATTCTGGGCTACCCACAATATAATGTCTGAGGTAGAACTCTCGGATGAGGTCGCCTATGTCCAAAGCCCAACCAGTGCAACTATCGTGTTTTTTTGTCAGTCTACCATGGAGCTAGGTAGCCTCTAGGTGCCTTTTTGTGTCAATGTCAGTGTCCGGGGTCCTCCCTCCTATTGGGCCACTTTGGACAGCACCCCTTCACCTACCTTTTAGGAGGATTGGGCACCGGGGTGTGTGTGAACCGTGCGTAAGTTAACTACCTTTGCTTACAACCAAACCATTGTGAGGTCCAAAGGAAAGCCATTTCTAGACTTTTGAAAGTGTTCAAAGATCAAGATTCAGTTATTCTATCTCAGATCTGATGGAATTACTAGCACTTCCAAACGCTTTGTAAATGCATCCTCGCAATATAGTGCAACAAAAAGGCCAGCAATCACACGCACACTAAAATAGCATTACGATGATCTACTGGGCGCAATGAAGTGTGGGCAGGCAGGCCGCCGCCATGCCGACAAGATACCTGCCAAGCAATTGCACGTAAATCAGCATATGCGCTGATGAGCCCGGAGGGTCGTTCATTATAAGCAGCAACCAAGCGGGCAGCAAAACAAGACTGGGGGAAGGCCTCTTAACTGAGGATGTGAAACGTAAGAAAAGGTCGCATAGCAAGAGAAGGAAATCCCACGGGGCACATTTGTTCACTGCGCAGACAACGAGGAATTCCATGTCCTTAATGCGGAATCATATCCATGCGTATCTCGAGCCAATTAGCATGTTTTCACTTAAAGTAAGTGTATGAACTACGTAGTGGCTAGAATGACGACAAAGACTCACACACAGAATTTTGATTGCACGAATAGATCACATCTGAAATTGTTGGTCTATCCGCACAACTTAAGGCTTCTTAAATCTATGCTTCTTGTTAGAGGTCTCCTTGCATGTTCAGGCGAGCTCTTAACATTGTCGCCAATTTCTCGTTCAGATTGTAAACCCTTTCCATAATTTAAAGTTGCCTCAATGCATACACGCTCACCTACTCAAGTACTGAAAAACGGAAGTCTGTCACTAGCATGTAAGAATGTAAGAAAGGGGGACCAGTAAACACATCCCAGCAGGGAAGGTTATGCATTACCCAGAAAGACCGAAAGACGTAGCTATTCAAGCGTCTTCAGTTATCTGATGGGAAGTAGAACATGATGCAAGTGTGTGCTTCGACCTAATGATTGAGAACAAATGTTCATATCGATCAGGCCAGAAAACACCAGTCCTATACAGTTTGGTCAAGCTCCGAAGCGACAAAAGAACTACAAATATCTTCCGTTAGCGGCGTTGACAGGGGAGGCTTCCTTATTCGCTTTCGTCCCCTCCAATGATTTCCCTGCCAACAAATTTTAGTTTCAACAAGCGCATGCACACACGCTAAGGTCAAGAATAACAGGTTAATCTAATCTCACCTGGCGGGATGAACAAGCGCGTTCATCCTTGGTACTGTGACAAATCGAACCGAAAAGCATTTTTTTCCAAAGAATAGATTCACGTTGGTTGCGAAAGCTCTTAGCTCCAGGAACTGACCGCAGAGTAAATCTGGATAGCGAGTTTCTACTATCCTACTTCTGTCGGCTGGCTCTCCAATCATGTAGAACTGCTGTTTGTTACCCATGGGCGGTGGGCAGAGTACTCCCAAACTCTCCATGATACGGTGAAGCACCTCGTGGGAATATACATTAGCCTGATCAGGCTCATAGTAGAGCACGCAACGTATTTGCAACTTCTCCATGATGGTGCCCAAGGTGGCGCCGTAAACCTTAAACAAATGCTGATCCATGAGTTGTAAAAGAGCAGCAAATCCTAGTCTGAACTGGGAAGAAGAGATTCAAGGATGTGGTATGCTTGGGAAGCTTTTCCACAATCTTTCAAGGAAACGAAGAGGCGAAATTTTGGCGTCGCTTGCACAAAGCCTCGGGCTCTTCACTTGCAAATTTGCAAAGCCTTATAAGGCTCAAACAAAGATGCAAGCTTCCATTTACTGCAAGCTCAAACTTACATTGACAAGTTCAGACCTTACTTCCTTGGTCGGTCATGTCAACTTGCTTTTCCTCTAAAGGAGCACTTGGTTTGTTCTTCTATAGGAGCACTTATTTCAACTTGTTTCTTTGTCTATAGTAACCCTTGCTTCTACCGACTAAATTCACCTAGCAAGCCTATAGAAATGTGTATAAGCGATGATTAATTTGAAGGGTGCAACCGATATATATTATAGCACCGGCTCACTAGCAAATGGTCAATATCATCCTAAGTATGTCATGAGAGTGGGTATTATGGAAATAGGCCCTAAGTATGTCATGAGAGTGGGTATTATGGAAATAAGCATTCTCATATATATTCCTCCTTGGTTAGCAAACATCCAACCCAAGCATATCCATGAGACTCGCATATTAAGAAAAAAGACCAAAACAAACCAAATGCAATAAATGATAAAAAAAGTCAATAGTGGAGCTACTTCTCCAGGGTTCACCTAAAAAAAATTAGTGTACCACGTGCATTCAAAAGGAGGGGTATTTTAATCTAACTTTTTTAAAAAATTTAATAGAATTACAATAACAAGAGGGGTTTTTAAATTCAATTTTTGAAAAAAATCACTTAGTTCATAAGTAAAGAGGAGTGTTTTTATTGTGAGAGACTTACATTGACAAGTTCAGACCTTACTTCCTTGGTCGGTCACAGTCAACTTGCTTTTCATCTAAAGGAGCACTTGGTTTGTTCTTCTATAGGAGCACTTATTTCAACTTGTTTCTTTGTCTATAGTAACCCTTGCTTCTACCGACTAAATTCACCTAGCAAGCCTATAGAAATGTGTATAAGCGATGATTAATTTGAACGGTGCAACCGATATATATTATAGCGCTGGCTCACTAGCAAATGGTCAATATCATCCTAAGTATGTCATGAGAGTGGGTATTATGGAAATAGGCCCTAAGTATGTCATGAGAGTGGGTATTATGGAAATAAGCATTCTCATATATATTCCTCCTTGGTTAGCAAACATCCAACCCAAGCATATCCATGAGACTCGCATATTAAGAAAAAAGACCAAAACAAACCAAATGCAATAAATGATAAAAAAAGTCAATAGTGGAGCTACTTCTCCGGGGTTCACCTAAAAAAAATTAGTGTACCACGTGCATTCAAAAGGAGGGGTATTTTAATCTAACTTTTTCAAAAAATTTAATAGAATTACAATAACAAGAGGGGGTTTTTAATTCAATTTTTGAAAAAAATCACTTAGTTCATGAGTAAAGAGGAGTGTTTTTATTGTGAGAGAAATTTTATGTGAGGGGTTTTTTTATAGTGAGCCAATGACACCAATCCTTCAAGATGTGCTTGTCAAAGGTGATTTTCTTCACCTATTGCATCCATGAAATGGCACAAGAACCTTTGCCATCCTTTAAAATTTATCTTATGTCATTTAGGAGAAGGTGCACATTAATGGTGTAGAAGGATATGTGTGCAATATACTAGACTACCCTAATGTGGCTGATGGTCCTAGATTTCCCAATATGATCACGATGCCTAACATATTAACAAGGAACATGTGTCCACCAAATAGTTCCTTACTCACATGCACATGATATGAGAAGGAAACACAACAAGACAAAGCAGCTATAGACGCGCTTGATAGCGGGCACGTCTATAGGCGTAGCTAGAATAGTGAAAATATGGGCGTGTCTATAAGAGCGTCTATTCGTGCATCTAATAGCGCATCTACACTATGAATTAGACAAGAATTTAGATGCTTTTATAAACGCAGAACAAAGAATATAGAAAGTGATATTTTGGTATAGGCTGATAAATGTGCATCACTGCTTTTCAAACATTGCCCATGATTACCAAATCACATAATTTTAATAAAAATATCAATGCTTTTTGGCAAACCCACATATACAAAATTAAGTGAGGTGAGGAGAATGAGACAATATGTAAAATAGTTTTGCCAATATCAATGATGGGCTACGGTTCAATCTCATCCTCAATGCGATCAACCCTTGCCAAACTATCTACTTCAAAATCCAAACCAATGTTGAGATCTACAAATACATTCAGCCCACTACTACTTGTGCTACTCATGTGCTCATCGAAATGAACATCACCAATGGTATGCTCATCCTCATGGGTAATGGCCTCAATATCTGTATCTCTTATCTCATGATCATCCTCCTCTCTCGTATCACGGTCATTATCACCTTCATGGCCATGATCATCTTCCATACGCTCCATATTAGTAAATGTACTATACATCACTTTGGAACGTGGTGTAATAGGTATGGTATGCACTACCTATTATTATCCACCATTGGTTGATAGACAACCTAATTCAAACACAAACACAATCACGCTATTTTCCTTACATTGAAGGTATCAAATATTTAAAGGTGAGTATTTTTATATGTGTAGTATTTTTATATGTGTGTACAATACCTGTTCACATTGTTGCGGTAGTACTAGTGTGTCCTTCTTATTTTGCCAAAACTTTGTGGAGTCAATAGTTACAAAGCCACTTGCATGGCGTTTAATTGTTGCATTAGGACCTCTTTCCATTATATCCTTAAACCACTTGACATCCAAAACATACACAAAGAAGCGTCGAAAGTCAAGCTTAATAATATCTTGGATTATGACACAATAATCATCCATGGCTCCATTGGCTCCCTCAAAGCTAGCAATGATGCCGCAATCTTGTGTGTTTCTCTTATCATCAATCCATTGTGTCCGAAAATGCTTGCCCTCACACCATATAGCATTGAACATAGTACACTACACCAAGACAAAATCAATTAAATAAGTAATCTAAATTGTTGAAAGCTTCTAACTTATGCATAACATTCTATATACCGAGCTTGCTCATGCATCCCCTAGTATACTCCCATTCTTCCATTGTGATATGCATCCCCTCGTCTGCTCTCTCCATTTTGTCAAGTAGCCAATCCACATGAATATCCTTTGGAAGTGCTCTTAGATGCTGAGGGTATGGCACACGAGATCCGTGGTGTGTACGAAAGAGGGCCTTTCTCCTTGTCTTCTTGCCTTTGCATCCTCGTATCTTGTCACCCATCTTTTCATCACATCACTATTAGGCATGCAATAAAGGTTGATATTATTAAGCAACTCTATGTCTATTACTTTGCTCCGTCCTTTCCCTTGAGGCACAATAGAGGTCATCCTTAGGT
This sequence comes from Dipteris shenzhenensis, assembly GCF_047967505.1. NCBI lineage: Eukaryota > Viridiplantae > Streptophyta > Polypodiopsida > Gleicheniales > Dipteridaceae > Dipteris > Dipteris shenzhenensis. The sequence continues at coordinate 24,589,005 of NC_141610.1, forward strand.
CTTCATCATCTCTCCATAGTTGTGGGAGAGAGCTATCCACATCAACAAGAAACTCATAAATATACACAAGTGACTCTTGTAACCAACCCTCGACCATGCTACCTTTGGGCCTTGCATTTTGTGTCATGAAACCTTTCAAGGTCTTCATGAAGTGCACGAGGAAGAACAACCATTGTGCATGTATAATGCCGCATATAGCAATCTCATCCATCAAATGCACTATGAGATGTAGTTGGCTTGTGAGAATAGAACATGGAAAGGTCTCCTCCACTAAACAAACCACCTCCACTGACATAACTTGAGCATTCTCAAGTGTGGTGGGATCTATTTCCTTTGAGCTCACATACCTAGAAAGGAAAAAGTACACCATATTAGCAATATGAAAACCTTTCATGGAGCATTGATATGCGTCACATTTTGTATCCTATAACGTACCTCTCAAGCTCGCCCATCTTGTAAATACAATCCTTCATGTCCTTCAATGCACTATGAGAAATGCTAGTAGGTAGTATGAACTGAACATGTGAGGAATGGTTGATTCGTTACTTCTAATTCACTCACAAATTTGGAAGGAAAAATATATTATGCACATAAAATACTTACTTGGAGCATCTTGTGCCAATCATGAGATTTCAAGTCATATAATTGCTCTACACCTCTTTTCTTGCTCTTTGTGAAGGCCCCCTTCAAACACCTCATGCACCTAGTGTTGAGATATCGAGCTCCACTCATGATATGCCAGGGTGACCGTTGTGCATTTATGTCACCGACTTGTTAGCTGTAGATGCAGTTGGTAGACCACCCATGAATAATAGCTGAATGACAGCTATCCTTACGTACTCTACTTCATGGCTCAGTTAGTATGCCACCTTAGTTAGCTGAGTTTGGTTTGAGACCCACATATAGGGTTTTCCTATTTCTTTGTACTAGAGTTCTTTTGGCTTTTACAACTAAGAAGAGGAAAATTTGTTTTCAGCCTCCACCTTTGTGTGTATTCCCCCATTGTGTATGTGAGAAAGCCGCAAGTGAGACTCCTTCTCTCCCACTATCTTCACATGGTATCAGAGCCTGGTTCGTGGTAAGGAGCTCAAGAAAGCAAACCAAGTTCGCGGTGTCCTGGTAAGAGGACCAGTGTTGCTTTCCTTTTTCGATTTTGGGAGCAAATCTCTGTAGGTAGCACAGCCAAAAAGTGCAAGAGTGCATTGTCTCAAATTGAGATGCCCTTCGCGGTGTGGTGAGAGGGCATTATATGCTGCGGGATAAGGCAAAGCCCTGAGTGACTTTATTTTTCTAATTTGAGGTCATTTTAGGGCCCGTTTTGGAGGCAGAGGTTCTCCGCAGGCACTAAGAAAAAGGCCCTGTTTTTGCTGTGCGACCACTGCTCTTCAAGTCAGTGAAAAGTTGCCGCAGAAATTGCATCGTATGCCTATGCATAGAGATACTAGGAGTTACAGAATCATCCTTATTGCCTGTTGATGCAAAATCATCACTAGGAAGTGACTGTGTGGTCAAATATCACTTTCGTCAGTTTTGCAGATTTGCCCATGTGAGGTAAAAGCTGTGTTTTTTGCAGTGACAGAATATTTTGCAGTGTTTTGTAATGGCGTCTGATAGATTGTCACTGAAAAGCTTGACAAGAACAACTTCCAAGCATGGAAGTTTAGAATGACGAATTTCCTTATGGGAAAAGGCTATTGGGAGTCACTACTACACATGGATCCTATTGCGACATTTACATACCGACGTTTAGCACCCGCATGGCATTAATCATCGGTATGAAAAGCGAGTTTCGTAAGGTGTCGCTATATAGTGACACTTGGCAAAAGTCGCTGCTATATAGCGACTTTTATAAAAGTCGCTATATAGCAACACTGATATACTATTTTATAGCGATGTTTTCCAGAGAGGTTTTTTTTTCCATATAGGCCTTAAAAGTTAGTTTTTGCCAATGACAAATTTTTTTAAAATTTCATACATGTTTGATCTCATAGACAATAAAAATATGAGAGTATGTACATGAAGCCTTTGAAGCTCATATATTCATGTCCAAGTTTGAGATGAAAAAAATCAATTAAGAGCATTTACATCAATTGTTTCATCTTGAGCCAAGTCTAAGGCGCCAAACAAGACTATCTCCAACTCTATACCGAGTTGATCTCCTATATCATCATCATACTCTAGCATCGTACATTCACCTAAAAGTATTTGATCATCTTCTTCAATAAAGTGTGGTGATTCTTGATGATCATTGTCTTCTTCCTCAACATCGTGATCTCCACCTTCCTCCCGTGCGATGTCATTATCCGCATCTTCCTCTTTGCTCATATGGTGATCTACATCTTCTTCGCTAGATTCATCAATTGGATCTGGCATTGGTAGTGGCATCTCCATATCCACATCTCTATCTTCAAAAATTTGCTTACTTCGTGACGCAACTTGGATCACGTACCACCATATTGGATCAGAACGATCTAGATGAAAAACCACCTACATTGAAGATGGGTGCCAAATGTTGTCAATTATATATATGAAATTATGCTCAAGTACATGTATCAATGGATATTTAAAAATAAAAGCTTCGATTAATTAAATCATTAGTATGCACTTGCTCACAGTGCTCGGGAAGAACAAAAGTATCACTTTCATCGGTCCAATGTTTGGTGGAGTCTATTGCAAAGAAACCGCTACTATCTTTTCTCACTATCGCATGGGGACTATTGTAAATGGTTCTAAACCATTTTACATCAAGAATAAAAATACTAAATCGTCTGAAATCAACTATGCTTCCACAATAATCCAACCATGAGGAGAGAAGATTGGTATCTGAAGCACTTGCTCGGCTATCTTGTGTGAAGTTAGCCATGACTCCACAATCATACGTGACTCTCTTTGAATCGATGCGTTCCATGTGAAAAGGTCATCCATATGACCATAATGCACTATACTTTTTGTACTATAAAAGAGCATCATTAAAACAATGAAGATGCATCTATTTTATAGCGTATATTGCCACAAATAATTACTTAATTACATGAAGAGGTAAGAAAATTACATGCACCATACATCCAGATGATAACTCTCGCTCACACTCATTTATTGTCTCTCCATCGCGTTCGGCTTTACGTAGAGCTAGTTGTAGCCAATCAAGTGACATGTGAGTAGGGAGAAGAGCCAGATCCCGTGGATATGGTTGCAATCGCCTGTACATTACTCTGAATCTCGTCCTTACATTTATTCTTTCTGCTTTGGCCACTTCATATCTCTCAATCCACTTCTGCATCTCAGGGCTATTGAGGATACAAAACTTACTGAATTTCTCCATTTGCTCTTCGCTCATCTTTCTTTCAATCCCTTTTCCTTGGGGAACCTCGCCAATGATGCGATCATCATCCTTGTTATGCCAAGCTTGCGGCATATTGGGATCCGTGGATGCAAGAAACTCTGTGATATATACTAATGACTCTTGCATAAGCCATCCCTTTGCCATGCTTGCTTCTAGTCTTGCTCTTTGTGTTACAAATCCCTTTAAAGTTTTCATAAACATCTCGAGAAAAAACATCCATCGACTATGAATGGTACATGCTATAGCCACCTCATCAACTATGTGTACAAGCAAGTGGACTTGAGTTGTCATAATGCTCGAGGGAAAGTGCTTCTCAAGCAAGCATACGGCTTCGATGGATTCCACCCTAGCCTTCTCGATGCTCGATATGGAGATCTCTTTTTGAGATATCCACCTATTTCACATGTCCATGTAAGATATTTTCATAATCAGTCTACAGATTAATTAGCTTAAATTGAAGAAAATGCAATCAATGCTTGATAGTAAGCATACCTCACAATACCACAGATCTTGAATATAGCATTTCTAACATCTTCTTGTAAGCACCCTTTTATTATAATTGGGAGGATGAACTATCAAAGCAACAAAGAAGTCATGTCAACAATATAACATAATCATAACTACGCTAACGCATCACGATTATTGGTACACTAATTCTACTGAGAATACCTATAAGACCTTGTGCCAATCATGGGACTTGAGCCCACTAAGCTTATTGTCCTTTGAAAATGCTCCTTTCAAGCAATGCATGTACCCTGTCGGTGTTTGAAAAGAGGCAATGTCTGCATTGACCGTTGCCTCCTCCCTCGTAGAGAGGATCCACGTTGCTTTTGGGAGGACAACTTTTCCCGAAGCATGCACTTGGGGCCACAAATGAGACATCCTATGCATAGCATGCAAGTCTTCTCGCACTCCTCTCGAGTCTTTGGAACCAACCAAGTGTGCCCAAATAGTAGCCCCCACATTCTTGAAGATATGCATGGGATCCAAGAGATGATTCATTTGTAACTGACCCCAATAAGGAAGCTCGTGAAAGATTGATAGCCTCTTCATACCAGGAGGAGGTTCCTCTCCATTCACCCTCCAAGCTTGAATCCAATCACTTACCTTCAAATATGACTCGCGGTGGATCAAGCTGACCTCCAAGTGTAAGATGTGCAAGATGGTCGAGTGGAAGTTATCGAGCTCTGGAAATATCAAAGACCTGCACTCCTCTCCATAATATCTGTAACTCCTCTATCAAAGGTGCCATGTACACGTCCATATTTTTTGCCTTGTACTTTCCTAGCACAAGTAGTGCAAGGATGAGGTGTCTCTTTTTTATTGTTAGCCATGGTGGGATATTGTAATTCACCATGACTATGGGCCATGTCGACCAAGATGTCGAGTGTAACCCGAAAGGATTCACGCCGTCCATGGTGAGCCCAAGATGTAAGTTGCGTGGCTCCCTCACAAAGTCCGGCCACTAATTATCTATGTGCTTCCAAGCTACACAATCTACGGGAATCCTCAATGTGTCATCAGTGGACCAATGAGATGCATGCCATGTCATCAACTCCGCTATGGATTTGCATCGGAACATGTGTTGTATTCTTGCAATGATGGGAAAGTGTCTCAAGACCTTTACTGGTATCCGCTCACCCTGCAAGTCATCTCTATATCATTGTTTCCCACACTTTGGACAACTAGCCAAATCTCCATGCTCACGACGAAAGAGAATACAATCATTACGGCAAGCATGGATGGTATCATAATATATACCCACCATTGTTAGCATCTTTTTCGCTTCATCTCTTGATGCGGGTTGCAGGCAACATCTTCTGGAGCAACCTGTGACAATTCCTACGTACATAGGCTTCGAATAATGATGATTCAGTATACACTATCCAAATGATGATTCTCAAAACAAACATGATGATTCTCAAAACAAACAATATCAAAATAATGAGTCAAATTAATGCAAGAGCTAACCTCATTAAGGCCGAGACACTTGTATCCGACCACCCATACTTGCAGATTCAAGATTGAGAGACAAGCACATAGTTTAGACATCCTAGCACCCTCGTACAATTGTGTTGATTGCAACTCTCGCATTTTGACCTCAGACTCTGACATCACATGTACATGGGATGTAGTGCCCCTAAAAATGGAATCCATCATGTCGACCATACCCTCGTCATCATCCAGGAGACTATAGTCTTGCTCAAAGTGTGAAGGTATATGCGTACCCTCGTCACCCTCCTCATCCTGTTTTAAGATTTCGTGTAAATATAAGATCTTCTATTTCCTCGTATCCAATAAGACTGCGAACTTAAATAGCTTTGACTTACTGAATGGTCCATCAACACGTGCAACACCAAGGTGGATACTGGTTCGGGCTCCTCCCCATACATCCGCAAGTGGCGCATGATAATACGACATTGATGTCATACTTCTCGCTTGCAATGAGTGCAATGAAAGTATAACCTCTCCGTAAGCCACTTCGTGCTCCCAGGCGTTGGCGCATCATCGGCGGATGAGCTTCCACTCATCCCTTCCATCTACACTTATAAAATCACAACATAAGTTGCAAGAAAATATATTAACAGTTATAAAATAGCATCTATGAGCTTCCCTTCAAGTTAGAACAAAAAGTGACTTAAAGCGTCACTATATAGCATCTTTTTGCTCTGTTTTGTCGCCATATAGTGATGTTTTTAATTAAAAACGTCACTATATAGCAATGGAAAAGCATCGCTATATAGCGATGTTGTGGGTTAAAACCCGAGACTCCTGTTGCATGGCGCTTTCTTTAGCAATCTCTCTAATCTCTCAAGTAACCAAGGCAATCTCTCCTCCCACCTATTTTTGACGACCTCCCACCTATTTCCGACAACCTCCCACTCTATTCTCCACTCCTCACCCTTCTCCTAGCTCTTGTACTCCCTCTCTACCCTTTTCCCTCTTTGGTTTCTTAAAAGGAAGTTCTTCAAGAGGTGAGTTTGTTTCAACAATGTAGGTTATTTGTTTGTTACTTTAGTTTTGTGAGTGCTTCTCTTTGTATTGCTAAACCTGTAAACTAGTTTTCATGCTCATTTTCAAAGGATTGAAACAAAAAACGAGATTTCAAGAAAGAAAGAAGAGTCACCTCTTGTAGTCTTTTTTGTATTTCTCTTCCTTCTCTTTCTCCTTGTCTCCTCAATCTCCTCCTTTCAAGAAGTTACTTTTATAATCTCCTCCTTCCTCTAACATCCTATTTGAAAAATGGTATGTTTCCTCTCTTTTGTAGGGCCAATCCATAACACCGAGCAGGATGTACTATTTTTGGTAAGTGCTTCCTCTTTTTTCCATTTATTATTTTTGTTATTTGCATTGGCCTATAGCTATCGCCTTAAGCGCTAGCTGCAGTGATGGGCATAGGACCCTCGGGGGGGTCACTCATCATATGTAACCCTATCACGTGATTCAATAGAAGGATTTTTTTTATTTCTAAAATTTATAGAAATAAATATACATAAGGGACTATTTAAAATAGTTTTGGAAAAAATTTACAGATTTGTATAGAAAAGGGGTACATTTTATTAATGAAATTTTTTACAGATAAGGGACTTTAAATATAGGCCTTGAACGCACGTGATATAGAGGGTTTATACATAGTGACCCCCCCGAGATAGGAACCCTCTCTTTCCTCTTCTTTCCCTCTTCTCTCCTCTTCTTTCCCTCCTTTCCTTCTTCTCTCTTTCAATCTCTTTCCTCCTCTTTTTCCCTCTTTCCTTTTTCTCTTCTTCTCTCTTTCTTTCCCTCTTTTTCCCTCTTTCCTTTCCCTCTTCTTCTCTCTTTCCCCCTTCTCTTATGCTCATGCATAAACATAAGCATGAGCATAAGAGAAGGAGACATATGCTCATGCTTATGCTTATGCATGAGCATAAGAGAAGTAGACATATGCTCATGCATAAGCATGAGCATATGTCTCTTTTTTCCTCTTTTCTCTTTCCCTCTTCTTTTCTCTTTCCCTCTTCTTCTCTCTTTCTCTCCCTCTTTCCTCTTTTCCAATCTCTCCTTTCTTTCCCTCTTTCATGCTCATGTTCTTATGCATAAGCATAAGCATAAGCATAAGAGATGGAGACATATGCTCATGCTTATGCTTATGCATGAGCATAAGAGAAGTTTTCCCCTTTCCTTTCCCTCTTTCATGCTCATGTTCTTATGCTCATGCATAAGCATAAGCATGAGCATAAGATAAGAAGACATATGCTCATGCTTATGTTTAAGCATGAGCATAAGAGAAGTAAACATATGCTCCTCTTTTCCCTCCTCTTCTCCTCTTTTCCCTCCTCTTCTCCTCTTTTTCCTCTTTTCTTCTTCCTCTTCTTTCTCTCTTCTTTCTCTTCTCTCCCTCTTCTTCCTCTTCTTTCCCTCTTCTTCCTCTTCTCGTCCACTTCCTCTTTTCCCTCTTCTTCCTCTTCTTTCCCTCTTTCCTTTCCATCTTCTTCCTCTTCTCCTCCACTTTCTCTTTTCCCTCTTCTCTTCCTCTTCTTCAGATTCCTCTTCCTCTTCTTCCTCTTCTCTCCCTCTTTGTCTATGCTTATGCCTATGCCTATGCTTATGTCTGTTTTTTTGTTTTTTGTTTTCATGTTTGTGTCTATGTTAGACATGGGATCACATCGCTCATCAGACGAGTACGGACAGCCTCGCAGGAGGAGAGCTCACGATCTATATGCTCCAGAGGACTTTGATTCATCTTAGGCGACTACCTCGAGGACTACCCCTGGTCTAACTCCTCTCGGACCTAGCACTATGACTACCCCTGGTCCGAATCCTCTTCCACGTAGCACTGCGACTACCCCTTGGGGAACTCCTTTGCTAGCCGTGCATGGCTTTGTCAGGAGTCCCGATGAGTTTGTAGTGCAGATGAGTGATGAGGAGGCAGCGAGATTCTTCTCTTTGCTATCTCAAAGGACCTTAGCAATTCCCTGCCCTACACCGACAGCTGGACGTACTGCCCAGCCGTCCCCTCGTGCCCCTTCGACCAAGGGGTCATCACTTGCATGTGCCTCTCGTAAGGGAAGGAAGAGTAGGAAGGGTAGCTTATGTTGTACTGACTCGAGAGATGTAGACGAGTCAGCACACTCAGATTCCTATAGGTCTCCACTTGGTAAAGAGACACAGTATCAGTCAGGTCCCTTGCCCTCTCCTACTCCCACTACTACTCCTCGCTCTAGAAGCGCTCGCACAACTTCCACTCCTTCTGACTATGCTACCATCAGTCCTCCTTACTCATCAAGGGATCTCTCCTATCAAATCACAGTTGCCGGAGAGATAATAGAAGATAGAAAGGGCAAAGCAGTGATGGCCACCATGAGGTAGTTGATGAGCCATCACTTCAAGAGCGGCATTGCTACCGATTGGCGGTATCAAGATGACCAAAAGAAGCAGGCAGTCATCGATGAATTAAAACAAAAATACCCTAACCCGCCAAATTGGGAGTTTAATGAGGATTATATGCGAGAGTGCATGGGTTTGGTCTTAAAGCATCGTAGATCAACCTTGCATACTTCCATCACAAAGGGGTTGGCTAAACCCAGCTGGGTAGACAATGCTGATTGGAAGTTCTTCAAGAAGCAAAATAGGGACAATCCTGAATTGTTCGAGGGCCAGAGGAGGGTTGCAAAGAGACGGCTAGACATCGTGGGTACTTCGTACTTTGGTGCAGGTGAACGGTTGGCGTTCAAGGCAACCGTGGTAAGTCTACTTCTTCTCATTTAATGTATTGTTCTATTTGTTTTACTACATATTACATGCACTTTAGCTAACTCTAACTCTCATAAATTGGATCCATAGCAAGCTGCGATGGGTCGTCTTCCTACAGATGCAGAGACACGACACGCATTTCACATAGGAACAAAGCCGTGGTTTATTGATCAAGAGGCAATGGGAGCAATGGTCGATTGGACTGAGGTGGCTGCTCGCACGGTATAAGTCTACTCCTATTTGTAATCTCACTTTTTAAATTGTTTTATTCTTTAAGTTCCAATCTAATTTTTGATTTATATGGTTCACTCTTAGGGTCAAAGCTCAAGCATCCCATCATCGGAGGCGAGCGATCACCAGGGGCAGGGATCAGACACATGTGACGAGGATCAGGGAGAAGGCACAGCTCACGAGAACCAAGGAACAGGCCAACAAGACTAGGATGATTCGGATTCAGATGAGTAGTAGTAGTAGTGGTGGTAGTAGCAGTTTGCATTTTCTTCACCCTGTATGTCATTTTGTATATCCGCTCGTTTGAGCAATTTTGTATCGCCCTTTCAAAAGGGTAATTTGTAACAAACAATGTTGTATATGTTCGACATGTATATGCTTTTGTTCCTCAATCATTTCATTTGAGCGATTTTGTATCACACTTTTCGCAAGGGAAATTTCGCTCGTTTGAGCAATTTTGTATCGCCCTTTCAAAAGGGTAATTTGTAACAAACAATGTTGTATATGTTTGACATGTATATTGTGACATGAAGTTGGGGGTAATAAACTTCACGCACCTCTTCACTTCCTGCAGCATTCGAACTGACTGCCAAAGATACTTATCATTGAGAATGAGACATTAGAAAGAAGCTTTTATGCCAAGATACCACACCATACTTTCCTCCCTTAGATGAGAATGAAGATGGTAACATCCCAAGTGATGTTGTAGTCAAGCATAGGGAGAAGGAAAGGATTAGCAGAGGCCATAATCTCAGCGAGCCGGTCTGCACCAAAGAGAAGAGCGATACGTTGTTGAAAGAAGATCTTGCGGCTCAACATGATATGAACTGATATATATCGAGGAGTTTGAAGGGGCTGATTAGGTCGGATGGGTAGATTCCGAGGAAACATTGCACCTCCTTCATAAACACCTTTATACTTAGCTCAAAACACTCTACAAACTATCATTAGACACAGAGGCCTATAACTTTCAATAGAGACATAATATCAAAGAGTCAAGTACACAAAGAGATGTGCCTTGAGATGGGCTTCACGCTGATATAAGTTTCATTGAAAACAGACCGACGGTTAAAGAGATATGGACAGTTTACTGGAAGGGGATAAAAACTGTCATGAAAACAGACTGTCAAACACAGAGACTCATAACTTTTTGCAGCAGTATCTGATTCAAGATCTGATTACATAGAAACATGCGCCTTCAAGAGAGCTTCGCGCTGATATAAATTTCATTATAATCGGACTATCGAGCAGAAAGCTATGAGCAAAACACTAACAGGGGGTCAAACTATCATGAAAACTACCTTCCACCCAGGCTAATTTCGCCTGAGCAGGATGCTCCCTCAAGACTCCACCTTCATCAACGATCCACCCCTCATAGATTTTGCCTAGAAGAGGGGAAGAAGTTTGCATAGTGGCTCGGGAAACAAATGGACCATGTGTGCACAGTGAGCAGCCGAATAGAAAGAACTTTTAAGGCTTTAAAAGAAAGAAAAGGGAAGAGACACTCAAGAGAGAGAGAGAACCTGAAGTGACCTTCATTACAAATAGAGTGAGAATCCACCTCAACACTACAAACACAAGGGAGAAGAAGAGGTTTCATACATACAAGAGGGAGCGAAATCGGGATCCATAAAAGCCTGGGTCAGGTTTTTGCAAGTGTGGGTGATGCCAAAACTATCATTGCGGCCATAATATAGATATTCTCTTATGTAGACTCTTGAGTCCTTCTCTCTCTAGTTTATTCTCTCTCTATGAGTAGTCTTGGATTCCACATAGGAATTCTAGAAGGATTCCTCTTGACTTCACACTCCTCCACATGCCTTCCACACACTTGGCATGTGGCCTTTCTTCTATTATTGGAACACATGGACATGAGCCCACCTATTTATATGACTCACTCTTCCTATTTTCTAAAAAACTCATAATATCCCATACACAAATAACTCTCACCCCATACCAAGGTATTTATAATTCATACCTATGGTATTTACAATGAGCCATTCCACTCATCCTCTCAATCCCATACAATATCATAGAAAATAGAAATAAGTGAGAGCCGCTAGGCTATCACTTGATACTCAAACACTTATCAAACATAGAGAAAAACAATACCAATGCCAAATGAAAAATATCAATTTTTGGCGTCACAATATGCTTTTGTTCCTCGATCATTTCATTTGAGCGATTTTGTATCACGCTTTTTGCCAGGGAAATTTTGTTATAAAAGACTTTGTTTTGTAATTACCCAAAAAAAAAAGGATTAGTGGGGCTAAACAGGGCTATAGCAAGCCCTGTTTAGCCCCACTAATCCTTTTTTTTAGTTCTGTTAATCCTCACTATATAGCGACGATTAACAGTGTCACTATATAGCGACGATTAACAATGTCACTATACAGCAACGATTAACAGTGTCGCTATATAGCGACGTTTATCATCGTCACTATATAGCGACACTTTATAGCGACGGTTCTTATTCAACGCTTTTAGCGACTTTTATAGCGAAAAAAAATTTTAATGTAAAAAGCGTCAGTATTTTCATCGAAAAAGGGCCTATGCCTTATAGTGAGTTCATTACAAGAAATGAAGAAGAACTAGTTCTTCCTAATGTTCCCAATCAATAGGAAATGGAGGCATTTAAAGGATGGCATGAGAGAGCCAGAAAAGTTATGTATTGGCTGTCTATTAGTATTTCAGATTCTATGATTGTGCATATTCAGGACGCAAGTACGCCAAAGGAGGCATGGGATACTTTGGCAAAAATGTACAGCACAAATACGCAAGCCAAGAAAATGCAGCTCAAGCAGTATAGAGAGAAAATATGAGCATCAATGACTACCACATGAAGGTGAAGAAAATTGCAGATGCACTTGCTTCCATTGGGTCGCCAGTGGAAGATGATGATCTAGTTTTTGTGACCTTGAATGGTCTAGGAAAGGATTATGCATAGTTTCGAACATCAATTGCCGTCTGTGAAAAATTTCCTGATTTTGAGGGGTTGTTTGCTCTTCTAATTTTTGAAGAGCAGAGAAATGGTGGTGCATCTTCTTCAGGAAGAAACTGTCTTCTACTCAAATGCTAGAAGAGCTAGAGGCAGAGGTAGAGGAGGCCGATCTGGAGGCTATGGTAGAAATTAGAATATGCATCAAACTCAAGAAAACCAGTCCTTTGAAGGAGGATGTGGTAACTCTAGAGGGGGGGAGCCAAAGAGGTCGTGGTGTATGGTAGAGAGGCCAAAATGCAAACAGCAATGTTGAATGCTACTATTGTGGTAAAATGGGTCATATGGCTAAAGATTGCTATCAAAAGCAGAATGACATCATGAATGGAAAATTGCAGCAAGGGAATTATGCATCTTCTAGTAGACAAGGTGATGACAGAAATGAGCATTTATTTATGGTGTAGCACATGATCAATTCTGTGACAAGTACTGAATAAAACAACGATGTGTGGTATGTTGACTCAGGTGCATCAAACCACATGACAAGTCATGTAGAATGGATGCAGGATGCAAGGAAAATAGAAAGACCAGGATTTGTGGAGACTGGTGATGATACTGCACATCCTATTGTGCAGATTGGTAAAATTCCTTTGTCTATGCAGGATGGGAAAAAGAAATACCTGTCTGATGTATTTCATGTCCCGAATATCACCAAGAACCTAGTTTCTATTGGTCAAATGGTTGAGCAGGGCTTGCACGTCAGATTTAATCCTCATGGATGCTTTGTTGAGGATATGAAAAGTAATGGTCGCTTGATAGCAAAAGGAAAGAAGAAGGGCAGGATGTTTACGTTGGATGTGGACATGCCTGAATTGAGTGCAGCAATGTTTGCACATGGGACCGGTGTAGTTGCAGATATTGATATCTGGCATAAATGCATTGGTCATGTTAATGTACAGTGACTTTAATCAATGTAGGCCCAAAATATTGCTGCAGGATTGCCTAAATTCAAGGTTGCAGAAATGCATAAGGTATGTGAAGCCTGTCAATTTGGAAAACATGCAAGAAAACCATTTCCTAGACATGTTCAAGAGAGCAAGAAGCCATTGGAATCAATCCACTCTGATGTGTGGACTACTAAAGCTGCATCTATTGGAGGCTGTCATTATTTTGTCACTTTTATTGATGACTACAGCAAAAAAGTTTGGGTGTATTTTATGAAAAAGAAAAGTGAAGTGTTTGGGCATTTCAAAGCTTTCAAAGCTATGGTTGAAAAAGAAACAGGCCTGCAAATAAAATGCCTAAGGTCAGATGGAGGGGGAGAGTACCTCTCAAATGAGTTTGCAAGGTTCCTGCAAGAGCATGGCATAATGCAATCATACCCCATAGCAAAATGGACTTGCAGAAAGGAAAAACAGGCATATCAGAGAGGTATCTCGGGCCATGCTAAATGAAAAAGGCCTACCAGATTATTATTGGGCTGAAGTAGTTGCTATAGCAATTTACATAATGAGTAGGACTCCCACTGCAGCAATACATGGCATGACGCCAGAGGAGATGTATACTGGTAGGAAACCAGATATTTCTCATTTGAAAATTTTTGGTTGCATTGCCTATGTTCATGTGCCAGGTGAGTTGATGGCCAAGTTGGATCCAAAAGCTGAGAAGTGCATCTTTATTGGTTATTCTCTGTAGCAGAAAGGGTATAGATGCTATAACCCTTCTACTTGTAAGTTTACAGTGAGCAGAGATGTTGTTTTTTATGAGATGAGCAGCTGATATAAACCAATAAATGTGATTAATGATGTAGATGCACAAAATGGTAATGCTGAACAGAATTCACAGCAGCAATCACAAAATATTAGTGGACCTACAGTGTCCTCTAGCAGTGGTTCACATACTTTACCATGGACAGGTAGATTGAGATCAGGAGAATCTTCTCAGAGCAATGCAGATAGTGGTATGCAGGTATCACAAAAAGGCAAAGAGAAGGTAGATCAGCCCATGTTTGATGTGAATGCAGGTCACTCTTATGTGGATGGTGAATCCAATGGCTCAAAACAGAGCATTGATGATGAGTTGGGTATTCCTTCTATTGTTACACCTGGAGTAAGGAAGACCAAGGATGTTTTGAGAGCACCTACAAGTGAGCCTATTTTGCACAGGTCTACCAGAGCTAGGTATCCTATGGATAGGCTGAAATGTGATGGACTTACAGCCATTCACTATGCCTATATGGTCAAAGTGATACACGAACCAGAACCAGCTTCTTTTGAGCAAGCCATGGGAAAAGAAAAATGGGAGAAAGCCATGGATGAAGAAATGGATGCCTTGGAAGCAAATGCTACATGGGAATTGGTGCCTTTGCCTAAAGACAAGAATGCAATTGGCTATAAGTGGGTTTATAAGGTGAAGCACGATGCAGATGATTCTATGAACAGATACAAGGCAAGATTAGTTGTCAAGGGGTATGCACAGACATATGGCATTGATTATGAAGAAACATTCAATCCGGTTGCAAGGATGGCAACTGTAAGAGCAGTCATTGCTATGGCTACATCAAAGGGATGGTCCTTACATCAGATGGATGTAAATAATGCCTTCTTGCATGGTGATTTGCAAGAAGAGGTCTTGATGGAGCAGCCACCAGGTTATGTTCATGCTGTTCATCCTGAGTTTGTCTGCAGGTTGAAGAAAACCTTGTATGGCTTGAAGCAAGCATCGAGAGCATGGTTTGACAAGATAGAACAGTATCTTGTCACTATTGGCTTTCAGATTTCCAAGGCAAATTTCTCACTTTATGTGAGAAAAACAGAGAAAGGTATTATGCTGCTTGTCATTTATGTTGATGATTTGATCATCACAGGTGATAGTGATGAAGATATCATTCATGTGAAAATGCTATTGAAGCAGAAGTTTGAGATGAAGGATTTGGGAGAGCTACGTTATTTCTTGGGCATTGAGGTGATTAGATAAGCAAGTGGGATACATCTCTTGCAGAGGTAGTATGGATTGGACATGCTATCTAAATATGGGATGACAGGCTGTAAGCCTGTTTTAGTTCTTTTGGAGCAGAATGTGAAGCTGAGCGCAGATGCAGGTGGGCTTTTGGAAGACCCTACTATGTACAAACACATAGTAGGAAGTTTGATTTATATGACTATTACCAGGCCAGATTTGAGCTATGCTGTTGGATTGGTAAGTCAGTTTATGCAGGCTCCAAGGAAATGGCATTTGGATGCGGCTAGATGCATACTCAAGTATGTGAAGTCCACATTGCAGTATGGACTATTTTATGAGACTGGGGTTCAGATATAGTTGCATGGATACACGGATTCTAATTGGGCTGGTAGTATTTCAGATAGACAATCTACCAGTGGATATGTGTTCTCTTTTGGGAGTACTACACTCACTTGGAGCAGTAAGAAATAGCCTATAGTTGCCTTGTCGAGCACAAGGGCTAAGTACAGAGGTGCAGCAATGGTTGCATGTGAGGTAGCTTGGTTGCATAAGCTACTTTATGATATGCATTAGTCTACAGATGGGCCAGTTGTCATTTATTATGACAACATGAGTAGTATACACTTGGCAAATAACCCAGTCTATCATGCTAGAACAAACCACATTGAGGTGCATTATCACTATGTGCGGGAGAAGGTTTTACTTGGTCTTATTGATCTAGTTTATGTCAGCATAGAGGATCAGGTAGCTGACATATTCATGAAGGCATTGGGCGCAAAGAAGCTGCGCAAGTTCAGAGACCTACTTGGTGTGTAGGAATTGGGATTGAGCTCAAAGGGGAGTGTTGAGATATCGAGCTCCACTCATGATATTCCAAGGTGACCATTGTGCATTTATGTCACCGACTTGTTAGCTGCAGATGCGGTTGGTACACCGCCCATGAATAATAGCTGGATGATAGCTATCCTTATGTACTCTAGTTTGTGGCTCAGTTAGTATGCCACCTTAGTTAGTTGAGTTTGATTTGAGATCCACATATAGGGTTCTCCTATTTCTTTGTACTAGAGTTCTTTTGGCTTTTACAACTAAGAAGAGCAAAAACTGTTTTCAGCCTCCACCTTTGTGTGTATTCCCCCATTGTGTATGTGAGAAATCTTCAAGTGAGACTCCTTCCTTCTCTCTCACTATCTCCCATGTAGCATTTGCTTCCAAGCCATGGATGAAGAAATAGATGTTTTGGAAGCAAATGCTACATGGGAATTGGTGCCTTTGCCTAAAGACAAGAATGCAATGGGCTGTAAGTGAGGTGAAGCACAATGCAGATGGATTTGTGAACAGATAGAAGGCAAGATTAGTTGTCAAGGGGTATGCACAGACATATGGCATTGATTATAAAGAAACATTCAGTCTAATTGCAAGGATGGCAACCGTAAGAGCAGTCATTGCTATGGCTACATCAAAGGGATGGTCTTTACATAAGATGGATGTAAAGAATGCCTTCTTGCATGGTGATTTGCAAGAAGAGGTCTTTATGGAGCAGCCACCAAGTTATGTTCATGTTGTTCATCCTGAGTTTGTTTGTAGGTTGAAGAAAGCCTTATATGGCTTGAAGCAAGCACCTAGAGCATGGTCTGACAAGATAGGGCAATATGTTGTCACTATTGGCTTTCAGATTTCCAAGGCAGAGTTCTCACTTTATGTGAGAAAAATAGAGAAAGGTATTATGCTACTTGTCATTTATGTTGATGATTTGATCATCACAGGTGATAGTGATGAAGATATCCTTCATGTGAAAATGCTATTGAAGCAGAAGTTTGAGATGAAGGATTTGGGAGAGCTACATTATTTCTTGGGCATTGAGGTGATTAGATCACCAAGTGGGATACGGCTCTTGCAAAAGCACTGTGGATTGGACATGCTATCCAAATATGGGATGATAGGCTATAAGCCTATTTCAGTTCCTTTGGAGTAGAATGTGAAGCTGAGCACAGATGCAGGTGAGCTTCTAGAAGACCCTACTATGTACAGGCGCATAGTAGGAAGTTTGATTTATATGACTATTACCAGGCCAGATTTGAGCTATTCTATTGGATTGGTAAGTCAGTTTATGCAGGCTCCAAGGAAACCGCATTTGGATGCGGCTAGACGCATACTCAGGTATGTGAAGTCCACATTGCAGTACATACTATTTTATGAGGTTGGGGTTCAGATACAGTTACATGGATACACTGATGTTGATTCGACTAGTAGTATTTCAGATAGACGATCTACCAATGGACATGTGTTCTCTTTTGGGAGTGCTGCAGTCACTTGGAGCAGCAAGAAACAGCCTATAGTTGCCTTGTCAAGCACAAAGGCTGAGTACAGGGGTGTAGCAATGGCTGCATGTGAGGTAGCTTGTTGCATAAGCTACTTTATGATATGCATTAGTCTACAGATGGGCCAGTTGTCATTTATTGTGACAACATAAGTAGTATACACTTGGCAAATAACCCAGTCTATCATGCTAGAACAAAGCACATTGAGGTACATTATCACTATGTGTGGGAGAAGGTTTTACTAGGTCTTATTGATCTAGTTTATGTCAGCACAGAGGATCAGGTAGCTGACATATTCACAAAGGCATTGGGCACAGAGAAGCTGCACAAGTTCAATTGGGATTGAGCTCGAGGGGGAGTGTTGAGATATCGAGCTCCACTCGTGATATGCCAGGGTGACCGTTATGCATTTATGTCACCGACTTGTTAGCTGCAGATGCGGTTGGTACCGTCACCCATGAATAATAGCTGGATGACAGCTATCCTTATGTACTCTAGTTCGTGGCTCAATTTAGTATGCCACCTTAGTTAGCTGAGTTTGGTTTGAGACCCACATATAGGGTTCTTCTATTTCTTTGTACAAGAGTTCTTTTGGCTTTCATAACAAAGAAGAGGAAAACTATTTTCAGCCTCCACCTTTGTGTGTATTCCCCCATTGTGTATGTGAGAAAGCCGCAAGTGAGACTCCTTCCTTCTCTCCCACTATCTTCACAAAATTCTTATCCAATCTCCTACAATGAGTGACAATGGGGGGACTTTATTCCAAGGAGCGGCATATCTAGGATGATCAGGTGGGAGAAATCGATGGTGATTCTCATAGGTGGTCGACCTTATTCAATGCATCTGCCCATAAGGCAATGAGCGAAGGACCACAAACAAGACATGCATGGTAACCCGATGTAGTGAGACCTAAACAATAGATGCAATTAAGAGTTCAAGGTGGGTTCAGTATGCCACATTGATTGCCTACTCATAATTAAAAGTTCAATGCTTACCTGAACACTCGCCATAGCCTGGGAAGTCATGCATCATCCACATCAAGACTGCTTTCATTAGGGGAGAATTGGTGTCTCAAAAGGGCCTCATAAGGAATGGATTAGTCCTAATGAAGGGGCCAAGATAGGTCCCAAAAAGTCCTAACCCCCTCTCACCTAGGTGGGTTAAGCCCACAAGTGACCCCACCTCTTACACAACTCTTACTCCTAGGCGGGAACCAAAAATTTCAAAATTCAAAATTCAAAAATTCGAATTTTAAATTCCCTCCCTCCTCTCTCCTCCCTCCCTCCCTCCCCCTCCTCCCTCCCCCTCCCTCATTCCCCCTTCTCACTCCCTCCTCCCCCTCCCTCCTCCTCCCTCTCCCTCCCTCCCTCCTCCCCCTCCCCTCTCCTTCCCTCCCCCTCCTCACTCCCTCCTCCCCCTTCCTCCTCCTCCCCCTCCCTCCCTCCCTCCTCCACGCTTGCTCCTACTCTCCCCCTCCCTCCCTCCCCCATGCTTGCTCCTCTTGCCCTCCCCCTCCCTCCTCCTGCTCCTCCCTCCTCCCTCCTTCCTTCTCCATGCCTACTCCTCCTCACCCTCCATGCCTGCTGGTCTGCCCCCCTTTCCTCCTCTTCAACTACTGGTCCTCCCTCCCCCATCCCTCCTCCTCCTTGCCCTCCCTCCACTGCTATTCCTCCTCCCCTCTCGCTCTTGCTCCTCCTCCTCCCCCCTTCCTTCTCCATGCCTACTCCTCCTCACCCTCCACACCTGCTGGTCTACCCCCCTTTCCTCCTCTTCAACTACTGGTCCTCCCTCCCCCATCCCTCCTCCTCCTTGCCCTACCTCTTCTTGCATGGTGCTTCTTCAAGCCTGCATCTCCACACCTTCTCCTTCTCTACACTCCTTTAGTCATGGCACCATTCGAGGATGTCTCCAACAAGTACCAGGTTCACTTAGAGTTAAAGGCTGAATATGCAAGCACACTAGTCTAGGATTGAGGGGAGCTTCCAAAATCCACAGTCTTCGTTTGCAAGGAAAGAAGCATCTCGACCTTTGGGTAAGGATCCTTGTATCCTTTAGATCCTGCCAACCAAAAGAGCCCTCCTTTCAATACAATGCATGAGCTAGTTTGGTTTGTTGGAAATGGACATGCAGGTGTGGGTTTGCTTGGTTATTGCAATCGGTTAAACAATGCTCAGTCAATGGCTATGAAAGCAAGCGAGATGTGCAAAGCCCAAGAAGAGATGCTAGCACATTTAGGAAATAGCACCATTGTTGCAATGCATAACTCTATGCAGGATCTTCAAAGGGAGAACCAATATCTTTATGATAAAGCTAAAGCATTGGACTTGAAGCGAAATGCATTGGACTTGGAGCGGGACTTGGAGCGGGACTTGGAGCGACATAAATTAGAAGAGTCACTCTGTAAGCTAGCTAAGTCCAAAAAAGGCTTGGAAAGATCTATATACAATCAAGTACGATGAGCCATAGAGAAAGAATGA
The DNA here is from genome assembly GCF_047967505.1 of Dipteris shenzhenensis. NCBI lineage: Eukaryota > Viridiplantae > Streptophyta > Polypodiopsida > Gleicheniales > Dipteridaceae > Dipteris > Dipteris shenzhenensis. The sequence goes on from NC_141610.1 coordinate 24,609,003, forward strand.
GAGAAGGCAGAAGAACGAGTGCAAAAGATGAAAGAAACACCTTTGGGATTGAAGGAGAGGAAAAGAAGCTACTTACATAACATGGATGCATTGGCACCCACTAGTGGTGCTAGAAAGAGGAGAGTCTGGGCTACAAGGTTGGTTATTAAATGTTCCAATGAGATTACACTCTTTTGTGCTACACTGTTTGTGACTAAGTTTTTATTGTATTCTTCTTTAGGAACTTCATGGAAGATGTGATGGGAAGAATAGACGGGGATGATATTGCCTATTCATATGCTCTAGCTAGTTTATTGAAGTCAAGCGATGTCATTGGGATACTAAGGGACCCAAGATACAAGCGCCTACATGTGCAAGTTGCTAAGGAGGTGATGAAGGACTTCAAGTATATTGTGGATACAAAGGAGATGCTTACAACTTGTGATATTGCCGGTGTAAGTCACGAAGCTTACACATCTGTTTTCAAAATTTTCACGTCTGCTATTTTGGGAAACTATAAGAAGTCTACAGTGCCCCTACCCACACCTTGGTCTATGAGATGTGCACAGTGAGAAACAAACCAATGTGCAAGAGAAATGCTCGGAGGGTACCATTGTGTAAGGGGCATAATGACTTGGAAGAGTAAAAAGAAATCTGGCTTGCAAACCTTTGAGATGAATGCTGCCAACAATGTCTACTTAGATGTTGAGAAACTGCAATAAGCAATTGTCAAATTCTATGGCATGAGAGAAGATGGTAAGAGGAAATCCATTATAGCATTGCACTTTACTTAGTTCATTTCCTATATCATGTTTATCCTAATGATTTTTCTCTTTTGTTGTACAGATTGCAATGTAAAGCTCATATTTGTTATCAAAATGGATGAAGCTCAATTGGTGAAAGAACACAAGTTAGAGAGAGTCAGCATCTGCATTATGAATAAAGCCTTAGCCTTTGTTCAAGGGGATGAAGAAGTAGAGCAAGATTTCTCAGTGCATTCAGAGAAAGATATATGGTGGCTTGTAGCATTTGAGACTCTGAAAGAGTGCCATGAGACATTGAAGTGGGTTCTAGATAGAACAGGAATCCCATCGACCATTCGAAGATGAGAGGAAGGGCAAACATTAACAGTTGATGGCCATGGAACCTTTCAAGTTGAATGGCATCTTGCTGGTGATTTAAAAACCCTCAAGTGCTTGCATGGTTGTGATAGAGGGGAAAAAGCAATGAACACATGCCTTTATTGCATGTGTTCACAATGTAAGCAAAAGGCTAGCTTACAATGGGAGAATGGCATTCTATCTTGCAACCAAACGCAAGCTCCGAATTGTGACAAGAAGGATCCAAAGTGGGATCCCGACAAGAAGGATCCAAAGTGGGATCCCATCTTGCCCATCCCACTTGAGAGAGTACACATATGTACTTTACACGTAGAACTACGTGTACTTGATAAGTTGTTGTATTTGCATCTTGTTTATGCTTGGAATTTAATTTTGCAAGAAGTATTTGCACGGTGCATTCAAAAGCTGAGAAGTTGTTGTCAGAGATGGGATTCTGGACATGGAGGACATGTCAAACTTAAGAAGGATTAAAAAATGTTTGGGGCAACATAGAATCTTCCTACAAAAGTGTCCATGGATGGAGGGAAGGCAAGGAGATTCCTATCGAACCACAATCTCGACAAAGACAAACATACATTGTCTCAAAGTAGTTTGGGTTGGGAATACTAGAAAGCATTGTGTGAATGCATGACCAATAAGGCTTCTCATCCTCAAGTAGCAACTTTGAGAGCTAAAGTATGGACAAAGGTAGATGCATTGATAAAATTGCTTTGCCAGGTTCAAATTGATGAGATGTATTATAAAAGGTTCATGATGGTTGTGAAAGAGTTTATGCAATTAATGATGAAAGCATGGGGGGAGTCGTACATTATGCATTACATGGTAATCTTGGCACCATCATAATATTTAGCACTTGCTTTATAAGCAGTTTTTGTTGCTGATTTGATTCTCATCCTGTTTGCAACATATTCTCTATGCACATGGACCATGGCTTGTACAAAATTGGGGTCCTTTGTCAATTTGGAATACACAAGGCATGGAGAAGTCGCACTATAGAGCCAAGGCAGCCTACTTCAAGAACTTAAGGCATGGTGGTGGTGTCACTCACAGCAATGCATTGCATGAGATGTTTGACTGGTTTTTTAGATGTCGACTACGAAGGACTTTAAAGTCTGAAAAGGCAAAGGCATCAAAACTTGCATAAGCAGTTCAAATTGTATCGAAGAATAGAACGCATAGTGCTTGGAAAGCATCCATAGGGAGTCAAGGAGTCACACGTTGGTTGCAAGCTAGAGTGAGAGAAGGGATCAGATGGGTCCAACCACCAACAGAAGCTATGGTGTAATTGTATACAAATATGAAATAAATATATTGCTTATTTTGACCACAATTTGTGTACTCACTCTTTAATAGATCTTGCTTATTTTGACCACAATTTTTGTACTGACACGACATTGGGTAGTGGGGACATGGTGAAGGAGGGGGGAGAGAAGGGAGGGGCATGGGGTGGGGCAAGGGGAGGGGTGGAGTGGTAGCAAGGGTGGGGGGAGGGGGGATGGGGGTATGGGGAGGGCAACAGGTGTGGGCAGGGCAAGTAGGGGGAGGGCAAGGGGGGGGAGGGCGACGAGAGTGGGGGGGGTTGGAGGGGTTAGGGCGAGGACAAGGGGCACGATGAAACCCTAAATGTAATTAAAAGGGATGTCAAAACATGATGGGCCCTTATAAAAAGTTTTAAAAAACCCTAACTCTCATTATTCAATGGCAAGAGTGAAGAACACTGCTAGACCCACTGAATGTCACCTCCACCCTTCCTCCTCTAGCTCCACCACCTCCATGGCATCCGTGCACACAAACCTATCCGGGTCCGGTGGTGCCTACCTTGACTCTCGTGAGCCCTCCCCCAACTCCCCCAAGTCTCGTGAGCCCACTCCCTAGTCTCTTGAGCCTTCTTCTCCTCCCAAGTCTCGTGAGCCTACTCCCCAGCTCCAAGAGCATGAACCTTCTCCTCAGCCTTCTCCCCAGCCTTCCCCTCAGCCTCATCAGCCTCGGCATGACCCTCAACTTTCCCCTCAGCCTCATAGCCTCAGCCTAACCCTTAGTCCTCCCCTCAGCCTTCCCCCTAGCCTTCCCCTCAGGCTTCCCCTCAGCCTTGCCCTCCCCATGAGATCCCTCTCCCGATCGAACAAAAGGTCTTCGATAACCTCCCATAGAGAGGCTTCCTGAGAGTCAACAGACTGCCAGGAAGAGCACCATCTTCCCTCTTCCAGAGATATCGCCCATGGCAGAGATGACCCCTGTGCCCATGAGGAGGGTAAAGAAAACTCCGAGGTAGCCCCATCCCAAAGAAGGCCAAATCTCTAGACGTCAGTGAAAGGAGGACTTGGAGGAGGACCAATGCAAACAGGAGCAATGGAAGAAGTTCAAGGCAGACAGGAAGCCGTGGGAACATGTACGGGTACTTGTAAGGCCCCCACCAAGAGTCAAGAACCCGTACCGAGCAAAACCAAGAGTGTGGGCCATCGACAACTTGATCTCGCATGCTCCCTTCCAACATGTGGTATGGGAGATTGCATAGGGATACAAGGATGACGTGTGCTTCAACACAGGAGCTATGGGGGTGCTCCAGGAGGCTATAGAGCAAGTGACCACTGCTCTATTCAAGGATGCCAACTTGTGTGCCATCCATGCAAAGCGCATCATGGTCATGGACAAGGACATGGCTCTGGCGAAGCAGCTACAAAGTGACCCAAGTTTGAAGCCCTAGATTCTCTTGCAGCCCACTCTTAGGACTTAGACCACCCCCTGCCCTTGAAGGCACTATCTTGTACCTAAGGCCCAAGGGTCGATTTTTTTAAATAAAATATATCGACATTCTCTACACTCTCACATTGTTGTATATTTTCCATTTCAATGCTTGTAGTAAATGATCATTTTAAGTTAAGTTTTGAATTCTATCAAATCCTGAAGGAATTTCACCATCGCGTAAAAGGGAAAAGTGTCTGACACATTGCCAGGACCCCAGAAATCCCAAAACCTGCCACAGTGTGAATTTGGGCATTCTAGACTTTGGCGACATGCCAGACACTTTTCCCTTCTGCACGAAGGTGAAATTCCTTCAGAATTTGATAGAAATGAACTCTTGATACCCAAAATTTGTGAAAATGATACTAAATTGGCTAGAACTTTATTAAATTAACACAATTAAAATGATGGAGAAAATATATCATCAACGACTTAAACAAAATACAATGGAATTCATGATGAGCAATGATAACTTAAAACAAATAATAAAGACATGTATCCATTGAAATATCCATTTGAATATATGTTTATATATACAAAAGGCCTCACAGGCTATCTTTCTTCTTGGCTCGTTTGAGTACATCGAGAATAGGGGTCTTTGAATCCCCTAGTGGATTCCTAGATATAAATCTAGCCACAACAACACTAGAACATCCTCCTCTCCTACTACCAAAGACATAGCCGTTGCCGTCAATGCCCTACCATGAATGTTCGATCCAAAGGCATTGATAGCAGTAAGGCGGTGTACCAAAATGATTTTTTTGGCATTTCGAGTAATGTTGGAGTATCTGATAGTGCGCAACAATGCCTTGCACTTTAGCAGCTCCAAAGGATCTCGAGGAGAAAATTTGCCATGAAAGACCACGATATGCTCTGCGACTTTGCCAAGGTAATGGGCCAAAGAATGATCTCACCCAAATGTGCTACGAACATTACCCCATCGAGATGAGAATTCATCAAGCTTGAACGCATCCTACAACAATTCAACAAACATTAGAAGACCAACAAATCTGAGTGATTTGACAGGCTGGACCAGAACAGTGGGGGGCAGAGGTCCTATAAAGAGGGAGGGGAGAAGAAAAATTTGCCACAAGGGCCCTACCATCCCATTGAAGGCAGTTTTGGGCTCATGTGGGGGAGGTGCACCTAGTAGGAGGGTCAAACATGGGTTAAGAGGGGGGGGATGGTTTGGATGGTCCCTAGTGTAAGGGGAGCAACCAATAGGGTCTCTCTGTAGGCCTACCCACCCTCCACCTCAACATACCATTGCCCCACACCTTCTAGCACTCTCATTGGTACACCTCAAATCACTCTCTGATCCCTTAAAATTAGGAAACACTAATTCGAGGCCCTTTTGAGACCCCAATTTTCCCCTAATGGTAGTTGAAGTCTCGTGACAAGGGAGGCTTGCTCACATTATGCACCTCAATACCTCTCCAAAGTAGCTCTAGCTCATCAATCAAAGGCTCCAAATAAACATCAGGATTTTTGACGTTATGTTTCCCTAGAATTAGAAGGGATAACATAACATGTCCTTTCTTAATCGCCATAGAGGGTGGAAGATTATAATTCACCAATATCACTAGCCATACACTGTAAGAGGTACTTTTGAGACCAAATGGGTTCACACCGTCCATACCCAATCCAAGTATCAAGTTCTTAGGTTCTTCCTTGAAGCTTGGCCATCTGTCTTCAATATGCTTCCACGCAGAAGTGTCTACAGGAGTTCTCCACTTGCCATCAGTTGATGGATAGGAGGAATGCCATGACATGAGCTCTGTAATGGATTTGCACTTGAACATATGTTGGATGCGAGGGATCATGGGAAAATTTCACAAAACCTTACGAGGCACATCCAAAGTTTTGAGATCTGCTCTATATCTTGCCTCTCCACAAGTAGGACACTCTCTTGCATTCTTATGTGGTCCACAAAACAAAACACAATCATTGACACATGCATGGATATGCTTGTAATTTAATCCTCCAAGAGAGGTCACATGTTGCCTTGCCATATCTCTTGAGGTCGGTAATTTATTCCCCTTGGAAGCATTTTACACAATAGCCTGCACGTGAAGACAATAAATGAGAAAAAGCATTTGAGTAATTGACCCACTAGCATAATTCACCATGTTTGCAAAATAGACTTTAAAGCTTACTTGAGTATTATGCATTCAAACTTGCATTGCTCCTAGTTTGCAAGTTTAGTGACTCAAGGGAGGCATGTAGAACAAAGAATGTGCACCCCTACAGTGGAGTTGATGCTACAGTAAAAAGATCATCGTGCTCCATGCTATCATCCCTACCTGAGGACTGATGGACATATAAATCCCACACCATATCATCGAACACATCCTCCTCCATGGCCTCATGAGGTAATGGCAGAGGGCTACTATCACCATCACTCCATGCATCTGTAACGGTCCCTCCTGAAGGTCCCACTTTATATCGCCGATGCTTCACCTCCTCGCGATGAGCATAGGGCAACATATGGTGTAGCACTGCATCCTGTATCAACTTAAAAAAGGATCATATATCAAATACATGAGCACCCATAGGTATAACCCTAAACCTTAACTATTTAACACTTATCATGTTTACAGTCGCATGCCATTCTTTGTACTTTGAGACGTGACTGAGTGTAGTTCTATGTGCATGATACATGTTTCCTCAACATCAATCATAGATACATTTGATTTTTTGCTCCAACCATAGTTCGCGATGGTAGATACGGAGGGATTCATCCTCACTAGAGCTACTTGTTGAAGATGAAAACACCCTATAGATAAACAACCCAAAAAATGTGTTCTTGCATGAGTTATAAATGTCAAACTCTATGTAGCGTCTAAAAGCACGTCCAACACCATGTCACCATGTCTGTACTATAGAACGTGTCTATAGGCACGTCTAAAACATAGTGTAGATGCATTGATAGACGCGCTTTTAGACGTGCATACTGTGAGCTGATTTTTGAACCTACTTTTAGCACGCTTGCTTTCCTTCACATACTTTTAGCATCGACAGCTTGCTTTCCTATTAACATACACAACTCCAGGCATCCACACTCATCTTCAAGCACCCACACTCATCTCCAGGCTTACACAGTCATCCCTAAGCATATAAGAGAAGAGGGTGAACAAGGAAGAGAAGAAGGAGAAGAAGCTTTGAAGAAGGACAAGAAGCTTCCATACCTCTATCCAAGGTAAGTCTCTTAGCGGTTGATCTTCTTTAAAAGTTGTTCTCCTTGGATTCATCCTTTGTCCTATGCAAGGAAGGGATGTTTTTGGTACTAGTGTTGTTTTTTTTGGAGTCGGGCGCATGTCCTTTCCAGTTTCTTTTAAAAAGGCATCTGTCAAAGTGTGTCTATAGACACGTCCAACAGCACATCTAATTTTTGGAAAAATAGGCAGTCACGCCTGTAGACACGTTGTTAGACATTTTTCTTATGTTTTCTTGTGTGGTCTTCCCTTTCCCCTTCCCCTTCCTCTTTCCCCTTCCCCTTCTTTCTCTTTCCCTTAAGCATTCGTGAGGAAATAAGAGATTGCATGAATGAGGGTGGGATAAAGAAAGAGGGCATGCATGATGGAGCATTCTTTTTCTCTCTTTTTTCTCCTCTTTGTTCCTCTCTTTTCCCCTCTCTTTTCCTCTATTTTCTCCTCTCTTTCCTTCTCTTTTTTCCTCTCTTTTTCTCTCTTATCTCCTCTCTTTTTCTCTCTTTTTTGTCCTCTCTTTTTCTCTATTTTCCTCTCTTTTCTCCTCTCTTTCCTTCTCTCTTTTTCTCTCTTTTATCCTCAGTTTTTCTCTCTTTTTCCTTCTTTCTTTTATCGTCTCTTTTCCTCTCTTATCTCCTCTGTTTTTTCTCATCTCTTTTCCTCTCTTTTCTCCTCTCTTTCCTTCTCTTTTTTCCTCTATTTTCTCTCTTATCTCCTCTCTTTTCCTCTCTTTTTCTCCTCTCTTTTCCTCTCTTTTTTGTCCTCTCTTTTTACCTCTCTTTTCCTCTCTTTTCTCCTCTCTTTCCTTCTCTCTTTTCCTCTCTTTTCCCCTCTCTTTTCCTCTCTTTTCTCCTCTCTTTCTTTCTCTATTTTTCCCCACGTGAAGCTTCAATAGCCTGACATTGAGCAAGCAGATACAAACTTTTGTCACTCTAATTCAAAGAATGCAAGAGTTTGTCAATGCTTGCTCAATGTCAAGCTATCACTCTATTTTTTCTTTTGCATGATGGAAAGAGGGCATGCTCGATGGTAATCTTCTTCTTTTCTTTTCTTCACTTCATCATGTGGCTAGGAAGCTCTTTAGCCTCACCTAATCTTCAAGATGCCATCTTTCGGGAGTTATATAACATTTTGGGGCACCCTCCCACTCCTGGGGAGTTATACAAATACATGACGAGTACTCTAAACACCCCCTAAGAGTCGGCAGTATAGACTCCAAACCACCCCAACCCCACACCAGCTGAGATTACCCCAGTGGAGTCGAGATAGTCCAACAGGCTACAAAGTCGCGTCCCTTCTCCCCAATCATCAGCACTCCCTTCTCCCCTGCGGCAGAGCCCCTTCTCCCCCCTGTAGTTAGGAGGCCCTTTTGCCTCATAGAGCCGCCAACGTACTCCCATGCAGTCGAGACTCGCTTCTCCAGATATGAGTGGCCAGCGTACTAGCTCGACATGACAGGGCAGTAGACGTAGTAAGGGATGCATGGCACAGTGCTTTGGGAGGGGTAATGGTGGGGGCAAGGATGATTTAGATGATGTAGACATGCCACAGGGTGATGGTACAATCTTCTATGACATCACTCAGACAAGAGGCATCTTGATGGATGCATGAGGGAAGGACATCATGGCCTTCATGCGCTCTGTAATGGCTAACAACTATAGAGATTGCTTTATTCACTACAAAGAGCAGCCAAAAAAGTTGACTGATGAGACCATCGATGTTGTTTGCTCTAGGTATCCCAATCCCCCCAATGTTCAGCTCACAAATAAATGGGCAAAGTCAAAGATTGTTATAATACTTGCCAATAAAAGATCTTTGCTTAAGAGACAGGCACTAGCCGAGATTACCAGGAGAGAGGGAGGTCAACCACCAAGGGGCCAGCCCCACACCACTCACAAGTGTGAGTGGAAGAAAGCAATGAAGGCAGCAAAGGTAGACCCCAGTCTGCAGCACGTAGAGGCAGCACGTAGAGGCACGAAGGATCCAAATGGAGCAATATGGAAACATGCATTTTGGAGCAGGGGGTGTTGAATCATAGGAGGCCCAATTTGTAAGTATCGATCTCAAATTATATTGTGTTTATGTGGTTTATTTTTAGGAGGTCGTTTCTTTGTACTAACCCCTCCGCAAATGGTGTCATCTTGCAGCTTGATATCATGGTGGGTAGGTACCCTACTGTTGTCGAGACAGCCTACCACTACTGCCATCATAGAGGAGATACATGAAGGCACTTCTATGATGACTGGTTGATTACTATGGAGCAGTATATCTGGGCTACTGGAGTGCCCCCCTAGGTATTTAAAAGTAATTAAATAATGTCAATATAGTAAATAAAGATTTGATTGTTCATACATTGATACATGTTGTCTCTCATTTACAGGGCCCTAAGGCTAATCAAGAGGAAGAAGATGAGGAAGAAGACGACAAAGAAGGGAGCAAAGACAGGAGCGAGGACGCGGAGAACTTAGATTAGTCATAGAAGTAGTGCTAACTACTCTTTTTTGTACTTGAAGCCATTGGCTTATCTTCGCGCTCTCTTGTATATACAGTCCTCTTATTTTTTGTACTTGAAGCCATAGGGCATGGCTTGGCTTCGTGCTATATGTACATACAAGCACTCTTTGGGCTATGAATTAATATACACTCTTTTTATTTTTTTGGCTTTCAATTTCCTTGTACAAGGTTCTATCAATGAATGCCTTATGAACTAAACATTTTGGAGTTATAATGTTTTATTCAGAATTGTAATCATCGGCTATAGACGTGCTTGGAATCATGCCAATTAAAATGCGGTTGGCTGTAAGAATTGAATTATATAGTGTGGAAATGGGATTCTTGTAACCACATAGCATACACAACATACACAGCATTCTATTCAACCACACAAAATTTTGCTTTTATTATAAAAAAATATTCTGCAGAGCGTTTATAAGCGCATCTATGTACACATCTTTCTTTTTTTTTTTTAATTTCTATAGAGCATCTAAAAGCACGTCTATAGGCGTGTCTGTCTATTATATAGATGCGCCTATAGATGCAGGTCTATAGATGCACAAATAGACATGCAAATGGACATGCCCATAAGTTTTTTTTCTAGTTAAGGAAACACATCTGTGTGCACATCTATGGGTGCTTTGTGTTATTGTGAACATGCGCTCTTAGGAGGGCACTAAGTAATATCTAAGGTAGCATGTGTGATCAACATAAGGGGTTTTATATTTATATGGAGTTACAAAAAATATACATACATAAGGGGTTTTTCAATTTAAAAAGTAAAAGTTTCCATACACAAGGGATACTCTTATAATATCAAACTTTACGGAAGGTTTTATTTTAAAATACCCCTTGATCGCACGTGCTTGCACTTGCCCTCATTAACAGATGGGATGATCTACATCAATGAAAAAAGAGTAAACTTGTTTAGAAAGTGGGGATGGAGATCTTACCTCAAGTAATGTTGCTTAATCAAGCTGATGTACTTTCTTTATCTCTAGCTTTTCAAAAGGCTTTACATGCTATTATGAAAAGCATACTTGTATAGCTGGCAAACAGCCAACTATGTAGGAATCAAGAAGTGCTATTCATCAAAAAATGCCTTACTAAACATTTAAAAATAATACCAATTTCATAGATTGAGAATTATTTAATAGTATAGACACTTAAAAGTAGGCTGGGAAGAGCCCTTGACATTGTCTCCAAGGTAAGAAGTATCTACTTTTTGCCTCGATCCCTCACTATAATTCATTATTGGTTAAGCTTCTTGAGGTCATATGAAAGCTTGTCTTAGGCATACTTTCAATCACTCTTACACACAACAATTGGATTTTGTATATTAGCTCTCACTACATCTCAAATCATCGACCTACGATGCATTATGACTAGACACATGCAATCAAGCATGTATCTTATACAATCAAAATGTAGATGGTCAAGCACAAAAAAATCCCTATACACCTACTCTATGTCATAATCTTTCTTATCCAAATCTTGGTGATGCCAATGTTTAAAATATCTTCATCAAAGACCATAAGCATGATTTGTTGTGTGTGTGAAATAATCATATCATTGTCAATAGTGCATAGCTCAACACATGGCACTATATGCATTTACTCATGAGCACAAAGACTGTTGCTCTATTTTTGGCCTGACTACATCACACAGCTTTCGCCTTGCCACCTGTCATTGCGTAGCTATATGTCACTGCACAACACAATATTTTCCATGCTAGTTTGAGCAATAATGAGGCAATGATGTTGGCATGGAGCGACCACCACGTTGTCCTAACTATAGCACAAAACTTTTGCCTTGCCACTTGTCATTGCGCAACTTTGCCATCTATTACTGCACAACACAATCTTTTGTTGTGCAAACCACTCTGCTGGTTTGAGCAATGATGTTGGCATGGAGAGACCACCACATTAGCATGAAGACCACCATGCCATTTTAATCTCTAAAGCGGACCCCTCAAGATCCATATCCGCAACCACCGTGCTGTTTGTTGGAGCTATTTTAGTTCTAAAACAAGGAAAACATAGTCTTATTTTGGAGCTTTTTTAGTCCTATTACTCCCTATGCAACAATTTCTCAATCGCCGCACTGGTTCTTGGAGCTATTTTAGTTTCAAGCTAAGGAAAATATAGACATTTGCAATTTATGATAGTTTCCTTGCAACCACCATGCTTTTTTTTGGAGTTATTATAGTTCTAAACCAAGGAAAATATAGTCCTATTTTGAAGCTATTTTAGTCCTAACTCCTACTAGTCCTTGTGCAACAAATTTTACTGGTTCTTGGAGCTATTTTACTAGTATTTTAGTTCCAAGCTAAGGAAAATGTAGTCTTATTTTATATCTATTTTAGTCCTTCTACAACAATTGCTTATGCAGCAATCACACCAATTGCATTAAATCCTAAATGAGGGCATTTGTGAACCATTTTCACTGCAGTAACAGTTTTTTCAATAGTTGCTTGTGTACCGATCCCTATGGTTGCGGAAAAATATAAACGAGGGAAAAAATATGACATTTGTGCTTCTTTAGAGCCACTTTCACTACCAAAGTAACAGCAACAATAGTTTTTGCGATAATGGTACTACATTGAAATTGAAACAAAAGAAATTACATCCAGGATAGTTTTTGCGATAATAGTATTACATCAAAATTGAAACAAAATAAATTATGGGATTTTTTTAGTACGCTTTTTTAAGAAAAGAACATGTTTTCAAATTCAAAACGCTTGTGGGCATTCAAAATGCAAAAAACATGTTTTTAATAACCGATCAATGTACACAGGTTGATCAGCTAAATATTGCTCAGTATATCACAACACCATGCGGTATTTGACTGAATATACCACATGGTGTAGAAAAGCATCAATCGGTGAGCCCCTACACTGATCGGTATCAAATACACCGATCGGTGAAGCCCTACACTAGGTGATATATTAGGATGACACCAGTCAATGTACACCTACGAGACATGTGGTGCACATGCGTTGGCCAAAAAACACCGACTAGTGTAGTGACATACCGGTCGGTGTGTTGAGTTGGGTCTATAAAAGGTGAGCTTCGCAGCATTTTTTTTCACATTTGATCAAAATTCACCACTATTTTCTGTTGTTTCCTACATTCTCACTATTTTCCACTACTTCTCGCCTTCTCCTTCAAGCTTCTCGTGAGCTTCTAGCCTTACTTTTATTTTTAGTTAGGGCCGGGTGATGGCTCGCTTCGATCGACCGGATTCACCTTGCCTTAGTTGAGAGAAAAGAGAGATAGGAATATGTGATATGTTTATGCTTGCTTGCTTTTGTGTGTGCTTGCATAATGTGTATCACTTGGGGCCGGATGATAACTCACTTCGGCTCGTTGAATTCATCTCACCTTGAGTGACGTTCTAGTAGTATCATGATTAAGGTCAGATGATGGCTAGCTTTGGCCAATTGGATTCACCTCGCCCCACAAACTGAGAGAGGGAAAGAGAGAGAAGAATATGTGTGATGCTTATTTATGCTTTCTTATATGTGTTTGCATGTATGATGTCTATCACTTGGGGTCGGATGATGACTCACTTTGGCCAGTTGGATTCAGCTCACCTCAAGTGACATTCTATTAGTATCATGTTCAAGGCCGGGTGATGGCTTGCTTCGGCTGGCCGGATTCACCTCGCTTTGGTCTACTATCATATATTCATATGTATTGTATGTCGATGTCAATAGAGCTAACTATTATCCAGATGATAGCTCACTTTGGCCAGCTAGATTCATCTCAACGACGACCTTCCCAACAAGCTCAAGATGTACAATGGTGATCTAGATCATCTTGGTTCATTAAATCATGATTACTTTTATATGTTTTCCTGTTTCATCTTTTATAGCCTATCCTCCTTTGATAGCCTGATAGGGTTCTTGGATGCTATTGCTTGTAGGGTCCACATTATAATTATCTATTTGAAATTCATGTTAGCATGTGTGTGTAGATATCAATTTTATTTCTTGATTTTTTCGCTTTTGTTTTTGTAATGATTGTTGAGTGTTAACGTAATGCATTATGATTGGGCCTAGACGTGTGAATTACTTAATTGCTATGCGTTGGTTTTGTATGTACATGTTGTCATGGTAGCAAAACCTCACGAGTGCTTACATAATGATTGTTGTGTGAATTAGATCCATACCACCCCTCCAAAGAGAGAGAGAGAGACACTTGGAGGATCGAGTTGCAACACCTTTTCCATAGGGTGTGCATTCGACATATTATTGCATTGAGTGAGGAGCAAATAAGAGAGATTCCTCAAACCAAGTCTAAGTGGATGAAATGCAATAGCACATCCTTGCTCAATTTCACTGTAGTTGGACAAGGCACAGAGAGGTGGAGCAGGCAAAGGAGAAAGAGGCTGTACTAAACTTCCTACCTAGAGTGTAGGGTGATATAGTTGTTCAATGGGAAATGGTAAAGTAGTCAGAGCCCTTAACAGATGCAGCAAGGATGAAGCTGGATAGGTGGCTCATAGAATGGAAAGAATCATGCACTGCCATTCATAGGAAAAACCAAAAGGAGAAAGGTGCAATCGGTAGACTATCGAATGTCACCATGCAATATTATACCCAGATTGCTAGCTCAACATCAACACAACGTACTCTCCTGATCCGAGGCTATGTAGAATTTAAATGATAAGGAGAGGAAGAATTTCGTATACAAATAGATATATACTATTAATTTTTTTTTGAAAATGTATAATCTATTTGCAATAATTGTATTGAAGGTTTATTACAATGGTGTATTGAATTAATATTCATGTTATTTTCAATTATGGAGAATTTTTTTTACGAAATGGATCTTATTCTCATAAATGGTAATACTTTGTTTATAAGTCAATCATCCTCGCAATTCTCATGCTTATCACCAACTATTACAAAAAAATTGGACTCAAAAAAGACCCTGTAAGGGAGCCCTTGTGCTAGTGACATGGAAGAATAAGGTGAATAAAACCCAATAGAATATTGGCTAGTGGAGGGGCACAATAGAATATTGGAAGTGGCCTGACTTCTCTATTTCTTTATTCAATGGCCCAAACAATGAGGTGGAGCACCGACTTGCTACCTTAACTCTCCCATCACTTTTTTTAACTGTAACCAAACTGAGAAACCTAGTTTCTCAACCAAACTTGTACCATTTGACGTGAAACCAAAACTATCATATTCACATAAAAATATTGTTTTTTCAATCTATACTTTTGCACCAACATGCAAGAATTTGAAATAATCCTATATTAGAAATTCTAGCTATATCTAAGTTATTTGTTAATTTAATTATTTTTAATATTTTTCCTTGACGTTTTTCGTTGACGTCATAAATTTATAAATCCATGAAAGGAGACTTAAATATTTCATGAAAATAACATTGTCACTCGGCAATATGCACAAAATTTAGCAAAATTTTTAATAAATAGAATGAAGACATGATGCCATAAGACCCAAGTTTTGTATTGAACCAAAGAGGTATAATAGCAATTATAGCTATTATTATATGATTACATTGAGAGACGTTGCTCTCAGCTAGAGTCTTTATATCCAAAATGATATAGATTGAACATATGTTCACAATTTAAATTGTTGCTCTTAAAGAGCCTCAATTCGTGCCATCTACATAATTTGACTCCCCATTGTCTTATTGCTCAATGTCACGACAGTCCCTTGCCAGGTGCCATCTGCATAATTTGACTCCCACTTGTCTTGCCAAGCCTTGCCCCTTGGGTGCATTGACTCCCCATTGTCTTATTGCTCAATGCGATAGTCCCTTGCTAGGTGCCATCTGCATTAACTCCCTATTGTCTTGCCAAGCCTTGACCCTTGGGTGACATCCAGTGCAAATTACAGGTGCTATCTGCATTAACTCCCACAAGTTATCTTGCCAAGCCTTGCCCCTTGGGTGCATTGACTCCCCATTGTCTTATTGCTCAATGTGATAGTCCCTTGCTAGGTGCCATCTGCATTAACTCCCTATTGTCTTGGCAAGCCTTGACCCTTGGGTGACATCCAGTGCATATTTTGACTCTCATTTGACATAGGAGGTGATGACTCTGATTATAATTGTCTTGGATTGGCTCCTTGCCTAGTACCCAAATAAAATCCTTCAATGGACTTCAATACAAAGCTTTAATCATGGACATTCTTCATTTGCGCTGTCTCCTTCTACTTCCTCCATGGCGAGCATCCTTAAAAATTCGTGTATATGCAAAATAGTTTGCTATGGTATTTTTATTTTTCCTTCTACCTCATATCCCATGTGCTTCTTTGATTTCTTTGCCCTTGAATGCCAAGACACTATGATTGTCTCCGTCAAAACTTGAGAGACCGCTTCATCATTTGGGACCCACTCCTTCATTATACAATTAGTATATAATGTGTTGTTATCCATATTCTCCTTCCTGCCCTTTGGCTCATACCATACCGTTGTAAATGTTGTAGCTCTCCCTTGGTCATCTCTTTGCACATCAACTACTTTTGCAACCCAAAACTTCACATTCTCATATTCATCATCCGATGGCCGAACCACAACAAAACAATCGACCTCTATATCTACTTATGGCATAAACTCTCTCTTCTTCGGTCCACAATATGGATGTGGGAGTAATGATACAAATTCATTTTCAAAGACTGGAGCTGGGCGCAAATCGTTATGAACATTTGGCCAAAACATATTGCATTCTTCCTTGACATCCTTTGAGCCTCGCATTCTCTCAAGGTCCTTTATTAAATTTCGTGTCTTGTTAATTACAGTGGTAGTGTGGTCTCTCCAAGTAGGCTTCGAATCAGGATATCTCCGGAGCATTTCCTCTTTGTATGTAATAAATGCTTTTAATCCTTCTATTTCACAATTAGACCTCTCATTAAATTCTTGTATAGGAGCCCATGTTGGATACCTTTCCTTGCTGGGAATTGAAGTTAAGAGACTGTAAGGTTCTTCAAGTTCCCATTTTGTATCATGAGAATACTGTTGCCATTGCATTACGGGTTTTTCATCTTTTAAAAAAAAAACGAAAGTAGTGTGGATTGGTATGACCTGTCAATGCATCACCACCCGTTTGTATGAAAGGTAGAATGAAGCTCTTCCAATCATATATTCTTTCGAGCCTCTCACATACTGTACTTTCCTTACGACCACCAACTTGCCTACCACATCTTCTTACCAAGTCATCTATTGTCTCTACCTGCATTGTCAATCAAGCATAACACACCGTTTTTGCCTTAGTGTCATGCACAACCATATAAAAACAAGGCCATAGGTGTGTTATTGAAATAAGTACTTATCAGATGGGGGCTCCACTTTGCACACAAGTCTATTTTAACTACGTTGAGGTGCGCGCAAAGTATTGTCACCATTGGATATGATTTGCATGGTCGATCACGCATTATACACCATTTTTTCCGTAATGATACGCACATCCGCAAAAAAACACGCCATTAGGTGTGTTATGTGACCAAGTACTTATCAGATGGGGGTGCCTCATTGAGAACATTTCAATACCACCTAGGTTGAGGCGTATGAAAAGTTTTGTGCCCATCGGATATCCTTTGCATGGTCGATCGAGCATTAAATACTATTTTTGCTCTAGTGTCATGTACATTCGTCAAAAAACACGCTGCTAGGTATGTTATCCGATCAAGCACTTATGGGATGGGCGTGCCACTTTGCATGTAAGTTGATTCCACCTAGTTGAAGGTGTTTGCAAAGTATTGTGCCCATAGGATATGCTTTGCATTGTCGATCAAGCATAAAACACCGTTTTTGCCTTGGTGTCATGCACAACCATGAAAAAACACGGTCCTAGGTGTGTTATTCAAACTAGTACTTATCAGATGGGGGCCCCAGTTTGCACGCAAGTCCATTTCAACTAGGTTGAGGTGTGTGCAAAGTATTGTCACCATCAGATATGATTTGCATCGTCGATCACGCATTGTACACCGTTTTTTCCCTAGTGGTATGCACATCCACAAAAAAACATGCCCTTAGGTATGTTATCTGACCAAGTACTTATCGGATGGGTGTGCCTCTTTGACAACATTTTAATACCACCTAGGTTGAGGTATAGGAAAAGTATTATGCCCATCGGATATGCTTTGCATGGTCGATCGAGCATTAAATACCATTTTTGCCTTAGTCCCATGCACATACGTAAAAAAACACGCTGCTAGGTGTGTTATCCGATCAAGCACTTATGAGATGGGAATGCCACTTTGCATGTAAGTCCATTCCACCTAGTTAAAGGTGTGTACAAAGTATCATGCCCATCGGATATGCTTTGCATGGTCGATCGAGCATTAAATACCATTTTTGGCTTAGTGCCATGCACATCCGTAAAAAAACACGTTGCTAGGTGTGTTATCTGATCAAGCACTTATGTGATGGGCATACCACTTTGCATGTAAGTCAATTTCACGTAGATGAAGGTTTCTGCAAAGTATTGTGCCCATCAGATATGCTTTGCATTGTCGATAAAGCATAACACACCGTTTTTGCCTTAGTGTCATGCACAACCATATACAAACACGGCCATAGGTGTGTTATTCAAATAAGTACTTATCAGATGGGGGCTCCACTTTGCACACAAGTCCGTTTTAACTACGTTGAGGTGCGTGCAAAGTATTGTCACCATCGGATATGATTTGCATGGTTGATCACACATTATACACCATTCTTTCCCTAATGATATGCTCATCCGCAAAAAAACACGCCATTAGGTGTGTTATCTGACCAAGTACTTATCAAATGGGTGTGCCTCATTGAGAATATTTCAATACCACCTAAGTTGAGGGGTACGAAAAGTTTTGTGTCCATCGGATATCCTTTGCATGGTCGATCGAGCATTAACTACTATTTTTGCTCTAGTGTCATGCACATCCTTCAAAAAACACGCTGCTAGGTATGTTATCCGATCAAGCACTTATGGGATGGGTGTGCCACTTTGCATGTAAGTTGATTCCACCTAGTTGAAGATGTGTGCAAAGTATTGTGCCCATCGGATATGCTTTTCATTGTCGATCAAGCATAAAACACCGTTTTTGCCTTGTTGTCATGCACAACCATGAAAAAACACGGTCCTAGGTGTGTTATTCAAACTAGTACTTATCGGATGGGGGATCTAGTTTGCACGCAAGTCCGTTTCAACTAGGTTGAGGTGTGTGCAAAGTATTGTCACCATCGGATATGATTTGCATCATCGATCACGCATTATACACCGTTTTTTTCCTAGTGGTATGCACATCTGCAAAAAAACACGCCCTTAGGTATGTTATCTGAGCAAGTACTTATTGGATGGGTGTGCCTCTTTGACAAAATTTTAATACCACCTACTTTGAGGTATAGGAAAAGTATTATGCCCATCGGATATGCTTTGCATGGTCGATCGAGCATTAAATACCATTTTTGCCTTAGTGCCATGCACATCCGTAAAAAAACACGCTTCTAGGTGTGTTATCCGATCAAGCACTTATGCGATGGGAATGCCACTTTGCATGTAAGTCAATTCCACCTAGTGGAAAGTGTGTGCAAAGTATCGTGCCCATCGGATATGCTTTGCATGGTCGATCGAGCATTAAATACCATTTTTGCCTTAGTGCCATGCACATCCGTAAAAAAACACGCTGCTAGGTGTGTTATCTGATCAAGCACTTATGCGATGGGCGTGCCACTTTTCATGTAAGTCAATTCCACCTAGTTGAAGGTGTGTGTAAATTATTGTGTTCATCGGATATGCTTTGCATTGTCGATCAAGCATAACACACGGTTTCTGCCTTAGTGCACAACCATATAAAAACACGGCCATAGGTGTGTTATTCAAATAAGTACTTATCAGATGGGGGCTCCACTTTGCACGCAAGTTATTTTCAACTACATTGAGGTGGGTGCAAAGTATTATCACCATCGGATATGATTTGCATGGTCAATCATGCATTATACACCATTTTTTCCCTAATGATATGCACATCCACAAAAAAACATGCCATTAGGTGTGTTATTTGACCAAGTACTTATCGGATGGGTGTGCCTCATTGACAACCTTTCAATAACACCTAGGTTGAGGCATAAGAAAAGTTTTGTGCCCATCGGATATCCTTTGGATGGTCGATCGAGCATTAAATACTATTTTTACTCTAGTGTCATGCACATCCGTCAAAAAACACGCTGCTAGGTATGTTATCCGATCAAGAACTTATGGTATGGGTGTGCCACTTTGCATGTAAGTCGATTCTACCTAGTTGAAGGTGTGTGCAAAGTAATGTGCCCATCGGATATGCTTTGCATTGTCGATCAAGCATAAAACACCGTTTTTGCCTTAGTGTCATGCACATTCGTCCAAAAACGCAGTCCTAGATGTGTTATTCAAACTAGTACTTATCGGATGGGGGCTCCAATTTGCACGCAAGTCTGTTTCAACTAGGTTGAGGTGTGTGCAAAGTATTGTCACCATCGGATATGATTTGCATGGTTGATCACGCATTATACACCGTTTTGTCCTTAGTGGTATGCACATCCGCAAAAAAACAGGCCCTTAGGTATGTTATCTGACCAAGTACTTATCGGATGGGTGTGCCTCTTTGACAAAATTTTAATACCACCTAGGTTGAGGTATAGGAAAAGTATTATGCCCATCAGATATGCTTTGCATGGTCGATCGAGCATTAAATACCATTTTTGCCTTAGTGCCATGCACATCCGTAAAAAAACATGCTACTAGGTGTGTTATCCGATCAAGCACTTATGCGATGGGAATGCCACTTTTCATGTAAGTGAATTCCACCTAGTTGAAGGTGTGTGCAAAGTATCGTGCCCATCGGATATGCTTTGCATGGTCGATCGAGCATTAAATACCATTTTTGCCTTAGTGCCATGCACATCCGTAAAAAAACACACTGCTAGGTGTGTTATCTGATCAAGCACTTATGCGATGGGCGTGAAACTTTGCATGTAATTCAATTACACCTAGTTGAAGGTGTGTGCAAAGTATTGTGTTCATCAGATAGGCTTTGCATTGTCGATCAAGCATAACACACCGTTTCTGCCTTAGTGTCATGCACAACCATATAAAAACACGGCCATAGGTGTGTTATTCAAATAAGTATTTATCAGATGGGGGCTACACTTTGCACGCAAGTTTGTTTCATCTACGTTGAGGTGCGTGCAAAGTATTGTCACCATTGGATATGGTTTGCATGGTCGATAACGCATTATACACCATTTTTTCCCTAATGATATGCACATCCGCAAAAAAACACGCCATTAGGTGTGTTATCTGACCAAGTACTTATCGGATGGGTGTGCCTCATTGAGAACATTTCAATACTACCTAGGTTGAGGTGTACGAAAAGTTTTTTGCCCATCGGATATCCTTTGCATGGTCAATCGAGCATTAAATACTATTTTTGCTCTAGTGTCATGCACATCTATCAAAAAACACGCTACTAGGTATGTTATCCGATCAAGCACTTATGGGATGGGCGTGCCAATTTGCATGTAAGTCGATTCTACCTAGTTGAAGGTGTGTGCAAAGTATTGTGCTCATCGGATATGCTTTGCATTGTCGATCAAGCATAAAACACCGTTTTTGCCTTAGTGTCATGCACTATCGTCAAAAAATGCAGTCCTAGATGTGTTATTCGACTAAGTAGTTATGGGATGGGAATTCCACTTTGCATGTAAGTCAATAATACCTAGTTTGAGATGTGTGCAAAGTAGTGTGATGATGGCATATGCATTGCATTGTCGATTAAGCATAAATCAGCGTTTTTGCCTTAGTGTCATGGACAACAACCAATAAAAAATATGGTCCTAGGTGTGATATTCTAAAAAGTACTTATTGAATGGGCGTTCCACTTTGCATGGAATACCATACCACCACTTTTGAGGCACGTGCAAAGTATTGTGCCCATCGGATATGCTTTACATGGTAGATTGAGTATTAAATACCGTTTTTTGCCTTGGTGTCATGTACAACGGTCAAAAAACACGATCGTAGGTGTATTTTTCAAACAAGTACTTATCGGATGGGGATGCCACTTTGCACACAAGTCAATACTGCCTAGGTTGAGGAACGTGTAAAGTCTTGTGTCCATTGGATATGCTTTGCATAGTCGATCTCACATGATACACCATTTTGTTCCTAGTGTTATGCACAATCGTCATAAAATACGTTTGGAGGTGTGTTATTCGATCAAGTACTTATGAGATGGGTGCACCACTTTGTATGCAAGTCAATAAGACTTAGGTTGAGGCGTGTACAAAGTTTTGTGCCCATCGGAGAAATGTAGATGCGATAATATTAGAAAATTCTCGGTATGTGTATATGTGTGTGTGTGTGGCAAACAATTCTGACACAAAGTAAACACCTAGTGCACAAATTATGCACTTCATACCTTGAGTAAATAAGCTTGTTGATGAGGATAAATATGCTTTTGAATAAAAGCACAGTTGTTGTATGACCACAATAGGATCGCTTTGACACCTGTGATTTTGCCCATATGTAAGTTTGCAAATAGTATAAAAAATCATATAATAATATATTAATAGTTTGCAAATGTGTATAGCAAGTGAGTAATGGGAAGTGGAAGTGGGAATGAGGAGGGAGGAGTGGAATGGGAGAGGGAAGTAATAAGGGTGTATGATAATAAGTATAAAAAATAGTATAATAATATATTAATAGTTTTCAAATGGCAAGTGAGTAATGGGAAGTGGAAGTGAGAGTGGGGAGGGAAGAATGGAATGGGAGAGGGGAAGGTAATAGGGGAGTAGGATAATAAGGGAGTGAAATGAGTGAGGGAGTTAATAGGGGATGAAAAAGAGGAGGGTGAGATGGGGAAATATGGGATTTTGGGAAATGGGAGGAGTATGGGACGTGGTGGAAATGTGGGATGGGAGTGGTGGCAATGGGGAGGAAGAAGAAATGGATGGATGGGGGGAGGGCTAATGGATGAGGGATGGGGGTCCAATGGGAGAGGGGGAGTAATGGGAGCCAATGGGAGAGGGGATAAATGAAAAGCCAATAGGAGAGAGGGGAGGAATGGAAAGCCAATAGGAGAGGAGAAGGAAAACCTAATTTTTCTTATATATAGTCTTCCTTCTTCATTCATTCTCCCCTCATTTCATTCACTGAAGCAAGAAAGCAAGGACGATCAAGAGAGCAAGGAAGGAAGAGCAAGAAAGCAAGAAAGAGCAAACTTACAAACTTTTTCCAGGTACTTACAAATTTTTTTGATTAATTTTTTTTCTAGTTTTTTTTTTTTAATTTGAAGAGAGAGGAACTAGAGAGAGAAAGGTTCAGGGGAGGAGAAGAAGAGGATGGAGGGACTGGAGGGAAGGGAGGAGGAAGGGAGGCAGAGGGTGGGGCTAAGTAGAGGGAGGAAAGGAGGAGGGAGGGGGGGGGAAGGGGGGGACTGTGTCTCCCATGGAGGGGGGAAGGGGGGGCTAGCGGCCTGGAGGGGGGGAAGGGGGCTGGCGGTGCTGGCGGGGCGGGGAGGGGGGTGGGTGGGGGGGAAGGGGATCGAGGGCTGAGAGGGGGGGTGGCTGGCGGCCGCGGCTGCCAGCTCGGGGGCCGGGGAGGGAGGTGGGGGGGGGAAGGGGGTGGGAGGGGCTAAGAGGGAGGGGGGGCTGGCGGCCGTGGCCGCCAGGGGTGGGGAGGGGGTTGGGTGCGAGGGGCGGCTAGCGGCCGCGGCCGCAAGCTCAGGGGCGGGGAGGTGGGTGGGTGGGGGGGAAGGGGGTAGGAGGGGCTGAGAGGGGGGGGGGGGGGGCTCAGTGGCAGGGAGGGGGTTGGGTGGGAGGGGTGAAGGGGGTGGGAGGGGCTGAGAGGGGGGGGGCTAGCGACCGCGGCCGCCAGCTCGGGGGCGGGGAGGGGGGTGGGTGGGGGGGAAGGGGGTGGGAGGGGTGAAGGGGGTGGGAGGGGTTGAGAGGGGGGGGGCTGGCGACCGCAGCCGCCGCCAGCCCGGGGGAAGGGGGGGTGGGAAAGCGGGGGGAGGGCTGGGGGGGTCGCGAAGGGGGGGGGCGGAGGGCTGAGAGGGGGGGAAGGGGGTGGGAGGGGTTGAGAGGAGGGGGGGCTGGCGGCCACGACCGCCACGGGGAGGGGGTTCGGTGGGGGGGAAGGGGGTGGGAGGGATGAAGGGGATGGGAGGGGTTGAGAGGAGGGGGGGGCTAGCGGCCGCGACCACCAGCCCGGGGGAAGGGGGGGTGGGAAAGCGGGGGGAGGGCTGCAGAGGGCTGAGAGGGGGGGAAGGGGGTGGGAGGGGTTGAGAGGAGGGGGGGCCTGGCAGCCGCGGCCACCAGCTCGGGGGAAGGGGGAGTGGGGAAGAGGGGGGGGAGGGCTGGGGGGGTCGCAAAGGGGGGGGGGGAGGGCTGAGAGGGCAGGAAGGGGGTGGGAGGGGTTGAGAGGAGGGGGGGGCTGGCGGCCACGGCCACCAGCCCAGGGGAAGGGGGGTGTGGGGAAGAGGGGGGGGAGGGCTCACGAAGGGGGGGTGGGGAAGAGGGGGGGGGAGAGCTGAGGGGGGGGGCTGGCGGCCGCGGCCGCTAGCCCAAGGAGGGGGTTGGGTGGGGGGGAAGGGGGTGGCAGGGGTTGAGAGGAGGGGGGGGCTGGCGGCCATGGCCGCCAGCCCGGGGGAAGGGGGGGTGGGAAAGGGGGGGAGGGCTAGGGGGGTCGCAAGGGGGGGGGAGGGCTGAGAGGGGGGGAAGGGGGTGGGAGGGGTTGAGAGGAGGGGGGGTTGGCGGCCGCGGCCGCCAGCTCAGGGGAAGGGGGGGTGGGGAAGAGGGGGGGTGGGCTAGGGGGGTCTCGAAGGGGGGGGGGGAGGACTGAGAGCATGGGAAGGGGGTGGGAGGGGTCGAGAGGAGGGGGGGCTGGTGGCCGTGGCCGCCAGCCCGGGGAAAGGGGGGTGTGGGGAAGAGGGGGGGGAGG